>NW_026061730.1:12727500-13046263 GCF_023897955.1 Schistocerca gregaria
CTGCTCAAGCTGAGGATTAAAAGACCCTCTTTTAATACATTGTATCAGGGTGTGTGTGTGTGTGTGTGTGTGTGTGTGTGTGTGTGTGTGTGTGTCTGTGTCTGTGTGTGAGTGTGTTGTTTGTATGTGTGTGTGTGTGTGAGAGACAGGAGTTTGTGTGTATGTGAAGTGTGTGCTTGTGTGTCTATGTGTGTGGCGTGTGTGCGTGTGTGTGGGAGTAGTGGGAGGAATGTGCATGTGTGTGTGAGACCAGTGAGTGTGTGTGTGTTTGAGGAGTGTGTGAGCAGTGTGTGTGTGTGTGTGTGTGTGTGTGTGTGTGTGTGTGTGTGTGTGTGTGTGTGTGTTTCTCTCTGTGTGTGTGGAGTGTGTGTGTGTGTAAGGGAGGAATGTGTGTGTGAAAAGTGGTGTGTGTGTGTGTGTGTGTGTGTGAAGAGATTTTGTGTGTGCGGTGTTTGAGGGTGTGTGTGTGTGTGGGGGGGGGGAGTGGGTGGATTGAGTGTGTGTGTGAGGAGTGTGTTTATGTGTGTGTGAGGAGTGTGTGTGTCAGGAGTGTGTGTGTGGTTGAGGAGGGTGTGCATGAGTGTGAAGAGTGTGAGGAGTGTGAGTGTGAGGAGTGTGTGTGTCAGGAGTGGTTGTGTGAGGATTCTGTGTGTATATGTGTGTGTGTGAGGAAAGTGTGTGAGGAGTGTGTGTGTGTGATGGGGGTATATGTGACGATTGTTTGTGTTAGGATTGTGTGAGTGTGTGAGGAGTGTGTGTGTGAGGAGTGTGTGCATGTGTGTGTGTGTGTGTGTGTCACCAGTTAGTGTCTCTGAGTGTGGAGTGTTGTGTATTCTAGTTGCCCCGAAATTGCTCCCTATCTTGCTGTGGTATGTAGGTGTTTTTTGAAATTCTCATGGCGGTCATCATCCCAAACATGAGGTTAACTATTTTCCTGCTCAAGCTGAGGATTGAAGACCTTCTTTTAAAACATTGTATCAGTGTGTGTGTGTATGTGAGTGTGTGTATGTGTGTGTGTGTGTGTGAAGAGTGTTTGTGTGTGTGTGAGGAGTGTGTGTGTATGAGAGAGTGTGAGGAATGAGTGTGTGTGTGTGTGTTTGTGTGTGTGTGTGTGTCTGTGTGTGTGTGTGTGTGTGTGTGAGTGAGTGTGTTGTTTGTATGTGTGTGTGTGAGACAGGAGTTTGTGTGTGTGTGAAGTGTGTGTGTGTGTGTCTGTGTGTGTGTGTGTGCGTGTATGCGTGTGTGTGGGAGGAGTGGGAGGAATGTGCATGTGTTTGTGTGAGACCAGTGAGTGTGTGTGGGAGTGTGTGTGTGTTTGAGGAGTGTGTGTGAGTGTGTGAGGAGTGTGTGTGTGGAGTGTGTGTGTGTTTGTGGTGTGTGTGTGTGTGTGTTTGTGTGTGTGTGTGTGAAGAATATGTGTATATGAGTGAGTGAGGAGAGTGTGTGTGAAGAGTGTGTGTTTGGGTGAGGAGGGTGTGTGCGAGTGTGCGGAGAATGTGTGTGTGTGTGTGTGTGTGTGTGTGTGAGGAGTGTGTGTAGGTGTGTGTGTATGTATGTGCGTGTGTCAGGATTGTGTGTGTGAGGAGTGTATGTATGTGTGCGAGAAGTGAGTGTGTGTGGTGTTTGAGTGTGTGTGTGTGTGTGTGTGTGTGTGTGTGTGTGTGTGTGTGTGTGTGTGTGTGTGTGTGTGTGTGTGTGTGTGTGTGTGTGTGGAGTGTGTGTGTGTGTGTGTTTGTGTGTGTGTGTGTGTGTGTGTGTGAGGAGTATGTGTGTGTGTGTGTGTGTGTGTGTGTGTGTGTGTGTGAGGAGCATGTGTGTGGAGAGTGTGTGTGTTTGAGGAGCTTGTGTGTGTGTGTGGGGTGTGTGTGTGTGTGAGGAGTATATGTGTGTGGTGTGTGTGTGCTTGTGTCAGAGTGTGTGTGTGAGGAGTGTGTGTGTGAGTAATGTGTGTGATAGGAGTGTGTGTGTGAGGAGTGTGTGTGTCTGTGTGTGTGTGTGTTTGTGTGAGGAGTGTGTGTTTGTGTGTGTGCATGAGGAGTATGTTTGTGTGTGTGTGTGTGTGTGTGAGTGTGTGTGTGTGTCTGCGTGTGGGAGGAATGTGTGTGTGTGTGTGAGGATTATGTGTGTGTGTGTGTGTGTGTGTGTGTGTGTGTGTGTGTGTGTGGGAAGCAGGTGGGTTGAGTGTGTGTGTGAGGAGTGCGGTTATGTATGTGTGAGGAGTGTGTGTGTCAGGAGTGTGTGTGTGGTTGAGGAGGGTGTGCATGAGTGTGCGGAGTGTGAGGAGTGTGAGTGTGAGGAGTTTTTGTGTTAGGAGTGTGTGTTTGTGTGTGTGTGTGTGTGTGTGTGTGTGTGTGTGTGTGTGTGTGTGTGTGAGGAGTGTGTGTGAGTGTGTGAGGAGTGTGTGTGTGGAGTGTGTGTGTGTTTGTGGTGTGTGTGTGTGTGTGTTTGTGTGTGTGTGTGTGAAGAATATGTGTATATGAGTGAGTGAGGAGAGTGTGTGTGAAGAGTGTGTGTTTGGGTGAGGAGGGTGTGTGCGAGTGTGCGGAGAGTGTGTGTGTGTGTGTGTGTGTGTGTGTGTGTGAGGAGTGTGTGTAGGTGTGTGTGTATGTATGTGCGTGTGAGACGAGTGTGTGTGTGTGAGGATTGTGTGTGTGAGGAGTGTATGTATGTTTGCGAGAAGTGAGTGTGTGTGGTGTTTGAGTGTGTGTGTGTGTGTGTGTGTGTGTGTGTGTGTGTGTGTGTGTGTGTGTGTGTGTGTGTGTGTGTGTGTGTGTGTGTGTGTGTGTGTGTGGAGTGTGTGTGTGTGTGTGTTTGTGTGTGTGTGTGTGTGTGTGTGTGTGTGAGGAGTATGTGTGTGTGTGTGTGTGTGTGAGGAGCATGTGTGTGGAGAGTGTGTGTGTTTGAGGAGCTTGTGTGTGCGTGTGGGGTGTGTGTGTGTGTGAGGAGTGTATGTGTGTGGTGTGTGTGTGCTTGTGTCAGAGTGTGTGTGTGAGGAGTGTGTGTGTGAGTAATGTGTGTGATAGGAGTGTGTGTGTGAGGAGTGTGTGTGTCTGTGTGTGTGTGTGTTTGTGTGAGGAGTGTGTGTTTGTGTGTGTGTGTGTGTGTGTGTGTGTGTGTGTGTGTGAGGATAGTGTATGTGTGTGTGTTAGGAGATTGTGTGTGAGGAGTGTGTGTGTAAGGAGTGTGTGTGTGAGGATTGTGTGTGTTTTTGCGTTTGTGTGAGTAGTGTGTGTGTGTAGATTGTGTGTGGGAGTGTGTGTGTGTGTGAGTGAGGAGTGGGTGTATGTGTGTGTGAGTGTGAAGAGTTTGTGTGTGGTTTTGTGAGGAGTGTGTGTGTGTGTGTGTTAGGCATGTGTGTGCTTGTGTTAGGAATGTGTGTGTGAGGAGTGTGTGAATGAGGATTGTGTGTGATAGGAGTGTGTGTGTGTGAGGGGTGTGTTTGTGTGTGTGTGTGTGTGTGTGTGTGTGTGTGTGTGTGTGTTTCTGTGCGCAGTTTCTGTGTGTGAGGAGTGTTTGTACGACCGTGTGTGTGTGTGCGTGTGTGTGTATGTGTGTCTGTGTGTTTGAGGAGTGTGGGTGTGTGGAGAGTATGTGAGGTTTGTGTGTATTCTAGTCTCCCTGATATTTCTGCCTCTATTGCTGTGGTATGGGTTTTTTGAAATTCTCATGGCTGTCAACATCTCAACCTTAAGTTTAATATTTTTCTTTAGGCTTGTTCATTTCCACCGATCATTGAATGGCCAGGGTCCCTCAATTGGTTTACCCTATTGCTTCCCCTAGATCTACCGGAGCACTGCGATATCCTACAATAATGGTAGATCTAAATGCAGGAGCTACCAATGACTCCAAGGCTGCCTGACTGAATAGATTTAGATGCCACGGTCCTTGTATCACCTATGTATATTCTCCTCCACACAACCCTGATATCAATAATATCAGCTAGGAATACCAAGGCCAGTTATCCTAGAGTTATGATGCCCTCCAGTGTTCATTCAATCCGAGACACCCTGACCCGATCACCTGGGTCTGATTCTACCGATATGGTGTCGTACTCTTTTTTCGCACTGCTCCCAGCTTCTAATTATTACATTGTAAGGCTTGTTGAAGCAGTTGATGTTATTATAGTCAGCCTGCATTTCACCAGCCATTGCCACATTTGCCCCACTCACTGTTTCAGTGTTTGTTGTAGTTTGGGTTTTAGTATGTGAGAATAGTGTGTGTATGTGTGTGTGTGTGTGTGTGTGTGTGTGTGTATGTGAGGAGTGTGTGTGTTAGGAGTGTCTGTGTGTCAGGAGTGTGTGTGAGGAGTGTGTGTTTGTGTGTGAGAGGAGTGTGTGTGTGTGTGTGTGTGTGTGTGTGTGTTTCTCTCTGTGTGTGTGGAGTGTGTGTGTGTGTGGAGTGTGTGTGTGTGTAAGGGAGGAATGTGTGTGTCTGTGTGTGTGAAAAGTGGTGTGTGTGTGTGTGTGAAGAGTTTTTGTGTGTGTGGTGTTTGAGGGTGTGTGTGTGTGTGTGTGTGTGTGTGTGTGTGTGTGTGTGTGTGTGTGTGTGTGAGGAGTGTGTGTGTGTGTGTGTGTGTGTGTGTGTGTGTGTGTGAGGATTGTGAGGAGTGTGTGTGTGTGGATTGTGTGTGTCAGTAGTGTGTTTGTGTGTCTGAGGAGTGTGTGTGAGTTGTGTGTGCGTGTGTGTGTGTGTGTGTGTGTGTGTGTGTGTGTGTGTGTGTGTGTGTGTCTGTGTGTGAGTGTGTTGTTTGTATGTGTGTGTGTGTGTGAGACAGGAGTTTGTGTGTATGTGAAGTGTGTGCTTGTGTGTCTATGTGTGTGTGCGTGTGTGCGTGTGTGCGTGTGTGTGGGAGGAGTGGGAGGAATGTGCATGTGTGTGTCAGACCAGTGAGTGTGTGTGTGTTTGAGGAGTGTGTGAGCAGTGTGTGTGTGAGGATTATGTGTGTGTGTGTGTGTGTGTGTGTGTGTGTGTGTGTGTGTGTGTGTGTGTGTGTGTGTGTGTGTCTGTGTGTGGGGGGAGTGTGTGTGTGAGGATTATGTGTGTGTGTGGGGGGGGAGTGGGTGGATTGAGTGTGCGTGTGAGGAGTGTGTTTATGTGTGTGTGAGGAGTGTGTGTGTCAGGAGTGTGTGTGTGGTTGAGGAGGGTGTGCATGAGTGTGCAGAGTGTGAGGAGTGTGAGTGTGAGGTGTGTGTGTGTCAGGAGTGGTTGTGTGAGGATTCTGTGTGTATATGTGTGTGTGTGAGGAAAGTGTGTGAGGAGTGTGTGTGTGTGATGGGGGTGTATGTGACGATTGTTTGTGTTAGGATTGTGTGAGTGTGTGAGGAGTGTGTGTGTGAGGAGTGTGTGCATGTGTGTGTGTGTGTGTGTGTCACCAGTTAGTGTCTCTGAGTGTGGAGTGTTGTGTATTCTAGTTGCCCCGAAATTGCTCCCTATCTTGCTGTGGTATGTAGGTGTTTTTTGAAATTCTCATGGCGGTCATCATCCCAAACATGAGGTTAACTATTTTCCTGCTCAAGCTGAGGATTAAAGACCTTCTTTTAAAACATTGTATCAGTGTGTGTGTGTATGTGAGTGTGTGTATGTGTGTGTGTGTGTGTGAAGAGTGTTTGTGTGTGTGTGAGTAGTGTGTGTGTATGAGAGAGTGTGAGGAATGAGTGTGTGTGTGTGTGTTTGTGTGTGTGTGTGTGTGTCTGTGTGTGTGTGTGTGTGTGTGTGTGTGTGTGAGTGAATGTGTTGTTTGTATGTGTGTGTGTGAGACAGGAGTTTGTGTGTGTGTGAAGTGTGTGTGTGTGTGTCTGTGTGTGTGTGTGTGCGTGTATGCGTGTGTGTGGGAGGAGTGGGAGGAATGTGCATGTGTGTGTGTGAGACCAGTGAGTGTGTGTGGGACTGTGTGTGTGTTTGAGGAGTATGTGAGCAGCGTGTGTGTGAGGATTATGTGTTTGTGTGTAATTGTGTGTGTGAGGAGTGTGTGTTTGTGTATGTGCATGAGGAGTATGTTTGTGTGTGTGTGTGTGTGTGTGTGTGTGTGTGTGTGTGTGTGTGTCTGCGTGTGGGAGTAATGTGTGTGTGTGTGTGAGGATTATGTGTGTGTGTGTGTGTGTGTGTGTGTGTGTGGGAAGCAGGTGGGTTGAGTGTGTGTGTGAGGAGTGCGGTTATGTATATGTGAGGAGTGTGTGTGTCAGGAGTGTGTGTGTGGTTGAGGAGGGTGTGCATGAGTGTGCGGAGTGTGAGGAGTGTGAGTGTGAGGAGTTTTTGTGTTAGGAGTGTGTGTGTGTGTGTGTGTGTGTGTGTGTGTGTGTGTGTGTGTGTGTGTGTGTGTGTGTGTGTGTGTGTGTGTGGATGTGTGTGGGTGTGTGTGGAGTGTGTTTGAGGAGTGTGTGGTGTGTGTGTTTGTCTGTGTGTGTGTGTTTGTGTGTGTTTGTGTGTGTGTGTGTGTGTGTGTGTGTGTGTGTGTGTGTGTGTGTGCATGTGTGTTTACGAGGAGTGTGTGTGTGAAGAGTGTGTGACAGGAGTGGTTGTGTGAGGATTCTGTGTGTGTATGTGTGTGACGAGTGTGTGTATGTGAGTGAGTGAGGAAAGTGTTTGAGGAGTGTGTGTGTGTGAGGAGGATGTATGTGAGGATTGTTTGTGTTAGGATTGTGTGAGTGTGTGAGGAGTGTGTGTGTGTGTGTGTGTGTGTATGAGGAATGGTAGAACGATGGGTTCGATGACAGTTTGGATGTACCGTGCACTATTCAGTGTCCCCTCGACGATCACCAGAGGTGTACGGCCAGTGTTGGAGATCGCTCCCCACACCATGATGCTGGGTGTTGTCCCTGTGTGCCTTGGTCGTATGCAGTCCTGATTGTGGCGCTCACCTGCACGGCGCCAAACACGCATACGACCATCATCGGCACCAAGGCAGGAGCGACTCTCATCGCTGAAGACGACACGTCTCCATTCGTCCCTCCATTCACGCCTGTCGCGACACCACTGGAGGTGGGCTGCAGGATGTTGGGGCGTGAGCGGAAGACGGCTTAACGGTGTGCGGGACCGTAGCCCAGCTTCGTGGAGACGGTTGGGAATGGTCCTCGCCGATACCCCAGGAGCAACAGTGTCCCTAATTTGCTGGGAAGTGGCGGTGCGGTCCCCTACGGCACTGCGTAGGATCCTACGGTCTTGGCGTGCATCCGTGCGTCACTGCGGTCTGGTCCCAGGTCGACGGGCACGTGCACCTTCCGCCGACCACTGGCGACAACATCGATGTACTGTGGAGACCTCACGCCCCTCGTGTTGAGCAATTCGGCAGTACGTCCACCCGGCCTCCTGCATGCCCACTATACGCCCTCGCTCAAAGTCCGTCAACTGCACATACGGTTCACGTCCACGCTGTCGCGGCATGCTACCAGTGTTAAAGACTGCGATGGAGCTCCGTGTGCCACGGCAAACTGGCTGACACTAACGGCGGCGGTGCACAAATGCTGCACAGCTAGCGCCATTCGACGGCCAACACCGCGGTTCCTGGTGTGTCCGCTGTGCCGTGCGTGCGATCATTGCTTGCACTGCCCTCTCGCAGTGTCCGGAGCAAGTATGGTGGGTCTGACACACCGGTGTCAATGTGTTCTTTTTTTCCATTTGCAGGAGTGTATTTTCCTGCCAGTTTCTTAAGTTGGTAGAGATAACCGTGGTGTGTTGTATTATCCTGATGGCATTTGAACTTCTCGCCATTTTTCTGGGGGAGGGGAGTGGTCAAAGGTTAGGTTAGTGGAGGTAGCTCAATGGACCTATGTTCCCACCAAAATTCAAGTCTACATCCCGCCATTTTGGATGACGTCGTCACCGCCATTTTGGACACATCTGGCAACAATTGAGAGTGGGGCAGAAACCGCTTTGTCCAACTAATTCCACGATTTTCATTTTGAATGGTGATTTGTTTTGCGGGATGATCAAAGTGTGAATGTGTATTCGTATTTGCAAGTTTCACGCTTAATTTGTAAATTATTGACAGTAACAACTCATACCTGAGAGAGAGAGAGAGAGAGAGAGAGAGAGAGAGAGAGAGAGAGAGAACTACTATACGTACACAACATAAAATATTACAAAACATACTTCTACTGGCTTAATGAAGATGTCCCACAAACCTGTAAAATTTTTTTGGATATGGCAGGATACGAATCACCTTCCTGGATACATTCTCCTCAGTAACTCGTTATAACCGCTACCTGACAATGAACTGATGGAAGTTGAGCCTTTGTAGCGAAGTTTCCATTTAATGAAGGCTTTAGAAGTCGATACGTCCTTATATAACGTTCAGTTATAACAAATAGTAGGAAATATGAAGTGTTTTTACAAATCTTCCATGTGCCGTTGCCCTGAAGTGGTGTACTTTCATAATACTCAATTTGGGATACAAAGTCCGGCGCGGTCGCTAAGAAGTCTAAGTCCCTGCGGTCTTCTCTAGTTCCCTGTGAAGTCAAAACGACGTGTGAACTGTAAGTTGGCCCTGTCGCAGCGGCGCACTGCCACCTGCTGGGATTCTCTCCCGCTCAGTGCTGGCTGCACACGGGCACACGGTGACCAGACGCCAGGGGGACGTTTGCGGACGTGTCGCGATCTTCAGAGCGAGGGAGACGCGGTAAGGAGCGCACACCGACAAGCAACGCACCTCACCAGGCGACGAACTACTTTCAATGAAAGTGTCCCCAAACAACAATTCACAGAATTCCTAATGTCAAACTATCCCAAAATGTAAGCCGGTATTTGTCAAAGATAAAGAAAACATTACTCAATCTGACGAGTTTGCGTAGCGTACACCCGTGTTATTTATGCCTCAATATTTTTCTTATTATTGTGAAACATTATTCTCAAACGATACGAAACATATGAAATCCACTGTAATGTGTATACTTTCAAATTATGACCCAAAAAATCTTAATTCTATTGCATGAATCGAAGTCTCGCTGATCATGTACCCTGAGTACAAACTAATGAAACCTAAAAATGAATACTGCGCTGCATCGCGTCGGAAAAAGCAGAGAAAATATTTTCGCTCCGCATTTCGGAATTTAATACTACAACTGCTGCTGCTGCTCCTGTTAATAATATCAATAATAATAATAAATACGTACTTCCTGAACTACTCACATTCAAGTCAGGCAAAGTTGTTTATGGAGACCCTTCTTCATAGCACATTCTTCGATCACATCTTCACAGAGAGTATTTGCTGTGTTATGGCGGGGCTCATTGAGAGGATGGCAACACTGTTGACTCAACTCTGCGACGTGAACTACCGCAAGTAATTCTCGAGTCTTTCGAGGTGTGAGAAAAAGTGCTCCGGCTGTTCACTCAACACTCTGTACAAAGGACTTAGGGGGGACGTTTTAACTTCGTTGCTCTTAATGTACGCTTTAAAATGAATAACCTCATCACTGAATTCTACTGAGTCGGCTTTGCAAAGCGTTTCTACCACATTTCAATAATTCTGTGTTGTCTCATCCAGAAAAATTATTTAGCAACTCAAAATTGCTTAGCACACATATTTTTGCACTCTTTCGCACACTTTCCTCTTTCTTCATTGCCTTGTCTTTCGACAGTTTCGGCTACCGAGAACCACTTCCTCCTCCCCGACTGTCAATTTAATTGATACAGATGAATACACTAAGCAGATTCAGACGGATGTAGGTTGCAGTAGGTACTGGGAGATGAAGAGGCTTGCACAGGATAGAGTAGCATGGAGAGCTGCATCAAACCAGTCTCAGGACTGAAGACAACAACAATATACACTGAAGCCGAAGAAACTAGTACAGTTGCCTAATATCCTGTAGGGTCCCCGCGAGCACGCAGAAGTGTCTCAACTGCACGTGGCATGGACTCGACTTATGTCTGAAGTACTGCTGGAGGGAACTGACACCATCAATCCTGCAGAGCTGTCCGTAAACCCGTAGAAGTTCAAAGGGATGGTGATCCCTCCTAGACAGCGCGTTACAGGGCATCCCAGATGTGCTTAACAATTTCTCACGTCTGGAGAGTTTGGTGGCCAGCGGAAGTGTGTAAACTCAGAAGAGTGCTGCTTATGCCGCTATGAAGCAATTCTGGGCGTGAGGGGTGTCGCATTGTCCTGCTGGAATTGCCCAAGTCCTTTGGAACGCACAATGGACATGAATGGATGCAGGTGATGAGACAGGCTGCTTACGAACGCGTTGTAAGGGTACAGAGGCTTTACATAACTGTGCTCTTACATAATATCGATAATACGCTTCGTGAAGCGACCATAAACTAAAGCAGTGTGCCAGTGGGTGAGCGGTAGTGGAATGTCAGAGTCCGTGAGTAGAAGTCGGGTGTGCGAGAGGCTGGAGACGGTTGCTCGGCAAGGGAGCCGGAGATCAGTGGCAGAGTATAGGTGTAATGGCACGCAGTATTTGCTTTCTGAGTGTTCATAGATGTTGGTTTACTAAAGCGTGTTTTAAGTAAAAACAACTTACAAACGTCATCATGATTTTGTATGTAAGAACGACGTGTCAGTGTTAAAATAAATTTATATTTTTGGTAGTAACGAGCAAATGATGAGTTCATAACAGAAAAAGAAATAAGGATAAAATTGAAGAAATAAATAAATCGGCTTCTAAGATGAGAAGATCGCTTCACGGAGCATGCGTATCATTAAGCTCCACTGATGCTTCTGATACTATGATTTCTGGTATTTCGAACAATTCTTATACTTTGGACAGGGAGATAATTCGACTGAACAGTCGAAGATTCAGGTCTCAGATGACGGTAAACAGACTTCATCGTAAGTATTATCTCAACAGGAGCAAGACGCTGAGCCAGCACTTCCTCACTTTCTGCACACGGGTGGCAGAGACAAAATTATAGATCTAAGGGACCCAGGCACATGGCCGGACCGTGGAGACATTGCACGTCAACAGAGGTCATTCTTCAGCAAACAAGCTGTATTACTCAATGATAAACACCAAGAAAACCAAGTTTAGGTCCACTAAATGCGACGGTAGGCATTTGACATATCACACATGCTTCCGAAAATGGCAAATCAGGAAAATATTGAAATATCCTGGTTTGTTTGTTCGAAAGCAAAAAATGCAGCTTACGTGTGCTGCTCGCAAGCTATACGGCAGCTCCTCTCCATCATCCTTGTGCAGGGAGGGTCTCTTTAACAGGAAAAAAAATCTTCAGAAAGATTATCTGAGGACGAAGCAATACAACACCTAAAGAATATTTTATAAAATGGAAAAGCCGTCTGCAGTAAATGAAATCGTGTCAGGGCATCGATCGCGAGATTTCGAGATTAATTCACTCTGAGAAGGAAAAATGGAGATATATTCTGGGCATAGTAACGGACGCTGTCGTGTAGCTCGATACAAACTGTCTTACCTTTAGAGGTTCTAAAGAAACACCGAGTGATCTCGCTGAAAATTTTCCTCAACCTAGTCAAGGAACTTGCCTTAATTTGATAATTATGATCTCCAAATACAATCCTACTATCAAGTACCAGTTAATTCACGTAAAAATAGGACAGGTATCCTATTTGTCAAAGACAATTCAAAATGAAATCATCCATATAACGGCAAAGTTCGAAATACAATTATCAATTACATCAAGGAGACCAACTATTTCACCACCATGTTTGACTGCAGTGCAGATGTATCTCAAGCAGAACAAATGAGTAAAGCGACTGGTTATATAAAAATCACAGAAGATGGATGTGAAATAAAGGAAGTTGACGGTGAGACTGAATAACATATCAAACAGCAAAAATGTCGTGAGCAGTCTTACGATAACGGGTCTCATATGGCCGGCATATGTGAAGGAGTCCAATCCAGGAGTGTGGAAAGGAAGGAGCTAGCAGAGTTTGTACTACCCACGTCCAGCTCACTCCTCAGATCTTCTGGGTGTGCATTCTGCGCCATCGTCTCCGCAAGCAGTTGGCCTATTTCGGGTTGTAAATAAGCTTTGTTGCTTTTTTGTCGGATCCTCCATGCAGTGGAAAATAATGCAGAAGTGTAAAAAAAACCAACTTAAAAGGAAGTAGTCAAACAGGATGGTCGGCGGACGCCTATCTGTTACAGCTCTATTAAGTAATTTCCCTCTTGTCAGAGCTCTGGAGAAAGTGAACAATGCACTCTTGCCGCAGAATGTAGGCATGAAGCTGGTCACCTACTACATGGCTTTCAAACGTATCCTCAACTTCACAATTTGGGCTGGCATTCTTCGAAGAGAAGGGAAATCGGAGCTCGTACGGAAAGATATAGGTGTTCGTTTTTCTCCGTGCGCTCTTCGAGGTTGGAATAACAGAGAATTGTTGTGAAGGTGGTTCGATGACGCCTCTCCCAGGCACTTAAATCTGATTTGCTGAGTATCCCAGTAGACGTAGAAAGCAAACGAGCTTCCAGAAAGAGAAGAAAACACGACGAAATCTGCGAACACAAATCACGGACACTAGATCCCACTAACCTGTTTCCCAAAGACATGAAAGTAATATTTAACAAAATTTTAACGAAAACTGAAACAAGGGAAGAGAGCGCAAATAGTCCACATGAAAATTTCGCTTTCCTCAATGGCCACGTATTTTTAAATATGTCAACTGAGTATCTTCAGAAAAATGGAGCCGATCTAGTACGAAAATATTCAAAAGACTACAGTGCAGTTGATTTTTGCCTGGAACTCGCCGTATTCAAAAACTTAGTTACCGAAATTAATGAATAATCAAGTACTTTTGACCTGTTACAACATCTGTGCAAGCATGACTTGCAACAAATTTTTCCTTACATTAGTACAGCTTTAAGGATGTTCTGTACTGCATATCACCAACAGCAGCAAACTGAAAACATTTAAAACCTATGTGCGTTCAACAGTGAGTCAAGAACGTCTCTTTGGCTTCGCGATCCTAGTCACTGAAAATAAAATTGCCTATGAGACGAACTTTAATGAGATAATACCCTTTCGCAGAGAGGAAAGCACGCCGTGTAAAGCTGTAGTAGGATTTGAGAGAGAAAGTGCTGGAACTTAGGGACTGAAGAAATGTGTACTGTCTTGCTTTTCTTTTGTCTTTACTGCTTTTATGATACCTGTATTTAATTTTATGTCACACAAAACAGGGAGCTAATAGGTAATAGGCAATAGAGAATGCAGATTTTCTGAAGAGTTGTTATTCTGCTGGTAGTGAATAATCACACCCAGTATTAATTGTCATTTATTTTATTTTATTTTTGAAGGGGGCTAGGACGTCAGACTGGCCGACTGGGAGCAGGAGAAGCACCACAGGACATTTTGATTTCCACTGCTCTGAATATACAATACATGGCTTCCACTACAAAATAGACGCGACCGAATTCCACCTAACGACATACAGAGACATGCGATAGAAGAATGCTGTGTGAAGAGCGGTGGCACTGCACTTTGTCACACTGAAGTCCAAATAACATGTCTTACATTTCCTCGAACGTATATGCTTTATATATGAAAAACTCTTCAGAGAGATGTGAGCTACACCAATCGAAAGGGGGACAGGGATGGTGCCACTATCAAGTTTTTGTCCCAGTTCGGGAATATTATAAATCCGGGACTGCATGCATCATAAACACTGGGCTTTGTGAAAATGAAAATGCAGGACCAAATTCTCTGGAGATACGGATGAAGTATGTGTACAAATACGTGCGAAATATTTTATATATGTGTGAAATATATTCGACATGCTCATATGCGGTCAAAGCCACGGGTAAAAAGTTCATAAAGCGGTTATTGCATCGATGACTTCAGCCGTAAGTAGAAATATTTAAAAGAAAGGTAGGAAGATTTTTCTGTTTAGCAAAAGTGACAAAAAGCAGGTTACAGAGTACCTGACGGCACTACAGAAAAGTTTTGTCTCAAGTACAGACAGCGTTGAGGATCAGTGGACAAAGTTCAAAACCATCGTTAGATGAGTATGTGCCAAGCAAGATCGTAAGAGATGGAAAAGAGCCACCGTGGTACAACAACCGAGTTAGAAAACTGATGCGGAAGCAAAGGGAACTTTACAGCAAACATAAACATAGCCAAAGCCTTGCAGACAAACAAAAATTACACGAAGCGAAATGTAGTGTGAGGAGGGCTATGCGAGAGGCGTTCAATGAATCCGAAAGTAAAGTTCTATGTACTGATTTGGCAGGAAATACTAAGAAATTTTGGTCTTACGTCAAAACGGTAGGTAGATCAAAGCAAAATGTCCAGACACTCTGTGACCAAAATGGTACTGAAACAGAGAATGACAGACTAAAGGCCGAAATACTAAATGTCTTTTTCCAAAGCTGTTTCACAGAGGAAGACTGCACTGTAGTTCCTTCTCTAGATTGTCGCACAGACGGCAAAATGGTAGATATCTAAATAGATGACAGTGGGATAGAAAAACAATTAAACTCTCTAAACATTCATGGTGGTGTCTGATTGTTCTATAACGAGTCTCCCTACCACTTTCGCGCAATGACGTTCTGAGCGTGTTTTTTAGGGAATTAACTAGTTTGAACCTGGGACCTGTTGCTGGTAAGGAGACCCCAGACCACAAATGACATGTAGAATTCAGAAAAGTTCAGTGAGACTAGCGATGATATAACCAAATACTTAATGATCTCAGCGTCAGCTCCACTGCACTCCCTGTAGAAGAATCTTAATACTAACTAAATTTAGTGGAAGGGGTTCAAGGCTTTCCTATTTTTAGTTAGCTGGTAAAATAACGTCGAAAAAGCAGTTACGTTTACCATTGAAAATTTTATTCTACTCACAAAACATTGTTTATAAATCTCACTATTGATAAAAGGAAATGTTTAAATACATGATGGTAAAAACCAACTGCGTTCAACAAAAATGTGAACGAATATTCCTTGAGTGGGTTTCGAAGTTCTACAATGGATCGAAGGATGACCTATGCCATTTCACATCTATAATCTAGGCTTAAATTAAGTTTCACAAGAGGGAAAACTATCAAAATGGTCTACAGTGACCCTCTATTATCTTTAGTTACTTATCTAACTTGTCGTAAATTACAGTGGCTGATGTGGCTTCTCAATAATTATACAACAGAGAAATCATCGCGTTTCAGATTTTTACTTCAAGTGGCAAATGTGAACAACATGAGCTTTAATTGACGATCGACACTAGTATTACGCAAAAAGGGGGTGTAATAGATGAGACTTCTGCAGTTCTGAGTGAAGCTTTATGCACTGTTATGCGGCATCGCGTGAGTTCATTACCTTGTCGGTGTTTAGGCAGCGTCAGGGCAGCGGCGGGCAGCACAGCTCCGCTCACCTCGCCATCTCGGAAGCAACTCTTGTCCTAACTTCTCCTTACTACAATTTACCGAAGTTGGTTTTAAAAAATATATATGGTTGTGTTTTCATCAGCACAGCTCCGCTCACCTCGCCATCTCGGAAGCAACTCTTGTCCTAACTTCTCCTTACTACAATTTACCGAAGTTCGTTTAAAAAAAAATATATGGCTGTGTTTTCATCTGACCAATCAGGGTCTCAATGTTAAACTTAAGCTCCGCCTACAAAAATTTTGTCTATCCAATGAGAAACGTTGTACTTTTCGTGGTGGGGCAATGTTTTTAAGGTTTGCCACGTAACAGAGACGCGAAAAAGTCTCACGCTAAAACCCTCAGCTGGTGTGGTCCTTTTACCGTTATCGTGAGATCTATACTGTTCTTCTGGAGGGCTCTATCTTTTAACATGGGCTGGGGGTGGTCCTAATGTAACAGACACGCGAAAAAGTCTTACACTACAACTTCCGGGTGGTAGTGGCCCTTTTTGTGTTATCGTAAGATCTATACTGTTTTTCTGGAGGGCTCTAGCTTTTAACATGGGCTGGGGGGGTGGTCTTTGATGTAACAGAGACGCGAAAAAGTCACACGCTATAACTTGCGGTTAGCTGGCGACGTGGGTGTCCAGTCGATCCCTTATCGTAGGGCCTTCTACCTTAACACGGTTCTGCTCTCGGCTTCTGTTCTCATTTCTCCCCTCGGAACTGCGTCGGTCACACGGTGGGAAGGTACGACATGCATTTAGGCATTCTTGTGTTAGTCTGTGGTATTCCATTTCCTCACTCGTTACTCGTATTACTTTGGTTAATTTAATGTCGCGATTTATTCGGAGCTATGTGACATACTACTGAATTTGCTTATCATGTCAGGGTTTTCATGGAAGGTGTTGGATTTGTCTGACACCTTACAATTCGCTCAAAAGCAGAAAGGCCGCAGGACCTGATGGGATACCAGTTCGATTTTACACAGAGTACGCGAAGGAACTTGCGCCCCGTCTTGCAGCGGTGTACCGTAGGTCTCTAGAAGAGCGTAGCGTTCGAAAGGATTGGTAAAGGGCACAGGTCATTCCTGTTTTCAAGAAGGGACGTCGAATAGATGTGCAGAACTATAGACCTATATCTCTAATGTCGATCAGTTGTAGAATTTTGGAACACGTACTATGTTCGAGTATAATGACTTTTCTGGAGTCTAAAAATCTACTCTATAGGAATCAGCATGGGCTTCGAAAAAGACGATCGGATGAAACCCAGCTCGCGCTATTCGATCACAAGACTCAGAGGGCCATAGACACGGGTTTCCAAGTAGATGCCATGTTTCTTGATTTCCGCAAGGCATTTGATACAGTTCCCCACAATTTTTTAATGAACAAAGTAAGAGCATACGGACTATCAGACCCATTGTCTGATTGGATTGAAAAATTCCTAGATAACGGAACGCAGCATGTCATTCTCAATGGAGAGAAGTCTTCCGAAGTAAGAGTGATTTCGGGTGTGCCGCAGGGGAGTGTCGTAGGACCGTTGCTATTCACAATGTACATAAATGACCTTTTGGATAACATCGGAAGTTCACTAAGTCTTTTTACGGATGATGCTGTAGTAAATCGAGAAGTTGTAACAATGGAAAATTGTACTGAAATGCAGGAGGATCTGCAACGTATTGACGCACGGTGGAGGGAATGACAATTGAATCTCAATGTAGACAAGTGTAATGGGCTGCGAATACATAGAAAGATAGATCCCTTATCATTTAGCTACAATATAGCAGATCAGCTACTGGAAGCAGTTAATTCCATAAATTATCTGGGAGTAGGCATTAGGAGTGATTTAAAATGGAATGACGATATAAAATTAGTCGTCGGTAAAGCACATGCCAGACTGAGATTCATTGGAAGAATCCTAAGGAAATGCAGTCCGAAAACAAAGGAAGTAGGTTACAGTACGCTTCTTCGCCCACTACTTCAATACTGCTCAGCAGTGTGGGATCTCTACCAGATAGGGTTGATAGTAGAGATAGAGAAGATCCAACGGAGAGCAGCGCGCTTCGTTACAGGATCATTTAGTAATCGCGGAAGCGTTACGGAGATGATAGATAAACTCCAGTGGAAGACTCTGCAGGAGAGACGCTCAGTAGCTCGGTAGGAGCTTTTGTTAAAGTTTCGAGAACATACCTTCACAGTGGAGTCAAGCAGTATATTGCTCCCTCCTACGTATATCTCGCGAAGAGACCGTGAGGATGAAATCAGAGAGATTAGAGCCCACGCAGAGGCATACCGACCATATTTCTTTCCAGGAAGAAGACGAGACTGGAATAGAAGGGAGAACCGATAGAGGTACTCAGGGTAACCTCCGCCACACAGCGTCAGGTGGCTTGCGGAGTATGGATGTAGATGTAGATGTGGATCCCTAACCCCTGGACCTATTTCAACCAAATTTGGCACAGACAGTTGAGAACCACAGCGTCTAGTGAATGTGATAACATGGAGAGAGAGTGGCGGAGCAGGAGATGGACAGACAGCGAGGGGGAAGCAAGAGATGGGCGAAGACAGAGAGGAGGACAGGCAGAGGACTGGAGAAAACGCACAGCCAGAGGGGACTGGTGGAGGGCTGCAATAAATGCATACGCGGGCCACACTGGGTATTCGGCTTGTTATAAACTTCATGGCCCAGTAAGTGTGAAGAATAAAACACACTAACAACTCAGCTGACAGTTTAGCAGTGGCAACACACAAACCCACACTTCACTAAAAGGCTGGCTGAACGTGAGCCAGGCATCAGCTCAAGGGGGTGCTGTGGACCACCACCTTCCAACGAGCTTTGCTCCGTCTACGGCTTCGTGGCAATGATTTTCAGAATTGGTTACACTTCTAATGCTGTATAGGAGCGGTGCTAGGTTTCTATACAAGATTTTGTTTGAGCGTGAAACATCGTTTGAAAACCGTGGGGAAAACACTCTTCGCAATATGTACGACTCGTCAGACGAAAATGCTAGCAGAAACAAAAGTCGGTAGAAGACTGCTCTCAAGTGTCAACGCACTGTGCAGACTCTACAAAAACCGCATCACTGGTACGTGTTTCACTGATGGGACTCAACACAGGCAGAGGTATCTACAGACTGTTGTGCAGAAGCGGTTTCGGACCACGTACCCATCTTCAGTTACACAAGCAATAACAGCAGAATATATGAAGCGTCATTATATTGCACAATATTTTGGTAGTAATTAGTTACTTGGTTTCGAGTCGCATGTTTATACACTCAGTGACTGCTGCATGTTTTCCTTTACTAGCCAGTCTCTCGCCTAACATGAGACGCGTACAGGGTGCGAAGGACAGCCGTTCGCATCGTACCACAGGGCTGCAGGGAAATTCGGGATGGACAGCCTGGAACGGGGCACTTGCGGTCTACGTAGCCGGCGGACAGCCTCAGATTAGCACACGAGTGTCGCCTGAGCTACAGCGCATGCGCCCTCTCACTGTCTTGCGCCACCGGCGTAGTCGGCTGATTCGTTAACATGATCAGTTTAATCTTTGTCATGAGAAGAATATAAATGAAGGAATACTTTTGTGAATACTATGCAAAAACTAATTACATTTACAACTACATGTAAACTTAACCCTTACAAGGACAGTAGTCTCTTAGTAAAAAAAGGACAAACAAAGATATGCAGCTGCTTAATTTATGATGTTACAACTCACAATTACTTGTCAGGTAAAAATTTCACGAAGGTCAGTTTTATATATAAGTGTCATGGCGGCTACAGTGTAACACGTGTTAAGTTCGGCTCGCGAAATTTAGTCGAATTCGAAGGTGTTCTCGCAGGTGGTGTTGTCTAGTACAAGTGGAAATAGTGTAAACAACAGTGTTCTGTGCAGTAGCGCTATTTTTTTCTGTGCTCCGCCAATACCTGCGAGAAAATGGTAAACAGAAGAGTCAACAGCAGCGCGTCCAGCAGCGGGGAAGCAGCAGGTGCGGTGGGCCTGCTCCTGGCGGAAGGTGCGGCCGCGGCTCCCGGTATAGCGGAGCTGGTCCGCTCTGAGGTAAACGCTGCGCTTCGCGATAAAAACAATCTCGATCTGATAGCAGGCACCATATCAGATACTGTTGTAACGGCAGCAGTATTGGCCAAAATGCGTGAAACTGTTGAGGCCAATACTGCCGAAATTACAGCACTAAAAAAGTCTGTGTCTGAATACGAGAAAAAGGCACAAGAGTTGGAAGTGAAACTATCTGCCGCCACAGACGAGGTAGAACAGTACCAAAGGCGAAATAGTCTACGACTGTTTGGAGTAGCATAAAATAAAAAAGAAGACACGGACAACCTGCTTATACAGGTTGCGCGTGAAAAATTAGGCGTTGAAGTGACCAAGGCAGACATTGACAGGAGCCACCGGGTGGGACGAAAACTACCAGGTGCTACAAAACCTCGTCCAATAATAATTAAATTTGTGTCGTACCGAAAAGGGCGGAGATCTTTACCCAGAAGAAGAAGTTAGCAAGGACAGGGCTTACAATAAGGGAAGATCTGACACACGAGCGGCTAAAGATTTTAAACAGTGCCATATCCCATTTCGATCTTCAGAATGTGTGGACTCAGGATGGCAGAGTAATCATTAAGACAGCAGCTGGAAAGAAGACAGTCACAAACATGACAGAACTATATAGTATTAAGTGAAGCTACTCGAGCCAAAAGTGCAAATTTAACACCATTTGCAAATTGTAGCAGCCCTATACTCAGATATAGTCTTGTAATTGTATTAACCATTTAATTATACCCATATTTGTACCTTCAACTAATTGTTTTTGTAACTGTATTAACTTTTTACTATCTTTTTGTGTCTTTAGCTGTACCCATTGCTTAGTTTTAGTTACTGCTAACACTTTTTTCATTTTTTCAGCTTATTCTCTTACATTCTGTAATAGTTCTATAGCAATTATTAGTCTCTCCTTTAGTTCATTAGTCAACCATCTCTTCGGTTTAAATTGTTCACAACCAAAATGACTATCAGTATCACTTTAGCAAATTTAAATCTAATTGTAGCTTCCTACGATAATCACTACCAGTATCACTCTAGTAAATTTCAATTTAATTCTAGCTTCCTACGACAATCTATTAAATATTAAGCTTACTTCTCTCTGCTGGCAGCATCGGCCTCTTAAATCACTCCCGTTTCCCTTATTTCCACCCTAAGCTGTTTCAAATACGCTAATTACATTTCTCCTCTTACGACATAGGATACTCAGTGACACACAGCCGTCACCATTTTGGTCATATTCTCCCTGCACCGAATACCACTAATCCATTTTCTATACTCCCGCAACCTCAGGAAATCTCTTGCAGTCGCCTTTCTTTCGGCACTCGCGGAGTCACAGACAGGGCGAGCAAAACCTCGGACACCCCTGTATTATGTCACTTGGCGGAAACACCGGCCAGTGTCCCTCGCGGCAGGTGGCGCCTAACAAAGCGACAAACCAGTCTGCCACCCTACTCCAGGCTGCTCAGCGGAACGCGTCAGAGCTTTTAGCAGCTCACTGCAACATTCAGTCTTTACCTGCGCATTACGAAGAACTTAGCCTCCTCTTCAACGAACTAAACTACCACGTAATGCTCTTATCCGAAACGTGGTTGAAACCACACATATCCTCTGCATCTATTCATCTCCCAGGGTACACATTTCTTAGGGCAGACAGATCAAAAAAGCGAGGTGGCGGGGTCGGCGCGTTTATACGAACAGATCTCAAAGCGAAAGTCTTATGTACGTCAAATCCTGGTGAAGTAAAAGAGGCTGAATTCATGTTCATTGAAATAAATATACAAAGTCGGAAATTCTTGACTGGCGTCGTGTACAAGCGGCCAAAAATAAGCTCAATGAGTTCCTTCCAGTCGGAATCACATTCACTTCAGTGTCAATATGAACATGTCATCGTAATGGGTGACTTGAAGATAGACCTGCTAAGAGACACTCCCTCCGCAATAAACCTAAGAAGATTGTTTAGTTGCAATAGCATGAACATTCTTCCATTACGACCTACACACCATACGGCGCACAGTCATACTCTTATAGACGTGATCGCAACGAAACAGACTGACAAAGTAAGATGTTGGTCAATCATCGGCCCGTGGCCTCTCAGCAAATGATGTAATATTCCTGGCCTACTCTGTGCAGCCCCCAAGGATCAAATCTCGTTACATAACTTGTAGGAACATGAAACGTATTGACCTTGACGCTCTAACAGCCGACTGCTCAGATATCTCATGGCATCAAATAATCAGAGAACCTACAATCGACGGCAAAATTAATGAACTTGGTGACAAACTAGGCCCTCTATGACAAACATGCACCTGTGCGCACAGTCCGTGTAAGAAAATCTCCTGCTCCATGGCTGACAGCTGCATTACGTCAAATGATGACTAATAGGGATGCTGCCCGCAGGCGTTTCAAGGCAGATCCGAAACCCGAGCGTTTCGAAGAATATAGAAAGCTACGGAACAGAGTGAAACAATGCATTCGCAATGCCAAAATCAGGCACGCTCGCTCACTTGTATGCAGCGATCTGACACCCACGACTCTATGGAAGAATCTCCGTAGCTTGGGGGTCGGAAAGGCAAAATCGGAAACTACTTTCATGTGTCAGCTAACGAATTAAATGAATTCTTCTCTGCACCTCTGAATACCAGCACGGCTGATAATTACCATCCACAAGAATCCCCAAACAGGACAACTAACAACGATACCTTCCATCTAAAACATGTAACAACAAATACGGCAAGAAAAGCAATAATGAGAATCTCTTCTGATGCAATAGGCAACGACAGTATCGGTATAACCATGATTAAGAATGTTGCCGATATCTTAGTACCTGTCTTAACTGACATATTTAATTTTTCCCTCGTGAACGGAATATACCCCACTGCATGGAAAAGAAGCACAATTCGACCCATTCCCTAAGAGACTCAGAGGGCCTTAGACACGGGTTCACAGGTAGATGCCGTGTTTCTTGACTTCCGCAAGGCGTTTGACACAGTTCCCCACAGTCGTTTAATGAACAAAGTAAGAGCATACGGACTATCAGATCAATTGTGTGATTGGATTGAGGAGTTCCTAGATAACAGAACGCAGCATGTCATTCTCAATGGAGAGAAGTCTTCCGAAGTAAGAGTGATTTCAGGTGTGCCGCAGAGGAGTGTCATAGGACCGTTGCTATTCACAATATACATAAATCACCTGGTGGATGACATAGGAAGTTCACTGAGGCTTTTTGCAGATGATGCTGTGGTGTATCGAGAGGTTGCAACAATGGAAAATTGTACTGAAATGCAGGAGGATCTGCAGCGAATTGACGCATGGTGCACGGAATGGCAATTGAATCTCAATGTAGACAAGTGTAATGTGATGCGAATACATAGAAAGATAGGTCCCTTATCATTTAGCTACAAAATAGCAGGCCAGCAACTGGAAGCAGTTAATTCCATAAATTATCTGGGAGTACGCATTAGGAGTGATTTAAAATGGAATGATCATATAAAGTTGATCGTCAGTAAAGCAGATGCCAGACTGAGATTCATTGGAAGAATCCTAAGGAAATGCAATCCGACAACAAAGGAAGTAGGTTACAGTACGCTTGTTTGCCCAATGCTTGAATACTGCTCAGCAGTGTGGGATCCGCACCAGGTAGGGTTGATAGAAGAGATAGAGAAGATCCAACGGAGAGCAGCGCGCTTCGTTACAGGATCATTTAGTAATTGCGAAAGCGTTACGGAGATGATAGATAAACTCCAGTGGAAGACTCTGCAGGAGAGACGCTCAGTAGCTCGGTACGGGCTTTTGATAAAGTTTCGAGAACATACCTTCACCGAAGAGTCAAGCAGTATATTGCTCCCTCTTACGTATATCTCGCGAAGAGACCATGAGGATAAAATCAGAGAGATTAGAGCCCACACAGAAGCATACCCACAATCCTTCTTTCCACGTACAATACGAGACTGGAATAGAAGGGAGCACCAATAGAGGTACTCAGGGTACCCTCCGCCACACACCGTCAGGTGGCTTGCGGAGTATGGATGTAGATGTAGATGTAGATGTAGATCGAGAACCCGCAACTGCCTAGTGATTACCGACCAATTAGCATACTGCCTGCTGTTTCCAAAGCACTTGGATATATTGTTCTTGACCAAATCACTGAACACTTGCATGAATTCAGTCTATATGACAAATTTCAATCCGGTTTTGTAAACATCACAGCACAAACACTGCTCTAATTAAAGTAACTGATGACCTGAAATATGCCATCGACAATCGAAAGGCAACAATATTGACGCTACTGGACGTCAGCAAAGCTTTTGACACTGTTAACTTTGACATATTACTCAGAAAAATGCAACAGCTTAATTTCTCTGATAGTGCAACGAGATGCTTTGAAAGCGACTTAAAAGACAGACAGCAATGTGTTGTCTGCGAAAATGAAAAATCTTCCTGGAAACATGTTTCTTCGGGAGTGCCACAAGGATCAGTCTTAGGACCACTTTCGTTTTCTTTATATGTCAACGATATTTCGTCGGTTTTATCCTCCTGTAAACATCATTTCTATGCCGACGACCTCCAGCTCTACCTAAGCGTCAGACCTGAAGACGTAAACACTGCAATCGCTCTGATGAATGATGATCTGTCTTCAGTAGTGACATTGGCGAAAAACCTGGGGCTTAAATTAAATGCAAAAAAGACGCAAGTAACCTTAATAGCCCATCAGAAATTAATAAGTTCAGATTTCCACGAACGGCTACCTCCTATTCTGCTCGAAGGTGCTCCAATACCATATCAGAAAACAGTGAAGAACTTGGGTGTAACTTTGGACGAGCATCTCAACTGGGCGGAGAATACAGTCGCAGTGTGCCGGAAGACGTCTGCATGTCTCTATGCTCTCAAAAAGTTTCGGAACATATTCCCACAGGACTTGAAACGCCAGCTCGTGCAAGCACTCGTTCTACCGAACCTCCACTATTGTGATGTGATTCAACAAGGCATGAGTAGTGAAAACAAAAGACGGCTAGAGCTAACCATGAATGCCTGTGTGCGTTACACATGCAACATTCGCCGATATGATCATGTTAGTGCTTCATACTCCGAGCTAGGGTGGCTGCGGCCGGACAAACTGCGTGACTACCACACCCTATGTCTACTTCACCGACTCCTCGTCGCGCAAGCACCCCAGTACCTGGCTTCAGAGATTAAAAAGCTGTCATGCCATCATAATCGAAACACGAGGTCACTCTTATCTGGTATCCTAACTGTGCCCACTCACAAAACAAAAACTTTTGCAAACTCCTACTCAGTTGCCGCTGTCCGCCTCTGGAACAAACTGCCCCTTACCTTGAGGAAAATTCAATCTCCTGTTGCTTTTAAGAAGTTGAAGCATTTCCTACTATCATCCGCATAAAATTCTCCACAAAATTAATGTGCAAGGCCAATCCTCTCATCTGTCAAATAGCAAAGCTAGCGTCTCATATCTTGCTCCTGAGATGCCTTCCTCTTCATCTATCTCTATTAGCTACACAGTCTTCTTTTCCTTTATATTTTCCTTAATTATGTTTCATCATGTCTCTCTATTCTTGTCCTCCCTTCACCATGAGTCTCCCTCATACTCCCTGCTGCCAGCACTCCTATCTAAAATCTTTCTCTTCAATAATGTATTTTTCGAAGTGTACCTTTCTAATTGTTTATCTCACTTTTTGTATTAGATGTAGTTTAACATGCCTACTAAAACATATGACTGTAAAATAAGTAGAATGCCTGGTTAGATGTAAGAGAGGGCCTGATGGCCCTAATCTTGCCAGGTTAAATAAATAATAAATAAAAAATAAATGAATAAATATTTTGTAAGTGCATGAGCCACGGGGTTTTCATTTTCGTGCACTATTCTAGCCAAAATTTAGCGTGTCGCGCATGCACCGTAAAGGCCATTGCACAGTGGCGTAGCGTATCTCGAGCGACGTCTTCGTAAGACGTCGCAGTGTAGTCAGACTGGCGCCGCGTCAGACCGTGACACGTGACACGCGAGTCTCCAGCCACAACTGCGTCGGTGCGTATCTCGGCTCGCGCATGCGCACTACCCTGCACCCCACAAGCCGCGTGCTCCGTGTTTCAACAGCTCTGCTACTGCGTGCTTCACTGTGCAATATGTTTTCATCAGCTGATCCAGATCGAAAGTATCGAGTGCTCTGCGACTACGCAAAGCTGGAATTCAGAGATGTTGACTTGCGTGACTTAGCTTGGAAAGAAGTTTCACAAATTTTTGGGAAGCCAAGTAAGTATAAAAATTTCTTATCATCGCGTGCTTTCGATGCCACTAAGACAGCAGTACTGAGTCCGTATTATGGCTGTGCAACTTTCTTGTCCTTGTTATGAAAGATTATTTGATGTATTCGTGTTCTCCTGCATTTCAGTGATTAAAAATGGTATTTTCCAAATAATCAGATAGACCTAGATAATGTGACCGCTACCTGTTCTTCTCTACGAAAATAAACTTCTAGATATCGATATAATTCCTAATATATATTGAAAGACGTGCACTTCATTCACCATTCAGTGCTCACATTTCATATCTCTAATCCACGCATTCGGGTATTCGGTAAAATAATAATTCAGGTAGTATTATTAATTTCTATGGGTTGCCTGATTTATTTGACGATTTTTACAGCTTGTCTCACACTGGTCTGTGAGAGGAGCTTGGCGCCAGGAATGTTCCTTATTTATGGGCGAGGGCAGCAGTCTTCCTTGTAGCCATGATGGCTCCCCGTTTCCTATCCTTTTTCCGATCGCCAGGGTAGCACGTGGTGGCGTTTGAAAGTTCAGTAGTGGCCTTACCAACCTTGTAACTGGTATTTCTTCTCAATTTTAACGTCGCGAGGTCGCCTCCCTGTGGAATTCCAGCCCTCTGATTGGCCAGTTCAGGTGCGCACCCGTTTTTCGCGGGCGGACGCCAACCGCCCTGCGCGGATGGATAGTGGACAAAAGGGGCAGTAGGCAGTTCTAGCGTGACCGTGCCTGAGGAGATGAAGTTCGGTAAGCATGATCGCCGACGTGCACTGTTGATCGCGCCCTGCGGCCCAGAGGAGACCTGATAGGTCATTGTGGATAGTTTCGCGTCTTGTGGGTTTTATTCCTTCAGTACGGGAGGCTACCTGGCGATTCACGCACAACAGCATCTGTCTTGGTCTTTGACTGTTTCATGATGGTGGTCGTTGCACGCCTGCAACCCCTTCCATTACTAAATGGGATTCTGTTTGATAATACGGCGATCGTTACCAACTCCTTTCCTCCTGCTATCGTGGCGTGTTATGAACGAACGTTAGGGCAGGCTGCTGAACTCGGATCTATCTTCCCCCCACTCCCATTTGGTTGTATTATTGTTGGATTCTCAACTGTTTAATAAATGAGTGCGTAAATCTTATATTCTCTCTCTTTCCTTACGTGAACTCACCCCTAGTGTAACAGAATTATGCGGAACTGTAACGGTTGCTATAAGGTCGCGCCACTAACGATAGTATAGAGATCCCATGTCGCGCGCCTGGCATTGCACGGATGGCACCGATAACAGTAGTAATGATGTTCAATTATTCCCCATTGACAAACTGGGAAGTGTTCACGACTCAGTATGAGTACGTGAGCACTAAATACACTAGATGTGGTGGAAGTAGTGGCCTCTGTTTTGCCTTGCTGGTTTAGACAATAAGTATCAAAAATCACAGCCCCTACAGCAAGGAATAGTAACCTGTAAAAATAAGAAAAACGAGCCACCGATTCTAACGTCATCTGCCAGGTTGTGTAGCGCCAACACTAAAATTCGGAAGCGGTGGTATTACGGTGTTGTGGTGTTTTTCATGGAGGGGACTTGTACCCCTTGTTGTCTTGCGTGGCACTATCACAGCACAGGCCTACATTGATGTTTTAAGCACCTTCTTGCGTCCCACTGTTGAAGAGCAATTCGGGGATGGCGACTGCATCTTTCAATACGATCGAGCACCTGTTCATAATGCACGGCCTGTGGTGGAGTGGTTACACGACAATAACATCCCTGTAATAGAGTGACCTGCACAGCGTCCTCTCCTGAATCCTATAGAACACCTTTGGGATTTTCTGGAACGCCAACTTTGTGCCAGACTTCACTGACTCGCATCCATACCTCTACTCAGTGCAGCACTCTGTGATGAATGGTCTGCCATTCCTAAAGAAACCTTCTAGCACCTGATTGAACGTATGTCTGCTAGAGTGGAAGCACTCTTCAAGGCTAAGAGTGGGCCAACATCATAGTGACTTCTAGCGTTACCGATGGAGGGCACCAAGAACTTTTAAGTTATTTTAAGTCAGGTGTCCGGATACCTTTGATCAGATAGTGTAGTTTCGCAGTGAACTTCCATAACTCTTAAAACGACGCCTCCAGCACTATCATAAAGATCACGAAGGACAGCACAATAAAATTCTAAAGTCCTCATTTCAGCCGTTCTACCAGCGCCATAAAGCTATGAGTGCATTGCGAAGCCGAGCTTGGCAATGCAAGCCCACCACTCCGTAACTGAGGGACAGTCCACTTGGGAAGAATGGGTTGACCACCAACACACAGTAGTAATGATATCATCCAGAGAGGGAGAAACGTGTCCATGTGGGCCGTTCCATTGAATTTGCAAAGCGAACTTCGGTTTCAAAAAATCTCATCCGATGTTCAGTGCGTTTTTGCTTCAAAGCAGAGAAAAAGAAGAAAGGTAAAGTGCGTGATTTAATAGACACAGTGAAATTTCAGCACTAAAACAGGGAAATTTCTTAATTTATACGAGGATTGCCGAGAAAGTGATGTACCGTATCTTTATTTCTTCACTGTTTCTTTATTGAACATAATGAGAATCACGCAGACGAAAGAATGGTGTTTTATCTACACACCCTATTTGTACACGTAATGTCCATCCTGTTGTATGGCCTTGGGCCAGCGTGTAACAAGGGCGTGTATGCCGTGTCGGTATCAATCCCTGTCCTGGTGGCGGAGCCAGTGATTCACTGTGTGAATCACCTCCTCATCGTCCTCAAAATCTTCCACAAATTGCCCAAACATGTGTAAGTCTGCGAATGACAACATCAGCTCGCTGCAACATGTCAGGTGTGACAGCCGTGGATGGTTTCTCCTACCGCTGCAAATCGTGGAGCTGTGCCGAACCGCCTTCTGATGTAAATGCCCTGTGGCTAGGGCCTCGCGTCGAATAGACCGTTCGCCTGGTGCAAGTCTTTTGAGTTGACACCACATCGGCGGCTTGCGTGATGGGCATGAAATGATGATGATAAGGACAACACAACACGCAGTCCCAGAGCGGAGAAAATCTCCGACCCAGCCGGGAATCGAACCTGGGCTGTTAGGTATGACAATCCGTCGCTCTGGCCACTCAGCTACCAGGACCAGACTTCAAATAATTCATACGCAACGTTTCACATTCGTAGCATTGTTTTCGGCTGAGGGGAAAAAAAAACTCAGCGCGTTACTTTTTGGGCAACCCTTGTAATACATGTTTCATATTCTGTACTTCCGTCTGCTAGAGTGAATGTGTCACTTGTCTGTGTATGATACTTCAGAATTATTTGGTTGCAAGAATGTTTCTGTGGACGTTACGAGCAGATTTGTCAACCTTTGTGTAGGCTTTGAATAGAGCTGCTTTGAGTCGAAGTGACATTAGCGACCACTACTGAACAAACAGTGTAAGGTTGGCTCAGGTAGCTACTGTGTACCCGAGCGTTTACTGCTTATGAGAGGACCCGAGATGTGGAGGCGTGCAAACTGTACCTTTCCACGAATCGCCGGTGAGGAAGCGTGCTCTGAGTAGTCGTCTCTAGCAGCGGAGCTCTAACCTTGTAAGGCTCTGATTCACTTGAGTTTCTACTACCCCTTCAGGTCGGCACCGGCAATGTTGCTGTTCTAATCATTTCAGTTAGGGAACGGTTTCATTTTTATTAATATTCAGTTTACTTGTTGATTTGCAACTTTGCGGTGGTGAGAGGTGTCAAAACTCAGTATTGTATGCCACGTATGAATGTGTCGCGTGCTTCTCTGTGTGCTTGCACTAAATTTTATTTGATTTATCGTCAGTTTCGCATTTTATTTTCATGAGTTTAGTCAGTTGCTTACTGCTGCCCTACATGCCTTTCTTTGTACTTCACGAGGCTGCGACCCGACTTAATCACGTCTCAGTTCTACTACGGACCACACGTGCTTTTATTCGATAACTGTGCCGTCAAATTTGTGAATTTATATTGAATTGTCTTCGAAAATTCACTGACAAAACTAGTTACTGTCTGCCCTACTGTACTTAAACATAGTGTAAGTAGGCTGTTTAGGTTTTTTTATTGGTAACGCCGACGCCACGTAGCGCTCTGTATAAAAATCACTGGCTGTGCCGTGTGCAGTCTGTGGCTGGTTTGCATTGTTGTCTGCCATTGTAGTGTTGGGCAGCGGCAGCTGGATGCTAACAGCGCGTAGCGTTGCGCAGTTGGAGGTGAGCCACCAGCGGTGGTGGACGTGGGGAGAGAGATGGCGGAGTTTTGAAATTTGTAAGAATTGGTGTCACGAACTGATATATATATTGTGACTGTTAAGGTAAATACATTGTTTGTTCTCTATTAAAATCTTTCATTTGCTAACTATGCCTATCAGTAGTTAGTGCCTTCAGTAGTTTGAATCTTTTATTTAGCTGGCAGTAGTGGCGCTGGCTGTATTGCAGTAGCTTGAGTAACGAAGATTTTTGTGAAGTAAGTGATTTGTGAAACGTATAGTTTAATGTTAGTCAGGGCCATTCTTTTGTAGGGATTTTAGATTGCGTTGCGCTAAAAATATTGTGTGTCAGCTTAAGCACAGTCTTGTATAATTTTTCTAAGGGGACGTTTCATATGTCGACCCTTAGCCAAGGATACCTCACTGGAATCTTCTGATTTTTTCCTTGTAGTTTGTGTAATTAGTGTAGCTTTTGTTTATTGCTAGCGCGTAATCATAGAGAGAATTTCCTTTGTAGATGCAGTCTTTCATTTTTGTACAGTAAAATAGTTGTGGCATGCATGTAGTTTTGCACGCAGTATTTCGCAGCTGCGCTTGCAATTAACTAGATATTATTTTCAGTGCTATGTTAATGTGTTCTCTTATTTTTGTTCTTCAAATTGTGTTTTTCTGTGTTGTCGTCTGAAAAATTGTGACAATAATGGCGTGTGAAAAACGTAACACTAGGCTCCAAAGTAAACTGAGAAATGACAGTGAAGACGAAAGCAGTGTGTTAGCGTCACCATGTAATGAATTCACTAAGGTTCAAAGTAGTAATTTGGTAATTGTACATAGGGAAATGGAGTGGGCTGCAAACAATGGTGTAGACAGTGAAACAATTAGTGAACAGGGAAGCATTATCGATCGATCGGTTGGCAACCGCTCGCCTCAGGAGTCCGAAATGACAGGACACATTCTTGCAAATACTGTAGATTCAGGTTTTGCGTCCTCACCGGTTTCTCGAATAAGTCAAGACACATTTTCTGTTTTTCAAACTCCGAGTATTGCCGGTTTAAATACATTGTCGAATAGCACTAAGGAACATGTTTCAGACACCAGTGCACTGTTCTTACAATTAATGCAACAAATGGGACAAAAGCTTCAAAAGTTAGACACAATGGAACAAAATCAGAGACAAACACAGCAACAGTTGGACACAATGGTATATAATCTTCAAAAGTTAGACACAATGGAACAAAATCAGAGACAAACAGAGCAAAAGCTTCAAAAGTTAGACACAATGGAACAAAATCTTCGGAAGTTAGACACCACACTTGAACAAACACGTGAAGATTTAACTACTGAGTTACATAACATTGAATCGAAATGTCAAAAAATCTGTAATGACGTAAAAACACAAATTTGTGAGCATTTTCAACCTATTTTTTCGCGGCATGAAAACGCATCACAGAATCACGAAGCAGCCATAAAAGAATTGCAAACTGTTGTTCGTGAAAATCACGACACCTTGCAAGCTAAAATGGACTCAGTTGCATCCACTGATTCGGTTACGCAACTTGCAAGAACTCAGGAAAACTTAAAGGACACAGTAGATTCGATTTCAACACAAATGGACACTCTGAAACTTGGTTCAGAAAAACACACTGAGGAAATGTGTTCACTATCGGAGAAAGTAGCCGAACTTTCGGATCAGTTCACTAATTTATCTACGAAGGTAGATGATAATCTGAATGACACGAAACCGGTAGTCTTTAATGACACAGAAGAGTGCGAACAAATTAGGAAATTCAAACAAAGTCTGAATCAAATTAGTACGCAACACCAAAGAGAAATCCAGGAAGTACAAGATCAGCTGACACAAGTAATACAACAATTATGTATTTCAGAGGACACTCGCGTTCCAATACGGGAAGAGGGACATAAAAATACGGAACTGCCACAAAATAATAACACAGGGCACTTCGGAAATTATGAAAGAAATTGGCAAGGTACACCGAATTTTGAGATGGAACCGCCGAAACGACGTAACAATGACCGACATGCGACACGCCGACATGATGATTTTGACTATAAGCTGTTCATTACTACACGTAAATTCAAAACATTTAAGAATTCTGGCAACGACATTCATCCACAAGCGTGGCTTCATCAATTCTCTCATTGTTTTCCTCCCAACTGGTCATTAGAACACAGATTAGAATTTATGTGTGGCTACTTGGAGAATGAACCAGCTGTAAGAATGCGATCGGTCATTCACGATTGTCACAGTGAAGGAGAATTTTATCGTGCCTTTCTCTCAGCATATTGGTCTCAAGCTACACAAGACCGAGTAAAACATAGCATAATGATGATGAAACACTTTGAACAATCTGAATTTTCCAGTCTTGTCAAATATTTTGAAGACATGTTGCATAAGAACCAATACCTTTCAAACCCATATAGCCCTTCAGAACCCATCCGCATTTGCATAATGAAATTGCCTGAACATTTAAGGTATATTATCTTGGCAGGGCGTTGCAAAAACGACATTGAAGCTTTTCAGGGACTCTTACAAGAATTAGAAATTGACACAGACAGTCGCGGGATGCGAAAACAGGAAAACAATCACTACAGTTCACATCCGTCACGATTCCGTGACGACAGAAACAATAACTGGACACGACAAGTTTATTCTTACAACGCAAATAGTGAACAAAACAGACACCACCCATATGACAACCACTGGCGGAGTAATAATAGTTATAGAGAAAGATCGCATTTCCGTAGTAATGACCATCACAGAGACAATCAGAGAAACAGATAATATGGAAACCAAAATAATTATTATCAAGGGAGACAGAATAACTTAAGACGCAACGGTCCAGCGTGCAGTTACGATTCAGGGAGAAATTCTCCACCACGTGACCGACAAGAAAGAAACTATGGAATATACCGACATGACGACAGACGATATGATCGTAACGACAAACCTGAATTGCAGCAGAACTGGCGGGATTCAAACAGAGCAGGGCCCTCTCGACAAGGTGAATTTGTAGAAGTTAGGTCTCCAAATCCCAATAACGACGCGCGCCAACAAACGAACAATAGGCAATGACTCATACCGCTGGCAGCCACAAAACGTATACATGAAACTGACTACTCAGCTGCCGTAGCTAGTAATTACGTAAAAATGGAAGACATTAGGGACATCTTACTCCAGGAACACGACGTAAAACATAACAACATTGCATATCCTGTGATTCACATTACTGTAAATGATGTAAAATTTACGGCAGTGCTTGACTCAGGCAGTCCCATTTCAGTAATTAGTGAAACAGCATTTAGCAAATGCAACAAATCGAATGATTGCCCCACGCTTCCGTTACGCAAGATTAAATTACAAGGTGCAGTCATTGGAAAAAGTGTAGATGTACGACAACAAACCAACTTAGAATTCTTTTGTCAAAGCCACAGCTTCCCTATGAACTTTCTTATTGTTCGATTATTGTCGACGGAAATTATACTGGAAGTAGACTTTTTGAATGAATACAAAGCAATCTTAAACTTTCACGATGCTGAAATAAGTTTAGAGAAAAAAGGTAGGTCAATAGCTTTGAAATTTGAAGATTGGCTCTCAAACCATGACGAGGAAATTAATCGGCTTTACCTTCTGTTAGACAACAGTTCGGACCTTTCTACGGAACTAGACACTAATAATCTCTCTGCAAGTACTGACAGAGATGATATCGACGGCATATTTGAAACTAATGAGTTAAATCAGAATAAAATTCAAACAATTGAGAATTGTAATGACACTGATAGGCAGGACCTTTTTGAGATTTTACAAGCACATTCCGCAGTTTTTACACACAATACAGGGACAATCAAGGGATTTCAGTACCAATTTCGTGTTCGTGAGCATACTAAATTTTGTGTTAGTCCATACGTAATTCCAGCACATTATAGGGACCGTGTTAGAACAGAAATACAATCTATGCTTGACGAGGGCATTATTGAGCCTGCAGTAAGCTCATACAACAATCCATTACATGTTGTTGAGAAGAAAAATGGATCTATCAGGCTTGTATTAGATTCGAGGCAAATCAATACTATCATTATTCCTGAAACAGATAGGCCGCAAACGATGGAAGAACTACTTCAAAATTTTAATGGTGTAAAAGTGTTGTCTTCCATTGATCTCAGATCCAGCTTTTATCAGATCGAACTTCACCCAGAATGTAGAAAATACACAGCTTTTCTTTGTTTCGGTGTTTGTTATCAGTTTCGGAAACTTCCTTTTGGTTTGAACATTTCTTCGGCAGCATTCATTCGCGGGCTAAATTCCGTATTACCTCAGTTCTTAAAACGTCACATCACCTTATATGTGGACGATATTCTGATAGCAGAAACCTCATGGGAACAACATAATCGCATATTCAACAGCGTATTACATATTTTTGCAAAATCTGGAATTACAGTTAACTTGGAAAAGTCTGAATTCGGTAGGACAAAGGTGAAGTTTTTGGGACATATTATTTCTTCTGAAGGCATTCAGCCGGATCCTGAAAAGTTAGAAGCAATCAGAGCCATTCCAGTTCCATCCACAGAAAAACAAGTCCGCAGTTTTCTAGGCCTCGTAAATTTTTACCGTCGTTTTCTGAATATGCAAATTCTAGTTACACCAAAACTTTGTTCTCTCGCTGGAAAAAATACTATTTGGAACTGGGACGAACAAGCACAGTTGGAATTCAACTCTTTGAAAGAATCGCTACTTAACGCGCCAATACTAGCTCATCCAGATCTCTCACAAGATTTTTGCCTTAGCACGGATTCTTCTAAAGTCGGTCTTGGTGCCCATTTATTTCAAGAAGCCACAGAAAATGAAATTACTGTTCAGAAAACCATTGCTTTTGCTAGCCGAGTGCTAACAAAATCTGAAAAAATTTATTCCGTTACTGAATTAGAAGCTTTAGCTATCGTTTGGGCATTTAACAAATTCCGTTTCTTTCTTTATGGTAAGCACGTAAAAGTATACAGTGACCATCGTTCATTACAATTTCTTATGTCTTCAAAATTAAATCATGACAGGTTAAAACGTTGGGCATTGTTTCTGCAAGAATTCCACTTCACAATAGTCTACATTCCCGGCAAGGAGAACATTCTTGCGGACGCACTGTCACGCGCACCGGCTGGGCTTGAGAAAAGTAACACAGAAAGCAACCTCGATAAAAATTTCAGTATTCTTTACATTCAGAAAGTCGCCTTTGAAAATTTCATCACCACATCTTTAAAGGACATTGCTCATGAACAAGATAAAGATCCGATTTGGAAAGACATCAAAAGTAAATGGCATGAAATGACACACACACAGATTCGGCATTATTATCTGGTTAGGAACAACATACTGTTCAAACGCTGCATTGTTGATGACAAGTTATGGGTACTTCGCATTCCAGACGATTTCGTTAATAAGCTGATTTGGTACATTCATTTCAGCTATGCAGATTTTGGTCCACGAAAATGTTATCATATTCTTCGAACGACTTGTCATTTTAACAATATGGAAAAGAGAATTCGAAGAGTCTTATCTATTTGCAAACTTTGTCAAAAGGCGAAACCATCTACTGTCTCGCATCGTGCTGCATTGTTTCCTATCATTCCTTCTAAATTAAAAGAATTTGCTGCTGTTGATCTCTTCGGACCGCTTGTCAGAACATCGAATGGATTTTCGTACGTTCTAGTCTCTGTTAAACTTACTTCAAAATTTGTTTCTTTCACTCTGTTACGTAAAGCCACTGGACGGTCTATATCCAACGCCTTTGTTAAAAATTTCTTACGTGAAGTTGGACACGTTAGTAAAGTAATTTCAGATAACGGACCCCAATTCAGATCTGCTGTTTGGTCACGCATGCTTCGTAACCATAAAATCAAATCTGTTTTTATTTCATTGTACTCACCACATTGTAACCCGTCTGAACGGATTATGAAAGAAATCAATAAGCTTTGCAGACTTTGTCACAGAAAGCATCAGCATTGGGACAGGTATTTACACTTATTTCAAAACGTGCTGAATGAAATGCCTCATGACTCCACTGCTTTACCACCTGTTCCTGTACTGAAGAATAAAGAACCACCGAACAGAATTAGAGAGCTTGTACCTTTTCCGAATACACGTAAACTTCGACACAAAGACATAATTGATTTGCCTATTAAAAATTTAAATTCTGCTGAAGACAAAAGGAGAAAATTACACGGTAAAGCAAATGCAAAGAAATTATATATTGGTCAGAAAGTTCTCATTAAAGCTCATTCATTGTCACATAAGAAGAAACAGTTGAGTCACAAATTCTTTCTAGTTTACAATGGACCTTACAGAATTCGACGTATACCACATGATAATTGCTATTAAGTTGAAACTCTGCGTACTAGGAAGAGTAAAGGTTTACACCACATTTCACATGTAAAACCGTTTATTGAAAGATAATCTGCTTTTTAACTTTGTCTTTGCCATAAAATTTTTCACTTCACGCTACTAGTACAATTTGTCAGACTTAGAATCTGTTAACATGCAACCATGTTTGAAGTTAAATATCCAGTCATGAACCAAGAGAACGTATTTAAACAGAAATTACGAATGCATTGTTATAGTGAACAGACGTCACAGTGTTATTGTGCATGTACATTCTTGCTTGTTAGTTGCACGATTACGTAACGACTATAAGGCTGACATATTTAGAACAGTTACCAGTACTGCTAATGAGATTTTAATGCAACATTTTGGTCTACTTGAAAATAAATTCTGGATTTAAAGTACTTTCTGTGAGATACCAGATGACTCATTGGTTAGTTTATGCGACTGCTACACGATTTTATCACGACGCTACTAATGAGTGACAATTTACAATGTTGCTTTTGCACTGTATCTGTTTTATATCTGCACAGTTTTTCTGTATTATTCTGGAAAGTAAAACATGTTTTAGTAGTAACTTTGTGGTATAGCTACAACGAGACAGCCTTTTCTGTAGCACTACAATACGTTACAGGACAGTACTTACTTCATCACGGCAATAAGCGTAGTAACTACGATATCTATACGCAAAGTATTTCACTTTTGTTCATCATGAGGTAAGTACATTGACTTCTGCAGAACTTAGCTTTCGGAGGACGATAACTACGACGCTTCCACAGAGATTATCTTACAACACGACGCACAGTTTAGCGCTACAGTACGCGTATTTGAGTGACTAATTTTGTACTTAAAACATTTATTTTTAAAGATATTTGAAATACAATGATACAAAGGTTTTCTGTGATACATTTCATTCCATTGCTGTAATCTGTAACATCTGAGGATATAATTACATTAATCCTCAGGGGGGTACAAGTCTACTTTGTGTACCATGTGTTTGGCAAGCACAAGGAGCCCTAGGTAATATGGTATTTGCTTATACAACTTTACACATCGGTACCATATTTCTCTAACACATAAATTACGTAGCTATCTGGTCATTTAACTGAGAGAAACAAACATTTATTATACTACATCAGTGACAGATGTTTAAGTAATTACACAGTTGGATAACGTCACACTTACGAAATTGTATTTTGTCTGTACTTTGTGAACTGTTCATACATTTTCGGAACCATTGTGATACTATGAGAGCTCTGAATGACAGAATTGGATATGAGATCATAATTTTTAAAGTACGGTTGAGGTAGATGACACTTTTGACATGAGCAGAGAATTTTTTTTAGGTTTTGAAATTATTGGAAGAAGCTACGACGATTTTGAGATTTGGCTGAGGTTTTATGATGTTATGATGACGATGTGTATTACGCTGTTGCGGTATATTTATGATCAATAAGCTGATGCTATATGAGTTATTTGATTATGCTACTTATCTGTTATGATGGAATATTGAAGAAGTGTCGACGAATAAGGTAAGAAATAATGAGTAGAGGTTAGGGACTCTGGTTTGTGAAAAAGGTTGTTGAAAACCAAGAATCGTACTTTAAGAGTTAGGAAACGTATGTAAATGCTTGAATGTATTACAATGCCAACAAAAACTTTTTGGACACTGTTATATTAATAGAATTTTGTTTCTACAGATGTGTAACGCAAATTCTTGACCTGTGAAATTTTTTATATGAGACTGACACTGTAGCGGAAACTCGTGTCGTAAATATTTAGGTAAGACAGTTAAGTGACCACCTGCACGTAATGCGTCGTGGGCACGCAGCTGGGCGACAGCCACCTGGAAACAAGCCAGTAGTGTGTGCCTTTCAGAGGCACAGGTAAAAAAAAGAAAAAGTCCATTATGCTCGCTATTGACATTTCTTTGTAGAAAGCGTCGCAAATACGACAGGCTCAAACTTGAAAACATATGATTACACTTTGGAGTTCTTAGTTTATGATATTTACTGAAATGAAATGATGAGAAACATTCCATGTCTATTGTCTTGCTAGTTGGAAGATTGTTTACTGCATTATGAAATGACTTATGGCTAGCGAACGACGTTTCACGCCTTGCTTCGCCTATTTTGTTTAATATCTAGTTTCTAGCTGCCCTGCAGCATTGGTTAAAGTAAAATTTTATAGATGTACTAATATAAATATTTTATGCCTACAGACCCAGTAAAGAATAACTTCGTGATATACTTCAAAAAAAAAAAAAAAAAAAAAAAAATGAGGGAGCACAAAAAGACATTGCCCTTCACAGGAATTGCATACATAATTTTCTTTTCAAGTACTTCGTAATTTATTTCATTGAATAAGTAGTGGTGCACCATTTTAATTACATAGACATTAAGATGTCAATATACATTTCCCTTATCTGCAGCGTTGTCTTCAGTGTACTATTTTTTCTGCTTGTGGGTTTGTCATGTTTAGATAAAAGTTACTACATTTATTGCTGCTTGCTTTGCTTACCTGCACCTTTTTTTATTGCTGTTTGTATTAATTGTTTTGATCTGCTGCATTGCCTCGTCCCTTAGTTAAGCATCTGAGCTCAGTAGATTTAAGTTAGCTTAAGAGGGGGTAGCCTATGTAAGAGAATGAGTTGCGATGGATTTGAAGAAATGCACTGAGAGGTTATATGAGAAAAGTACAGAAAGCAGGTATAGGTAGGATTTTCTTGGAAATAAATGATGAGGTAAGATACTGGAAAATAAATGATGAAGTAAGAAATATGTGAACATATAAATACAGAAAGCATGCTTGCACAGGATTTTTTTTGTGGAAACAAATGTTGAAATAAGACGAAAGATCTAAGGAATGAAGTTTTGGGTTGGACTGCAGTACCAAGTGTTACACTGAAAACAAATCCTGCCCTTTCCTCTTGTGTTAACCCACTATGTGTTTGTGTACCATTGGGTATTTGTGTTCTTCCTGTGTTTATGTGTTTATCTGATGAGAGTTACGTAGTAGAATTTTTATGATGGTGTGTTATTTACTTTGTAAAGATGTTTAGACATTATTTATCTGTTCTGTTTTATTGCTCATTTGTGAAGTTGATGTTTCAAAAGCTATTCTGATCTTTTATGTATGTACTTATGTCATAATTTTTGCAACACTGATTTATTTGTTATTTCGATTCTTTTGTAAAGCCTGTACTACTACAAATGTTACCTGTATTGTTTTGTTCTTTAATGATATATTTTGTACCTTTGTTATTGTATTCTTACGTTATAAAATTGTAATTGACACCAGTTCATCAAATTAAGTAACTTGTAAATTACATTTCAGTGCACACGTTTCTGTTGGTCATAGTATATGGACAAGATGTGAGAAGTAGGGACTGATAGTGTTTGCACGTGTGTTAATAATTCAGCAAGGGACTGGATAACAGCATTGCTGATTCTAAGGACATTTCAAACAAATTATTTGTGATTGGGCAAGTGGTGGTTTATGGACTTGCTATATTCTTCGCAAGACTCTTCGAGTGTGATTGTGCACCTGCACATTCGCAACAGATGGCTGCTGGCCATCTCTAAAAGGACTACAGTGGGGCCGGCCGCGGTGGTCTCGCGGTTCTAGGCGCGCAGTCCGGAACCGTGCGACTGCTACGGTCGCAGGTTCGAATCCTGCCTCGGGCATGGATGTGTGTGATGTCCTTAGGTTAGTTAGGTTTAAGTAGTTCTAAGTTCTAGGGGACTAATGACCACAGCAGTTGAGTCCCATAGTGCTCAGAGCCATTTGAACCATTTTTTGACTACAGTGGGTCCACACCTTTGATGACCCACCAATACCATTATTTCTACAAGGACTACAATGGGTCTACACCTTTGATGACCCACCAATACCATTATTTCTACAAGGACTGCAGTGGGTCTGCACCTCTGGTGGCCCACCAATAGTAATCTCTACCAGGACTACAGTGGGTCTGCTCTGTGATGACCTACCTACCGATAGTCTTCAACGTCGACTGACTCTGCTGTGGCCCATTACCTGTCTGCATGTCGAGAGTCAGCACTTTCTTTCGTTGAAAGGACAACACTACTTCTTCAAGACTGCATGGAAATCCAGTACTTCTTTGTGCATTTTCTTTTACTACTCAGACTTTGAGAAAAACACTGCAATTTTACTTTGATGAATGATGAGAACTGTCTTTATGGACTGTGAGAAAATTTTAGCTTTTGACCAACATTTTATCGATAAGTGTGTGCATTTCATTTCTTTGTCATTGTAATTATGAAAAAAATTTTCAAATCTGTATTGGCCACTGCCCAAAACAATTTATAAATTTTTTGTGGGGAGCATGGGGGCTATGTAAGTAGGCTGTTTAGTTTTTTTATTGGTAATGGTACCGCCACGTAGCGCTCTGTATAAAAATCACTGGCTGTGCCGTGTGCAGTCTGTGGCTGGTTTGCATTGTTGTCTGCCATTGTAGAGTTGGGCAGCGGCAGCTGGATGTCAACAGCGCGTAGCGTTGCGCAGTTGGAGGTGAGCCACCAGCGGTGGTGGATGTGGGGAGAGAGATGGCGGAGTTTTGAAATTTGTAAGAATTGGTGTCAAGAACTGATATATGTATTATGACTATTAAGGTAAATACATTGTTTGTTCTGTATTAAAATCTTTCATTTGCTAACTATGCCTATCAGTAGTTAGTGCCTTCAGTAGTTTGAATCTTTTATTTAGCTGGCAGTAGTGGCGCTCGCTGTATTGCAGTAGCTTGAGTAACGAAGATTTTTATGAGTTAAGTGATTTGTGAAACGTATAGGTTAATGTTAGTCAGGGCCATTCTTTCGTAGGGATTTTTGGAAGTCAGATTGCGTTTCGCTAAAAATATTGTGTGTCAGCTTAAGCACAGTCTTGTATAATTTTTCTAAGGGGACGTTTCAATAGAATGTCCAATCATTCTTCTGAACTAGGTGCCTTTTGCTGTATGGATGGTCAGTGTGAATGTTGGTGTGTGTGTGTATCAAGTATATCCTACCCGTTATTTGCCAGACTCAGTTCCACGTGTGGAGACTGCATTCTTAAGATAGGTACTACATGCCGAAGTTTAAGCACGAGCATTCCAAGGAACGGGCTAAAAATGGTTCAACTGGCTCTGAGCACTATGGGAGTTAACATCTATGGTCATCAGTCCCCTAGAACTTAGAACTACTTAAACCTAACTAACCTAAGGACATCACACAACACCCAGTCATCACGAGGCAGAGAAAATCCCTGACCCCGCCGGGAATCGAACCCGGGAACCCGAGCGTGGGAAGCGAGAACGCTACCGCACGACCATGAGCTGCGGACTCCAAGGAACTACTTTATTTAATATTTTCGTGTGTTTTAATTCTGATATAAATTTTCAGTAATTGTTTACTTACAACCGGTACATTTCAGACAATTGCGCAAAGTTTTCAACAGAAGTTATGGAGAATTTAATTTTGGAAAAAATGATGACAATAACGTTAACTGAAACTGTATGAATGTGTCACATAATCTGCTTTTATTAATGCCATAGCACACGCGAAGTCATGTTAAACTGGAAGAAACAAAGCTCAGTGTCAAGGAAGTTGTGCAGTGTACATACAATTCCACAATACATTCACAATAAATGTTCAAAAATGTCTCCACCGAGTTCAGTGCATTTAGCAATGCAACTAAACAAATTTACCTCTGTAATAATCTTTGGATGTTCTGGAAAACTACTGCAGATAGACGTGTGGGACATGTTTTATTAGATTCACCAGACCGGTAACAACAGAATAAACACGCGAAGTCATGTTAAACTGGAAGAAACAAAGCTCAGTGTCAAGGAAGTTGTGCAGTGTACATACAATTCCACAATACATTCACAATAAATGTTCAAAAATGTCTCCACCGAGTTCAGTGCATTTAGCAATGCAACTAAACAAATTTACCTCTGTAATAATCTTTGGATGTTCTGGAAAACTACTGCAGATAGACGTGTGGGACATGTTTTATTAGATTCACCAGACCGGTAACAACAGAATAAATGGAAATCCTGCTTTAGTTTAACCTCATTCGGTTTTGCGTTGCCTTGATATTAGCGAAGTCCCTAAAATTCAGGCAAAATCTTTTATTAGGCGCAACTCTGTCACTAAACATTTACGGGCATGTGTTTATATGAATTTTTCCCTATGTTTACTTGTATAATAACATATTTATCTATTTGCATACCTTCTTGAATCACCCTGTACACTACTGCATTTTTTTTATTATCACACAGGGTGCACAGGATAGCTGATCAAACGTACCACAGTCTTGTAGGGAAAGTCGACACAGGACACTTGCGGTCTGCCAGGCCGCGAGACAAGACAGCCTCACATTAGCAGACGAAGGCTGCCTAGAGGCCGCCTGAGCCACAGCGCATGCACAATGTGCAGGAGTTTCAGTGTCCAGTCACTGTCTCGCGCCACTGGCTTAGTCGGCTGTTTCATTGCCTTTATCAAGTAAAAATTTCTCGTGAGAGGAATAACAGAAACAAAACTTTTACAAACAGCGTGAAAGAACTAATTACGTTTACAATTGGACCTGAGCTTAACCCTTAAGCCTAGTTTACACGACGACAGTAGGTTGCATGCAACTGCGCTACCTGATCACTGCGCATGCATGGCACGCTTTCGCGCAACTGACTGGTGAAACTAACCAGTTTCGGCTCATTCCAACTTTGGCGACGCTACTTGCACGAGATTTGAGGTTAGGTGCGTCAGTAGAGTGTAAAGACACTGAAATAAGAAGTGGGAAACGGAAGAAATTCTTCGCGTTCAGGACATCTATGCTAAGCACAGGTGTTGGGGAATTTCTATGACGCTGCCTACAAAAACAGGCCGCGACGCATTGCTGTCCTGCGCGATCTTAACTTTGGAGGACTGTCGAAATCTGAGCTACAGGACACGACACATTCGGTGAGGAGTGTTACACAAACGAAACTAAGAAGAATACTGAGGAGTGGAACATCTGATGGCGTGATATATAGATACCCCGAAGTTTAAACAGTAAAGTAGTATGTTGTGCCTCGGTATGTAACTATGTAAGAGCAGCTGTTTGCGTTCTCATCTGGATGATTTCGAATACAGCAGACATTTATTTAGTGCTCAGAATTTGTTCACCCTTAGTTCTGGTATACACTTGAGAGTTTTTAATACCGCAATGGAACGTCTTTGACCTGAAGTCATATTTTAAAGAGGAAAACAGAACACTGGTGAAATAACAACCTTGCAATCGATTTTGCGTCAAAATTTGAGCAACAATTTTGATAGTGAGTAACTGTGACCATCTGTGATGCACATTTTAAGCATTAGCACGTTGCAGTACCTCACCCCACTGTATCCTATTAATGGTAAAGAGTGAAGCACGAACACAGATAATTGGTTAGACAATTATTTTAATAACAGGTTAATAATTTTCAATTTAAAAATCCGTGGCGTTAAAGAGAGGTGTAGCTCTTGAATCTGTACCTCACATTAATATTGTCAGCTTTATAGTTCAAAGGAAGTGTTCCCTTAACGATACTTTTAACAATTTTTCAATGGATGGTGATCTCGAATGACGTCCGCCCAGCTACTCAAGACATTGGCAGCGAAAATCATTGAATATTGGACATAGCTTTGCTTCATATAAGTCGGTACTCTTTGATGATACGCTCAGTGATTTCCACTGCATTGTGAATTTACACATATAATAAAATATCAACTTGACGATATCTGTACGTAGTAGATATGTAAGAAGACTAAATAGGAGGGTGTTTTTTTATAACAGCTATCGAAGTGAAAAACATTATTTTTATAATTTTTGTGCATATGTCTATGCGCACCACGCAAAAACTGATGCCCACAATTGGATGCGATTTTGAGCTGTATTTTTGCAGGTCTATCTTAAAATTTGATACAGATTTCATTTTGACACGCCACGTATACCCCCGCCGGCGAAACATTGCACTTGACAGTTCGCTTTTTGTCTAGTTAGGTTGGCTATACTGTAATAGCGATGTTGCAACAGCAGCCTCTATACACACAGCAGACGATACAGTTTTCCGTCCCGTCTCGTAAATGCAAGCGATTGAGCAATTACAATGTATATAAAAACTCGTTTTTAGTTGTACTACAATGACAGGAAGTAAACAACCGTATAATAATGCATGTAAAAGCATAACAATGCGCACCCTTTCGATAACGGAGCAAAGAAATACAAATAACAAGCATCTGACGACTGGTACTTTAAAATCAATAATGTACGTAGTTTACAAAATAAATAATAACCGAGATTGCAATAAATAACCAATATTAGAATTTTTTCACTCACCAATTTACAGCGATAATGACGCAATTCCATCCAGCTCGCCATCGTCACTGTTGTCCGATTCATCGCTAAAACCGTCTTCATCGTCGTCATCGGCAAGACAAATCATTAATTGTTCATGGCCACTGATAATGCCTTCTATTGTCTGTGCTGCTCGTATAAGCTTCTCGACGTGCTCTACTTTTTTTCTCCATGAGGCTGCATCCACAGTCACAAGAGCTTCACGCAACAGCTTTTCCACCTCTGTTATTGTAAAGGACTTGTTGTTGTTCCTTACATACATTTTTACGTCACTCCATACTAACTCAATAGGGTTGAAATGGCAGTGATATGGTGGCAGCCTTATTACAGTATGACCCTGCTCCTTGGCAATTTCGTCTACTACGTATGTAGGTGTCGTAGGCTTATGTTCTTTAACAAGAGAATATAACAGAACCTTTGTCATACCCATATCCGCTGCAATATTTCGATCCTGTAACAACTGCACCATAACTTCTTTCCGATCATTTGTAGTTGGGGCTTTGTTCTGTATCACCGAATGATATGGAGCATTGTCCATTACAATTGTTGTAGGGACAGGAAATTGTTTTAAAAGGTTCCTGAACCACTCAACAAATCGTGCGTGATCCATATCTTCATGGTAATCACCAGTCTTTTTTGATCTAAAAACTAAAAGTGCGTCAGGGACAAAACCACTGGAGGAGCCTGCATGGACCACAATTAATCTAGCTCCTCTTCCCGTCGGCTGATGGCCGCTACTGCTGGGTGTGTTATCCGTCCAACATTTACTGACAGCTTCCCCGGCATTAACCCACGTTTCGTCTAGCCAAATTATGGAATGAATGTCTCTGCCCACAATTTTGTGCAAGAAAATGCTACGAGCGGTAACAATATGTGCCCTCTCTAACAGTACTTTGCGTCCGTCTAGCGTTTTGTAACGGAAACCCATATTTTTTAGCACAATTTTTAGTGATGTTTTACCACCCCTGAAGAGTTCACTTTCTTTTAAAGAGATTAATAACTTAGCTACAGTCGGATACTCTTTTCTGCTGTAGTAAGCATAAACATGCCTACGAACTGCATCAGTCTGGAAAGAATCTAAATCTGTGACAGGACTTCGCCGCTTTTTCTTCTTTCCTGGGGTTGATAAAAATGTATTATTTGATCTAGAAAGCTCGGAATCATTACGGCTCACATCAGTATCTTCCAAGTTTTGTAGTAATACTCCCTTACTTACTACCGTTCTTGCACTAATACCAAGAGTTTTCGACGTACGTTCCACCACTTTGTCGGCAGGAATTGATGGCTGTCCGTGAATGCTTACGTAGTTTTTCTCCTGCTCGTAAAACTCACGAGTTCTGCGTAGCAACTCCAGTGCCTGGCTGTTTAGTGGCACCCCTCGACGCAAAGGATTGTCACTAGGTGAACGAAGTCTTTTCGGTGGCATTTTCCAAGTACGTAAACTCACAACACAACAAAAGTCACAACGATATAGCACACAGTACAACGAAAACACGCGGTAAACAACACACAACTCACGTTGTATACACATGCACTAAACAAAGCCGGCAACGCGGGAACTTTGACGTCACAGCACGTGAGTAACAGCAGTGCTCACTGCGCTGTGATTGGCTGGCGCACCACGCTGAACGTCTAGCTCCTATCGTTCTTTACTTGTTACTCTGTTACGCTGCCAACTTCATACGCAAACGTCAAGTGCAATGTTTCAGCGGCCCGGGTATAGTGTCAAAGTTATCGCAGCCTTGCCATAAAAGTAAGCGCTGTTACACAACACAGGAGACTGTCCCTTGCTGCAAACAATGAAATGTGCCGGCAGGACGGCAAAGCTTTGTAAGCCGCCGACCGCGCCGGAGTCTTCAATACGCGGACGAAGTCGCGGATAAAAGCAAGTCGCAGTGTAAAAATGTACAAAGAAAATATGTCTCTGGCACCAGGTACAGACTAATGAAGCACATGAACAGTCTCGAAACCATGTTCTTTTACTGGCCGTTGAACGAAGCTACGCTCAGAGTCGCCATTTAGTAAATATTTAGCAAAGAGTGTTTATTAATGTGTTGTTTTCAATCATTCTAATTTCTCCGACAGCAGAAACAAATCCGGGCGTGTCTCAGACAATCCCTCCCCGCAACGGACAGCTTTGGATGCGACCAGTGCCAAAACAAATCCGGAGAAAGCCAGACTTGTGACAGCTCTAAACCAGTAGGCTTTGGAACTAGAAATTTACAAATTTTTAATCTGTAAAAGTAACCTTACGCATTTACTTATGTTTAGTTATCACCAACTTCAGTGAAGAACGTTCGTTTTCAACGTTACAGCGGATTAAAAATGAATTAAGAAATACGATAGGACAGGAACGCGTAAATGACCTCAGTATAATGAACACTGAATACGATTTGCTCAGATACATTGATCTAACTTGTATTATTTCTAAATTTGCCGAAATTAAATCGAGAAAAGTTTATTTGTAACAATCTTGTTTTATTTGATATGCTAAAGGGTACGACCTAAACAAACCAAGAGCCCCTTGTGAGAATTTGCTACAGGCTCCGCGCTTGCTTAACCAGGCACTGAATTCGAGTATGCCTGTAACGGAAATGACTTACTCTTGTCTGGCGCCACTGCGAGATGAATAACCGGCGGCTCTGGTCCACTGTTCGCTAATGCGGTTCTACAATCACTCGCTAGACTGAAGTAGCGGCCAAAAACCGTGTGTTCCTGGGTACACTATCGCACAGGCACAACAATCTCGGCTACAGAACGTCTTAGATTAAGCATTCATAGACAACTGTAGTAGAAGTAGTAAAATTGTCCTTTTTTTTTGGTAGGAGTATGAGTTCCAGTGCAATATTGTTGCATTAATTTGATGTGAAAGCGGTGCTGATAGACAATAAAAGCGGGTTAAAAGCTGTGAGCTATCTGAGGAAGTTAACCTTGCATTACTGAGCAACTGTTTCACCAGGTATCCAGCCTAGCTAACCAAATTTCCAACCACACTAACATTAGTTATAATCTTTTAATAGTCATACGAAAACCGGTGATACATATATAAAAAAGAGAATTTAAATAAAAAGAAATAAATCAGTTTATATTTGGAAATTTATTTTAACATTGATCATTGAAATTTCAGCATGTTAAACTTGAGACACAACTAAGCTGGTGCCTTATTTAGGATTGTGAAAATGTGAGCTTGTAATCTTACGGAACACATCAAATATAAAGCCAAGATTGGGAGACTGCATACAACACTACATTCCTAAATTAACAAATGGAGAACGTTGAAACATATGCAAGAGGAAATTAACCTCAACCAACCGATTCAATTTTCACCCAAAGAAGTTACGTTCGTAGCGCAATCCTGTCCGTCATGTAATTAACACACACTGGTATACTAAATTCATACTAACTCTCTGTGAAATCTTCCCGAAAAGAATAGCTGAGGGCTACTTTGATGATTACACCACATGCTTCACGTGGTCAACTTGGTTTACACAAAGAGTGTAACTCCAAATTATTTCTGATAATTAAAATAAATTAGATCGAAAAGCAATTTACAAAAGAAAAACCTCGAACTGGTTACTATCGTCTTACTATTAACCTGATGGGTGAAACAATTGTATAAGCACGTGGTATTGGTCTCACAAAGTACACCCCACGTGCACTGAACATAAAGAAAAGTTGCTATATAGAAAAATATTGTTAAGACGAGACGTTATAATCTCACGCACATTCACATTTAAGATTGATGATCTTAGTTAGAGTTTCTGAACAACACGTGGTTCCACTTTACTCACAAAGTAGTGACAAAGCAACTACTGGAAGATATTCTGAAGCTGACACTCGAAATACACTGCGTTGCAATTTAAGATGACATTAGATATTTTAGAGCTAAAACCTGAAACAAAGGTGAATTTTTCAGTTAGGCTGAACTTAAGAAATCCATTGTCCTGTGGACTTATCAGACTCGCGCTTAGCCGGAGATCTTACCACTTCAGACGCTCGCCACGGACCGACTGACCTGCGCTCCTACCAAGGGTGCTTCCGTATACAAAAGGGAAGTGACCAGAGGGGAGCTTCCTATACCAACATGACAAGGGGCGGACAGAACCATACTAAGGATAGAAACCTCTTTGCTTTTAGAAAGCATAGCTACCTGTTCCGATGTTGGTCCTACTGCTCTCTATCAGACAGGCTTGTCTGCTACCATCAAGCATGCAACTAGAAATACATTTGCTCATTCATTCTTTCACACAGAAGGGAAGGGGGATGACAGTATCTTATCATATACAGTATATAAAAGAAAGCGGATGTAGGTTCCGTATGAGACTGTGTGACATGAATTACATATATGAATTAGATATAAACTGCTTTAAAGTGTAGTAGTGTGACAGATCGTTCTTGTTTATGTGTAAAAGTAACACGTTCCACTGCTCAGTCTCCTCGCAGATAGTCAGAAACGCCACAGTAAATTTAGAAGAGGATTTTATGCCGTAAATGACAACAGATTCAAGAAATTAACATGAAAGGAATCCAACAGAGACCTTTCATGACACCAACACTCCGGGAAAAGACTGTGCAGGGAATTTTCTGGCCACGCTAGGACATTCCCAAGCAGGCTTCTCACACCCAACTTAAACCAAAAATGTAAAGAAAAGGCTAAAGGTCAGCAGCTACTTGCTAAAATACCACAATTTCAACACATCATTAGAATCTACTAATTTCAAAGAGAAAAATAAACAATCTGTGACACCTATTTAAAAGATACTGTAGACTTAATTCGGTCAGCAAGTGAAAACAATAGTTCCTGTGTCATTAATATGAAAACAATTTCTGGTTGTTACCCTTATGGAGTTCACCAGTATTTGCTGATTGGAAGAGCTAACTGATCACAGGAAATTTTATGACCATTTATTAACAAGTAAAATTTATGAAAATAGCAACGTGCCACAGCAATTTTAAAAAAAAGAACATGAAAATATCATCAGTATTATAAAGCAGAAAATTGCAATGCACAATCCGCAAAAGAAAAAAAAAAGATAAGAGAAAAAACATGTTTTACAAAGTGGTTATCGCAAAAAATTCTATATCTCATAAAACTAATAATTTGTAGAATTAAAATAACTTTGTGGCACTAATTTAATCACTCTACTATATTTCAGTTAGTTATCAAACTGTGATCACTATGTCATTATACGGAAACTACAACTAATTGTGTGATTGTTACCGTTAAGGGATTCCTCACTATAAATATGCCCCATGCAAAGGCTAATCGATCACTGTCCAATGAGCATGAATAGCTGTCTGACTGATAAGCGAACCAATGCCACAGGAATGAATTTACGAAACAAAATATCACAAATCTAATACAACACACAAAACAAACATTGAGAAATAAAACAGCTCTGAAAGTACAGTAGTCAACGTCTAAAAAAACACCAATAAATAGAACACCTGCAAAATACAAGAGTCAAAGTCTAAAAAAAAAGTAGAACACCTGCAAAATACAAGAGTCAGTCTAATGAACACCAATAAATCGAACCCCTGCAAAACACACGAATCAAAGTTTCTCTGACAGAACACACGTATATGCATTGGACTATGAACCGTATAATCACTGTTCACTGACACACTCAGTAGTTCCACTGTTCCGAGGCACAATATAAGGGGAGGGGGGGGGGGTTCGTCGCCACAGCTATCAGTAGGGATTTTTTTGTCCATCTGTTGCGTGCAACCCCGCCTTCTCTGTCCTCTCATGCAGTTTCTCTTGGTGGCCCGTGTCACCTACATCTCGATTTGGTTCCATGTTTGTGTTGTCAAATTCGTGCGGTATCCTCGTTTGCCACGCCAGGTTGATATTCCTGGGCAAGGATGACACTTAATGGCTCTTCTTTGTGCCACCCTTAGCTACCAGAGAACATCGAACTATGATTTACTGTCGCTTGACAGTGGGCATCTACCAGGAAATGTTGATAGGCGTCGTTGAAGTCTGCCAGTTTCTCTGGACAGTATGTGTCAAAAGGCTCCACGTCCCTTTATCTCCTGTCTTCTGTCATTTCACCGCGGCCGTCTCGTCACGGTCGCGTGCGTGTGGTGCGTTGCCAGCAGATGGATTTCCGCGCGGTGGGCCGCTCAGCCATCTCAGGTCATCGCCTCCACGAAGAGTCGCACTGGTGCAGCCGCCCATTAGCTCCAGGTGCTAGGGAAAGTGTTTGGCGCGCACCCTTCTTTTGTTGTCGACCGCGCTCCCGAAGTGGCCCGGTTGACAGTGTGTCCTGCTCGGAAACCCCCAAGTTTACAACTAGCCCTCCCCCTCGCTGCTCCCGCTGTCTCGTAAGAGTTTAGCCGGTTCGCTTTCAGGTTCTCAACTGCATTCACAGAAACTGTGCATCATAGTTATGTACTACAAAATGTCATACATAATACCACTTAGTACTGTCTTTCACAATTTTTAAGAACAAAAGTTAGACTTCATTTTTTTTAAATAAGAAAGTTACATGAATCGACATATAAAAATAAAAGTTAAATGACTTGACAATATAAAAAAATAAAAGTGAAATGACTTGACAGTATAAAAATAAAAATTAAATGAACTGACAAAATAATATTTAAATCCACATCACTAACGTGGTTCACTTACGTTTTAATCAATCAAATACTACTTATTAATTCACTAAAATGAATAGGATTATGACTTGTGCAAGTATAGCTCAGAACAGCATAGGGTTCACATGTTATTTACACACACACATGCACACCTGTTGTCTATTCTACAAACTAACTAACCATAAACATGCATTACTCAAAATTTTACTTCAATCCACTACTAGTTAATCCAACAAGCTACTTCAATGCTACGTCAACACAGTGTTTGTACCACTACAACATTGTTCTAATTCGCCCTCTTCCTGACGCTCGCAGCATATGTCTTGTCACATGATAAATATGGAGAAACTTTCCTTAAACATACACAGTAAAAAAAAAAAAAAAACAATGGTTATTTACACGCCAAAACATTTATACCAGCTGACACACCTGATAAGATACTCGCAACTATACATTTATCATACTCATATATTCACACATAAAACAGTACGAAAATTTCATCTAAAATTACGTTATCACAAGAATTAATCACACATATGACTCTGAAAAGGGTAAAGATATTTTAATTATACAGGTTATACTACATTTTCTTACCCATATTGCTCCCATTTTGTTCGTTCTTTAAGTTACCTTTCGCTTCCAAATCAGTTATTTCGCCTGTGGTGGTTATTCGGGATTCATTTCTCATGAACGGCAAAATTGTGGTCTCCTCTATTCTGTAAAACAGTTTCATCTTAACATATTGATCTTGCAACAGACACAAAAGATCCGAATCCTCCTGTAGTTTAAATGACAAATGTTTTGCTTCATCCTTATTACATTGAACCAATCTTTCCTTTGGTCCCACAATCAAAATTATTTAATCTTCCTCTACCTTCAAGAGGGAAATTTCCTCAGTACAAATCATATAGGCTGCATGCATCCCGCACCAGCGAAAACAGTAAGCTGTAATGCTCACAGCATCAGCAAAACAAATAAACATCGCTTTTGTATGACAAGTATTAACGCAGAATAATTTTTCAGGCTCTGGCTCAGCATCAATCAAGACTATAGAAAGGATCCATATTTCTGTTCCATTCTCCATTTGCTGAAAAACTCCTCTTATTTGACTACCACAATTATGTTTCAGGGCCACGTAAATTACACAAACCACAATTCTTCTTTCACCTTGAAGGGAATCAATATACTGACGAAATCCACAGACAGCATTTTACATACTCAGCTATAAGAACAAAAAAGACATATGTCATCAATATTAACATATTAGCGCATATTGGATAGTCATTGGTTAAACAATCGTATTATCGCATCCTGTTTTCTAGATTCCAAAGTTACTCATTCCTTTCTCAGAGTTCTCCTATCTTAAAATATTCATACAGCACGCATACTATAGTAAGAGATCCTCATTTATACTGACAGATATATAATAGTAATATATGGATAATAGCACTGAAAGCAGAAAATCGGAAACAATGCTACTAACAGCTGGGGACCTGGGTTTGCCAGACCCATAATACCCACAGATCGGATATTCCCGTGAGTGACTCTTTTCAATTTACACCAAAAAACCATAAACAGCATTTCACTCGTTCATAAAGAACCCTTTTATCTTCACATTTGAACCAACCTAAATCCTAATTGCACAAGGAAAAAAAAAACACGAACACCACTTCAATCAATCATGTAGAAACATCTTTATCATTATTTTTAGCAACATATTATTCAAAATTCATCTGTCACAAATAAAAAGTAATCAATTCTTTCTCCTCTCTGTCCTCTCTAATATCTTTCCTCTCTATATATCCAATGTTCTCATTTGCATTGTCGCTCATTTGTTCCGATTGGTCGCCTTCTGCGCTTATCATTTGTCATTGCCTGTTTTGTTCATTTCCATTTGCTGGATTATGTCTAGGGTTAGGCGGCCGAATTTCAACATCATGAGGTGCTCCACCTACAGTCCTGTTCCCACCGTGTTCACCGTAGTATCTATTCTAGTTGCCGCAACTGTTGCGTTCACGATCCTGTCCACGTCCTCGATCATTTCCGTTGTTCCACCTGTGTTCGCGACTGTCACCCCAGTTTCCATACGGCCGGTCCCGATTATTGTTCCGTTCGCGTCGCGACGACCAGTCACGCCGTTGATTAGTGTTGCGGCCAAGACTGCGGTCGCGCTGCTGTGCCCCGTAGTAACTTTGTGCCTGATTAGGCGGGAATTCTCCTGTATTATATTCCAACTCTTGGAGAAGTGTCTTAAACGTTTCCACGTCCTCTTTGCATCGTCCCGCAAGAATGACGTGGCGCAAGTGCATCGGCAATTTGGTGATGCATATCCTAATTAGTTCCGCCGGCCCGTATGGGTCGTATAGAAATTGATTTGCCTGCAGCATGTGGTCTAATAGGCGTGCTGGGCTGCCGAAACCAGACTGGTTCAAATTTGGCAGCATAATTATGCCATGCTTGACCCTATCTTGTGCCGCTTCCGACCAATAGGCGGACAGAAAGGCTTGTCGAAACTCCCGAGTGGAGTTGCAGTGACGCGCTGCCGACCTCATGCGAATCGCCGGTTCGCCTTCCAAATAGCCACACATATATTCTATCTTATGTGAACTTGCCCAGTCAGGGGGAAGACAGAATTCAAATTGCTCGAGCCATGCTCGTGGATGTATTCCTTTTTGAGAATTTCGAAATATCTCAAACTTTCTCACCGTAAGGAAATGTTTGAAATCAAATCCCCGCATTTCCTCCCGGCGAGACCCTTGAATGTTTCTATTTTTCTCATGTCTGCCCCTCAACATACATTCTTCCCTGTCGTCAAAATCTCCCTCGTGGCCGGAGTCCCTCTCTGCACTGTTCGTACGGCTATTTTTAGTGCTATTGGCGAGTTCGGAATCGCACCCCATGCGGCTTTCCAGATGGGCCACGCGTTCTTGTAATTCACCTGTTACAGATTTGTGCCGCCTGTTCACTTCGAACTGTCCCTTCTGAAATCTAAGAATCGAACGCACTTCTTCGGTCTCTGCGACCGCTACTGGTGTAGTATTGTTATCGCTCTCCGTCACCTTCATCATGCCTACGATGTCCGCTAATGCCGCAATCTTATCATGTATTTGTCCGTTGTCCTCCGCCCCAGTCTGCTTAAATTGCTCTACTTGCTGTTCGAGTGCGTGAATCGATTGACTGTTGTCCGCTTCTGTGTTGCTAATCGACGCGGGACAATGCGTTTCCGCCTCCTGGACTCTGGAAAGTACCTGCTGGTGTTCCCTTTGGCATTGTTCTCTCAGCGCTTGGAAATTCCTAAGTAGTTGTTCTTCGCTCTCTTTCGATTCCGCATCGCGACTCCGCTTGCCCTGTTCTAAGGCTTGCAGACGGTCATCAATTTGTTCAAATGTACGGCCTAATTCTTTCATGATATCACTTTTTATTTCACTTGCCAGATTGTTTATTCTTTGTGAGATATCATCGGAAACTCTCTGCATCGACTTGCCGACTTTATTTGTCTGATGGATTAATTTTTCGTCTATTTGTTCGCCTAGCTCTCGGATCGATTTTTCAGATTTTTGAGTCATTTGTTCACCTAGCTCACGGATCGATATTTCAGATTTCTCTGTCATTTGTTCGCCTACCTCTCGAATCGATTTTTCAGATTTCTCTGCGTTTTCTTTATTTTGTTGCAATAAGGCTCTCATGTGTTCCGCCAAATCAATTTGGTTAGTTGGAGGCAAATTAATTTCTGGCTCTGATGTGAGTCCATTCGTCCTGTTTTGCATTTCCTCTGAAGCATTCCCCATTGCATTTTCGGAACCGTCCGACGCGTTAATATTCGAAATCAGATTATCATCTTGGTCCATGTTGCTTAAGTTGTTGGACTGCCTACTTTTAGATTGGTTACGTGTCAGTATTAGTTCAATTTATTATACCCGGTACGCAACACACTAATCAGAATAAATGTATCCCCCAAAAATCACGACAGTCACACGAAAGGTACCCAACCTAATACCCACTTTTTCACACGCAAAACAAATTTATATCTTTGATCGAAACAGAGCAATTTACAACATAGAAAAAAAACATACACACACATAAAACACACAAATATAGAAAACAAAACAAGACAAACAACACAGCTCAACAACGCCGTGAATCTATTAAAAGTATGCTCAAAAACAACGCAGAAGTTGTTTGAGCGCTGCAGGGAAAAAAAAATTAAGATTATACAACGCTCGCAATCTAACATTTCAGAGATTCCAGAGTCTAGCGGAATCACAGAACAGGATCGCCATGTGTAATATTCTTGTATTAATTTGATGTGAAAGCGGTGCTGATAGACAATAAAAGCGGGTTAAAAGCTGTGAGCTATCTGAGGAAGTTAACCTTGCATTACTGAGCAACTGTTTCACCAGGTATCCAGCGTAGCTTACCAAATTTCCAACCACACTAACATTAGTTATAATCTTTTAATAGTCACACGAAAATCGGTGATACATATATAGAAGAGAGAATTTAAATAAAAAGAGATAAATCAGTTTATATTTGGAAATTTATTTTAACATTGATCACTGAAATTTCAGCATGTTAAACTTGAGTCACAACTAAGCTGGTTCCTTATTTAGGATTGTGAAAATGTGAATTTGTAATCTTACGGAACACATCAAATATGAAGCCAAGATTGGGAGACTGCATACAACACTACATTCATAAATTAACACACGAAGAACGTTGAAACATATGCAAGAGGAAATTAACCACAACCAACCGATTCAATTTTCACCCAAAGAAGTTACGTTCGTAGCGCAATCCTGTCCGTCATGTAATTAACACACACTGGTATACTAAATTCATGCTAACTCTCTGTGAAATCTTCCCGAAAAGAAGAGCTGAGGGCTACTTTGATGATTACACCACATGCTTCACGTGGTCAACTTGGTTTACACAAAGAGTGTAACTCCAAATTATTTCTGATAATTGAAATAAATTAGATCGAAAAGCAATTTACAAAAGAAAAACCTCGAACTGGTTACTATCGTCTTACTATTAACCTGATGGGTGAAACATTTGTATAAGCACGTGGTATTGGTCTCACAAAGTACACCCCACGTGCACTGAACATAAAGAAAAGTTGCTATATAGAAAAATATTGTTAAGACGAGACGTTATAATCTCACGCACATTCACATTTAAGATTGATGATCTTAGTTAGAGTTTCTGAACAACACGTGGTTCCACTTTACTCACAAAGTAGTGACAAAGCAACTACTGGAAGATATTCTGAAGTTGACACTCGAAATACACTGCGTTGCAATTTAAGATGACATTAGATATTTTAGAGCTAAAACCTGAAACAAAGGTGAATTTTTCAGTTAGGCTGAACTTAAGAAATCCATTGTCCTGTGGACTTATCAGACTCGCGCTTAGCCGGAGATCTTACCACTTCAGACGCTCGCCACGGACCGACTGACCTGCGCTCCTACCAAGGGTGCTTCCGTATACAAAAGGGAAGTGACCAGAGGGGAGCTTCCTATACCAACATGACAAGGGACGGACAGGACAGTACTAAGGATAGAAACCTGTTTGCTTCTAGAAAGCGTAGCTACCTGTTCCGACGTTGGTCCTACTGCTCTCTAGCAGACAGGCGTGTCTGCTACCATCAAGCATGCAACTAGAAATACATTTGCTCATTCATTCTTTCACACTGAAGGGTAGGGGGCTGACAGTATCTTATCATATACAGTATATAAAAGAAAGCGGATGTAGGTTCCGTATGAGACTGTGTGACATGAATTACATATATGAATTAGATATAAACTGCTTTAAAGTGTAGTAGTGTGACAGATCGTTCTTGTTTATGTGTAAAAGTAACACGTTCCACTGCTCAGTCTCCTCGCAGATAGTCAGAAACGCCACAGTAAATTTAGAAGAGGATTTTATGCCGTAAATGACAACAGATTCAAGAAATTAACATGAAAGGAATCTAACAGTGACCTTTCACCAGTTCGAAATTCCCACTATACACCGGTAAACCATTTGCCTCTATTTTACATTATGAACACCTACATGGCACACTAACATTGGAACGATGAAGACACAGTCTGCTTTCCACCAATATAGATGGCTGATAGTTAGCAATGGCTCTGGGGGCAGTCACTGCTGTTGAGCGCCTGACTACTGAACGAGACTAGCGCCTCCAGCGGCGAGAAAACCAGATGCAAGATTAACGTTTGTTTCTCATTAATTTTCTACTTAACTAACGAAATTGTTACGACATTGTTGCGTCCCAAGCATTAGTAAATTATCCAGGGAAAATAGAGTAATAAATGTAAACACAGTGGAACCTCACTGATTCTGTGACGTAAGCTACAATTTATTCATGGATCAGTACTTCTCAGTGTGTCTATAACTGCAGCTCACTGCTCTGAAAGCAAGAGTATGTAATAAACACATGTATCGAGCAAACATGTGAAGCACACAATTATGTTTTTTTCTGTCTGTACTTGTTGTGCTAGACACACTCTTTGACAATCAACAATTTTTAGGAGTCTAATGATTCCCAGGTTTTTACATTTTACTCAATTTTCTAATAAACTAGTACTATTGTAAATATAATCAATATGCTGGAATATTCTTTCCGTTTGTGGCACTGGTTTCTTGTGTGTTGACAAAAGGTGTTATTGCTTTTGATGTCTTATTACCAATTTTTGTGGTTTTCATCTCATCTACAGTTGTGATGGCTTATTTGGTACCTTAAACAATCTAGATGTTGCATTCCATACACGCTTTTTAAGTTACACATTCACTGATCTGGCTGGAAGTGTAGTTAGCAAAATTTAAAGTTGTTGAGTAAATAAGCAAAATGAGATGTAATCTTTTAGGTAATGCAGATTTTTAAGGCGTTACAGACGTTCCCTATCGTAAAAACTGTGTTACAGATCAATATAAGTCATGCTACTTGCATTGCTTGTTTACTGTATTCAGGACCTTATCTTATTGTCGGTTTGGAGCGCTGCTGCCAGGAGTGTATAAATGAGAAGCAATGTCGGAAGCGTATGTTTCACAGTGTGGGAACATTCACGATGACGAGGGACATAGCAGTACAAGTGCGTGGGGTATTCCCTACACGCGGATGAAGTAGTTCTCTCTCCCCCTTTCTTCCTCTCCCCCCCCTTCTCTCACACATTCTACCACTGTCTCCCTCTACTACCTATCTGTCTAATCATGCATCTGTCTCTTTTATACATACACACACAGGATTTCTCTTCTTGCTAGTGAGGACACCGCATGTTATTTTGGAAGGAGATGTATCAACAAATGTGGAAGTAGCTTCAGACACGCCTCAGGGATACGTGTTGGACGGACTGATGTTCAAGCCATTGGCTAGTGGCCCTGGAGGCAATGTTAACAGCAAGAGGTGATAGCATTACCTATAATTAAGCACTGCCCTAAATAAGCTGTGCCGGCCACTGTGGCCCAGCTGTTCTAGCCACTTCAGTCCAGAGCCGCACTGCTGCTATAGTCGCAAGTTCGAGTCCTGCCTTGGAGATGGATGTGTGTGGTGTCCTTAGGTTCGTTGCGTTTATATAGTTCTAAGTCTAGGAGACTGATGACCTCAGATGTTGTCCCATAGTGCTTTGAGCCATTTGAACCATTTTCAAAGAAGCTGCACAAATATTTACTCAGACCTTTATATGATTTCAAAGTGAAGCAGAGTTTAACAAATTCCTTTAAATCTGCAGATATCTAAAACAAATCGTCTATTTTACTGGAGGACCAGGAATTTATATGACTATATAATGGTTCGAATCCATTCGGATTTCAATGAATGACAACATATGTAGAGAAGCAGTTATTACTGACAACAGTCACACACAGAGAAAATATACACATTCGCCTTTCAGCATACAACTGCTAATCTCTCCATCGCCGTGATGAGTGTCCCTCTGTCACGCACTTGAGTCTTATTTGCACAATATTTACATAGAAAACTGTGCACCTAAAAAGACATAGAAACGTTATGTTCTAGGGTTATGGTATCATGAGTCACTTTTTGGAAACAGGGAACTCAGATAAAGATCTGGGTGTGGCAATATGTGGGGATATGAAATGGAAATATCACATAGACTCAGTTGTAGGTAAAGTAAGAGGCAGACTTTGGTCTGCAGGCGAGACATTGGAGCAATGCAGTCAGTCTACAAGGGAGACAGTTTACAAATCACTCGTGTGACCCATCCACATACATAGCTCGATTGGGTGGGACCCATTTCAAACAGATTAACAAGGAATATTGAATGTGTACACAGAAGGGCAGCGCAAACAGAAGAGGAGTGTTAGCCTGCTCACAGAAGTTCCTGCGCCAGTACTGAGTCAGCAGACCACACACAGCCCCCTGTGTGAGGCCCCCACATGCGGCTGCCGAGGCGGACTGCAGTTGGTACCTGTCGCCATCTCAGCTGTTGGCAGCACTGGCACCGCGGCCATTACCTGCGACTTCAGTTGTCTGTCGCATTTACAGTGAGCTGTTTCCAGTGTGAGGGTCTGTGTCTGGATTTCGTGCTGCAGCTTCCGCTCCGAAAATTCTTGTGCGACACGGATATCATTAATAAGGTAAGGATGACCATTTTCATTTTTCTCTGCTTTGTTGAGTTTTTTTTGTGATAGTAATTCTGTGGTCTCATTTATTTTTTATCGATTATTTCACTCGCAAATTGCTTTTTTTAAAGATCTTGGTATATTATAGTCATACCAAAATTCCCAGTAAGTCTGCTGTTCTAACGATTTTAGACCTGATTTCAAAGCATTTCAAACGCTCGGTCCCCTCAGAACGAGTTTCTTCTCTTATTCACGCTCTAATCTTTTTCCTTGTCGAATTATAGTGTTGTTTCGTATACATGTGATTTGTAAAAGGACTAACCTACTGTTACTGAGGAATGGTGAAAAATAGCTGCTGCAGTGGAACAAAACGTTTTCCTTCTGTTCTAAGGAGACACGATGTTAAGACAAAAATTAAATGACTGAGGAATGAAATAAGTTTCCATTGGCACATCGCTTAGACCTTGCTCAGTCTGTCCCCGTTATTTATCGCTCGACGTCAAAGCAAGTGGGACGAGTCTTAGCAATTTCTTAGTGGAGCACTGAATCACATGTTTTGGAATCTCTGAGCTCTATGAAAACTGCAGAGTACGAAACTTCGGCTACAAAAAGATTTATTCCAACTAATTTCTTGAGCTTGTTTCCACCACTACTGTATTAGCAGACCACGGCACATGGCGTCACATAAATATGTTGTAGTACATAACGCTTTTCCATGTAATTTCAGTATATCTTTTCTACAGTAACGTTTGTGGTGACAGACCAGTCTGTTGGGTAGGCAGTAACTTAGATGAGGTTATGCTGCATTTCATCTTTATTCTACCCCTGTAAATTCAGACATTAATAAACTGCTACATTGACATAAAACTGATAATTTTACTGCATACTTTTGAAGATGTCAAAATGTTCGCCGTTATACGTTTCGTCTTTGATCACTTCTGTTAATACGATCTCTATATATCCAGACAGTGACTGTAGCTTACACTGATCAAAAAACACTCGTTTTTTTCTCTAATAAGAAGGGTGTATGAATGAGGGAAACAGTACCGCACATAAAGGACCAGTACTGTAGAACTTGACAGTAAAACCAGTCGTCCTCAGTGTAATTTCTGATACGTCTTCATCAATGTTCAGAATGATGTCAAAATACACCGAATGACAATTACAGATCTTAGTGCAGAACACAACTACTACACATGTTCTTGATCGAACAGTCCACTATGAACCGGCATTCCACACTTGGGCTGTTCGATCAACAGATACGTTGGCAGAAACCGAAGATTGACATGCACATTTTTGTTAAACAAAACCACATAAGATTTTGAGTAACACTTTATCAGGATAAACAAAGGATTAATCAACTACTGCTGTGGTTTTGCTTAACAAGAAAGCACTCTTACAGCTGTACTTTCCCACAGCATAAAGTGTGTTGCTGTTGTATACAGAAAAAGCATACATAGTTTATATCACAGCAAGCGGATATCTTGATATTAGTACGCAAAAAGTAAATTCAGCGCTTTTTGTTGAAGTAAACGGAAAAATAGGAATGCTCATGGTTGAAGACGAACTTTCTAGAAGAAGGGTTGATACGATAGCGTCCTGCCCACCTCCCTGAAACCGTGTTTATGCAGACAGACTTATCTGTAGCATAGCACGAGTTCTAAGTTAGGTTGAAGTAAGGTGGTATCGGTGTGAGATGGGTAAGCCAATGAGTGTGAATGTGAAAGGAAGGGTGGGGCAGCGGATTCGTATGTAGCATAGTCTGATGTCCACATTTTCACTATGTTTAACGCATATATACATTACACCTTCTGAAGTACGACAAAACAAGTGTCCCACGAGTGTTTTACCGATGGCAGACAGGGGCTTTCACCTGTGTCGTAATTTGACAGAACATCCCGAGTGCATGGACAGAACACAACACTGACATTTATTTTCCTTCTACATTGTTTGCTTGCACGGCACGGTGTGGTGATACTTTTATGTAGCTTAGATTGAAAAGTGAGTTTGTGATTTGGCGAAGCGTACGAATATATAGTAATGGGAATAAATTAAATAGTTCTTTCTGCTAAAGGTATTTTACGTACATTTCATTTTGATGAGTGATTTATCCGGCATTTTCGTCAGCGGTCAAAGGAGATGTGTAGTAGTGTCAACAGGTGCCGCATTTTCGAACTGGTAGTGTGGGAACATCATGAAGGGCGCTGGTTTGTATTTTCATTCACAAAATCGGTACAGCAAGAATCGTCATGTGTGGCTATATGTGCATTTTTGCTTCAAGGTCGGGAAACAAGATCTTTACTGGACACTCCTCAAATCTTTCTGACTATATGATCTTCTGATGCAGATCTGTCAAGTGTTATATGGAGCCAAGAATTCAAATGACAGCCTTCAGTCACCAGTATGCAAATGAACGGACAGTAACAATTCGTGGAGATAGTTCCACCGATGCAACCAATTGAAGGCAGGAAAGTGCAAGTGATATATGCAATGTGTTGAATCAAATGTGCGTGAAAGAACACCGGAAATCGGCCAGCTGGAGTATGGAAATTAACGAATACATCTCCAGTACATGAGTAAACACCGCTGGAAATCGCCACTGAAGATGCTTTACAAATAAAAGAAGCGAAACGGATATGGTAATAAACAAAACTTCATTCAATTAGTTGCATAGACGGAACATACGTCCACGAATTTTAAAGCAACGAAAAACGGAAAACATAAAAATGAAGACAGTAGCATATTTGCCGTCAGGGCGGGAATTTCATTTTTAACTACATAATGCACAGGAAGGTGGACCCAGAATTTTCCCATAATTAACAAATGACGTGACGTCAGTGACGTTTCTCATGGCAACAGTTGCCTTCTGCTGTGATTGGTTGAAAGCAACACTCGGAGCAGAGGCTCAGTTTTCGCGAAAGTGGCACATTTTGGAGTGATTGTTTATTAAATTGCAAACTACGACACTGTTAAGTTCGTGGTAAATTTTATTGTACATAGATACTGAAGAACGAAATCAGCCTCGTATCCATGCAGTCCAGGCACACAGTAGGAGCAGTCGATAACGTTTCCAGTACCTGGAGCTGGAAAGACGATTCAGGACGCTTGGTCCGCTGTCTTGCTGTGAAGACAAAAACAATGGAGGAAGACATTATATGGGCCGTCAAGACTGGTTAGTAGAAGGCAAAAGTTAACTCTCACATTGTTGCTCTGTGAGTTCATGACGTATCTACGCGGCTAGTATATTTATGCATCACAAGAGAAATGTAGTTAAGTTTGTCACGATTACTACTTTTACTAAAACTTTTTTTTGTACAAATAAGCACACCAGTTGTCTTTAGATATTTTTTTATTTCTTCTACGTAACGTTTACACATATTTGACCATGAAAACATCTTTACACTATGGCGTCTACCCTTATTCTATGGGTGATATGCTGGATGCTAAAAACCGCAAAACCACTCTGTTCTTAGGTCAAAATCTGTATATGCACATTCATAAACACATTTTTGGCTATAAATGTGTTGTGGGGTGAAGGAAAATCTATGAAGTTTTAACAGTAGTTTTTTAATACATCATTTACGTATCTAAGAAGTTCACCAGTCTATGTAACTAATCTACTTGCTAAAAGTTGAAAACATTACAATTAATACATATTACGCATTTAACTTTAGTTAATACACTCTATAACCCATGGTGAAATATTAAATCAAAAACAAAGTAAAGATTTATAAACTTAGTTAATGTGATTTCTTTCTATTTTCTCGTCCACAGTCGACACAAAACGAATGAAAAAGTGTATAATCTTCATATAATCAAAAGTTACAATTTGCGCAATATAACCAATTATTTTGCAGATATAATTCTCCACACTTCTTACACGTACCTAGGAGTACTTTTCTTGATTTTTTTGTCATTATCCGTATCGTATGGATCTGATATGTTGTGCATGGTAAGCTATTTGAATAAAAATACAAACAAAACAGAAATGTTAGCAGTTATTAAAAACTGTTATTTTAACTGTGTGCGAGGTATCCCTAGAAAAAAAGTGTGGAGCATGTGTACCGGGTTTGTTGTAGTGTGTATCCCTCCCTGTCTATAGGGTAGAGACGCCATTCTGTACAAATTCAGGACCTTGATAGCCAAGATGGCCACACTAGAATCAAAACATGCCTAATAGAACGTACTGCTATACAATTACTGAAAGATTAGCAAATATTTGACCATTTTGTGTAACCAAGAACTAATCGTGACACTGAAAAATGTTTGGAAGTAATATTTATAGAGTTATCTCAGCCATTCTCCAGAGAGTTTGTGTAAAACTACCTCTAACGAAACGTAAACACTTCTATTATAGCCTGGGATGCACTGAGCAGCTGAAATGCCGATGCACACAACACTGCCGGCGTTTGCCGAAACTGCGAGGGTTGCGCAGTCCGTACCGCGTGCGGTGCCTCTGCCGGATTTACGCTGTCCGACAGTGAAGGCACTAAGCAACACCCAGTAACTTTACACACGTTCTTCCTTCAAACCTTCACGAAACTTTTTCTCGCTGAACCCCCTCCCTCCTCCCCACACACACAGACACTGTGAAGGAACAAAACCTTTTTGCTGTTCGATCAGTAAAACTTCAGCAGAAGGCATAATATAATTAATTTATTACTTGTTTACTACTGACGCTGTTCGCAACGCAGTTTGCAGGCAGCATCCAGATACACTACTGGACGTAGCTGCGAAATTACATCACTGTACCCTTATTGATCAGGAGATGCGATGTCAGAAACATTGAGATGCGTGAAAAACCCGCTGCCCCTTAAAGTAGAGCTCAAATTCCCTTGGATGTATCACCCGGTGTTTCGTAATGACAGAACGCAATGACCTCTGACAAACTTCGAGCTTAATTTCATATCTTTTCTAAACTTTTTGTTGTTTATATCTTTAACTCTGAATATTTAACGTATGAATTCACTTGTAACGTAATCAAGAGTTTGAAACTGTTGTACACATGGGAGCATAATTTCATATCTTTTCGGAACATTTTGTCGCTTACATTCTTAACGCAGAATATTTAACGTATTAATTCACTTATAATCAGGAGTTTGAAACTGTTTTACACATGGGAATTGCATTCCTTAAAGCAGTGTTTTTCAACCGTTTTGAATGCGCAACCCCTTTCCAAGTAAAAATATTCTGGTGCCCCCAGAACCACAATAAAAGTATGTCAGCGATTTCAAAGGCAACGTATTCAGTTTTCTTTCTGTTGATGCTATACTGATCGATAAATCTCTGCCCGCAGAGATATAATAAAATTCTTTTCCCGGTAGAGGCGGCGTGGGGGTGAGAAGGCATAGTCGCGCGCGTTTTCGGTCACTAGAATGAATTGTCCGGGTACGCCAGCAAGTACGGACATGGTTCCTGTCTTCGCACTTCGCTCTGAGGGGGCACAAAATGGACAAGTTCCTTTCCTCCTGCGACCGCGGCCCCCTGAGGAAGAAGGCTTTGCTACCCCCAAGGGGGTCGTGACCCGCAGGTTGAGAAACACTGCCTTAGAGAACCAACGGTTTGTTGGTTACACAAGAAATACTAAAAAAACTGGGATGAATTGGCTGATAACATACTTCTCTAACACGATCTCTCGGCTTTTCTCGGAGGGACTGATTAGTGGTGTGCTCCCGGTTGTTCTGTCGAGTTGTTTGCATTTTCAGCAACTGAGGACCATAGATGGCTCGATGGTTGCGGTTCTGTGTGTAAATTGTAAACAACTGGCCAGAACAACCGGAAGCAACAAGGACAGCAGAACGGAAACTGCAAACCCATATACTAAACACATATTTCATCAGTTCATCCAGTGTGATCAACACAATGGTAAACAATATGTTGACGGACGAAAGTTTTAACAAATGGTTCAAATGGCTCTGAGCACTATGGGACTTAACTGCTGAGGTCATCAGTCATCTAGAACTTGGAACTACTTAAACCCAACTAACCTAAGGACACCACACACATCCATGCCCGAGACAGGATTCGAACCTGCGACCGTAGCGGTTGCGTGGTTCCAGACTGTAGCGCCTAGAACCGTTCGGTCACAGTGGCCGGCAAACAACTACCGCGAGGATCGCCTTCGGAAACCAGAGCAGACCACATTTAAATTTGGTGAGACGTTTTGGACGTTGCTGTCGCAATCAATATGTGGCAGGAGATCGCAAAGAGAAAAATTCCATCTCTCAAAAGTTGTGACTGAATGAACAGCGTTGTCGTATGGCATTCTTACAATGATGATCGCATGGTGAATGGTCTGCCGGCTGCCAGTCGGTAATGCCACATTTTGTCCAAATTTCATGGGCCGGTTCTCTGAGCAATCAAAGCAAGATGTACTAATTTGTAGCTCACACAGGGATACTAGTAAGTAAAGCGTGATAGAAAGTAGCGGTGACGCCTCAAAATTTTGGTCACGTTTGGAGTGCTGTATTTCCGTGAATATTTCTGGTATATCTGTAAAACCTGGCATGATGGACTGTTCACACTGTGCACAACCTGTAACCTCGATTCACTGCTTTTGTTCGAAACGTACTTAAGATAAATTGCCGCTACCATATTTCCCCCGTGTAACTAGAATACTTAGTTCTCCTTTTCTGACCTTGGTATCTGCTGGCTTGGTTATAAACGGGGTTCACCGAGCTGACCGACTGGAAAACGCGTCCCCACCCCTCCAGCAGGGGGCGTGCGAAACCTGACTTCCTCAAGCGTGCTCACCATGTTCTGGAATGGCCTCCTGGCAGTGGCGACCAGAGCTGCTGTCCAGACGCCGGAGAGACCGACTGTCGGCCGTTCTCTCCTGGGCTGACGTCTGGGGTAGAGGGCCTGTGTGTCCGCAGAAGGCAGAACATCACACCCTGTATTATTTGTTTAGTCTGGTATTACGTATTTGAGGAAAAGTGTCATGATGATCATTGGTGAAAGATTCTGAACTAGTTCCCATTCGGATCCCTGGGAGGTGGCTACCAATGGCGAGGTAACATGAGAAAAAGATTCAATAACCAACGAAAGCATAGCATTCTACGTGTCGGGAAGTGGAATGTCAGAAGTTTGATCCTGGTACGGAAACTACAAAATACGAAAAGGGAACTAACAGGCTCAATCTGGATATAAGGAGGACAAGGATTTCTAGTCAGATGAGTACAGGATAATATCAACAACAGCAGAAAGTGGTATAATGGGAAAATTGGAAATTTTTGGTAAGGTCTTATGGGACCAGACTACTGAGGTCATCGGTACCTAAGCCTACACACTAGTTAAACTAAGTTTAACTTACGCTATGGACAACACACACACACCCATGCCCGAGGGAGGATTCGAACCTCCGACAGGGGGAGGGTATAATGGGAGTAGGATTTGTTATGAGTAGGAAGGTAGGGCAGTGGGTGAGGTAATGTGATGAGTTCCATGATAGGGTTCTTACCAGAATCGGAAGCACACGAAATCGACAACAATAGTTCAGATATACATGCCGACGCCGCAAGTTAAAGACCAAGAGACAGAGGATATTGAACAAGGAATTCAGTACATAAAGGAAGATGAAAATCTAATAGGGATTCGAATGCGGTTGTATGGAAAGGAGTAGAAAAAAAGGGGTACAGGACAATATGCCCTTGCTTCTAGGAGTGAGAGAAGGGAAAGACTCATCGAGTTCACCAAAAGACCATTCTTGAGAAACATTGCTCAACTCCGTGTTATATGAACCTGCCCAAAAAACGTGGTAAGCGTACAGTTTGTTTCTTGATGGTTTCTCTGCGCAGTATTCGTTCAGAACGTGATTACCCACGGCGAGCCATGACCTTCGCAGGCGATAATACGCCGCGATTAAGCACGCGGAGAGATTACGACGCTGTGGCCGTGTGCCAAGGCAGGATGACGTGGTTCGGCTGCAGCTGAGCTCAGGGCCAGCGGAGGCCGGGCTCTGGCGCCGTGGAGGGGAGGGAGAGGGAGGGAGGGGGGAGAGAGCAGCGTCCACCGCAAACACCTGCATGCCGTTAGGTTCACATTACTTGTCCGACTGGAACTCAGAAACTCCCTTTTCTTGTGAAGTGGATAAAAAGAAAACTGAGCGGTCTCTACGGCGTAGCAGGTACATGTAGAAGCGAAGAACACGTCGCGAATACGAGATGCCCTCAGAAGTTCCTGGTTCAGTATTCAGGGAAACCTTCCGGCTAAAACGCCGGTTCAGGGAGATTCAGTTGGTGAGGCATGAGAGGGGAACCAAGCAACGTGTCGGAGGCTGCAAAATTACACTTATACACTGAAGTGCAAAAGAAATACAGAGATATGCAAACAGACAGAATACGGCCCTTCAACACCGACAATCGACTGTTGACTGAAACATGTTGCCTGGTCGGACGAGTTGTAAGTAGGCTGTTTAGGTTTTTATGTTGGTAACGCCACGTAGCACTCTGTATAAAAATCACTGGCTGTGTTGTGTGCACTCTGTGGCTGGTTGGCATTGTTGGAATATTCGCTCCTGGAGTGTTGGGCAGTTGGATGGGAACAGCATGTAGCATTGCGCAGTTGGAAGTGAGCCTCCAGCAGTTGTGGATGTGGAGAGAGAGATGCCAGAGTTCTGAGAAGTTACTATAAGCAAACGATCTGGACGAGTGTCCACCAGAAAAAGGAAATTTGTAAAGATGGATGTCATGAATTGATATATAATCACTTGAACACTATTAAGGTAAATACATTGTTTGTTCTCTATCAAAATCTTTCATTTGCTAACTATGCCTATCAGTAGTTAGTGACTTCAGTAGTAAAAATCTTTTATTTAGCTGGCAGTATAGGCGCTCGCTACATTGTAGTAGTTCGAGTAACGAAGATTTTTGTGAGGTAAGTGATTCATGAAAGGTATAGGTTTTTCTTAGTCAGAGCCATTCTTTTGTAGGGATTATTGAAAGTCAGACTGCGTTGTGCCAAAAAATATTGTGTGTCAGAATAGGTAAAGAGAAAACTGTTTGAGTACGTTGAGGTTAGCTCAGCGGTTTGAAAAGCAAATAACGTAGAAGTTTACCAGTGCCGTCATTCATAATTTTTCAAAGGGGACGTTTCAGAGTCTCATTTCAAATTATATCGAGCGGATGGACATGTACGGGTATGGTGACAGCCTCATGGATCCATTGACCCTGACAGGCGACACGTACGTAAGCATCCTGTTTGATCACCTGCATCCATTCATCTCCACTGTGCATTCCGACAGACGTGGGCAAATCCAGAAGGGCAATGCGACAACCCACACGTCCAGAATTGCTACAGAGTGAATCCGGGAACACTCTTCTGAGTTTTTACACTTCCACTGGCCACCAAACTCCCCAGACATGAACATTATTGACCATATCTGGGATACCTTGCAACATGCTGTTCAGACGAGATCTGCACCCCCTTTTACTCATATATACAGCCCCGCAGGAGCCATGGTATCAATTCCCTCCAGAAATATTTCAGACATTACTCCAGTCCATGCCACGTTCTGTTGCGGCACTTCTACATGCCCGTGAGGGCCCTACACGATGTTAGGCAGGTATTAGGCAGGTGTACCAGTTTCTTTGTCTCTTCAGTATATGTTTTCAATTCTAGCACATATTTATAACATTGAGAGAAATTTTTCATTAATGGAGCTCAATGGACTGAGGACCGGAATAGTCTGGGTGTATCAACTGAGAGCAGCTGGCAGTGTACTTACAACTAAAGGCTGTCAGAATAGCCGAGAAGTACGAGTGGTCCATAAAATAACCCGTGTAAAAGTTGTGTACGTAACTCATGTTATACTTTGTTCTTTTCAAATATATGCAGCAGATATATGCATACAAGTATTATGGTCAGTGTTGACACGTACGTTACTTTTTCTAGGCTTATGAAATCTCTCCTCACTGTCATCTATAACTGGATTTCTGTAGATTTTGTCGCGATTTTAGGACCAACATTTATGGGAATCGAGGCTATGACGGCCTTTATGGCCACTGATGCTCACAAGTCGGTTCTGTTACCATCTGCTCAGAATATTTTTCGAATAAGACTTTCAGATCTCATACGTATACCTATCTCTAACAACAGCTTCAACGGCATGACTCTCCGTTCTGTACCTGGCAAACTGAAACCCTCCGCAGCTTAGTTTGGCCAAGAAACGTACGTGCGACGCTCTACTAGTTTTTTCTGAAGCGCTCTACCACTGTGGTTCCCACCCTTGGGTGCAACATATTTAATATGTCTTTTCAAAGGTCGTTTTATTTTTTTTCCCATGGTCGGTTGTGAAACGCAGAAACAAGTTTCCTGCAAAACCTAGATTTGTATGTAGCTGATAGGAGGACTGCTTAGTGTTCAGGAAAATGAGAGGAACGATTATTCGAAGCAAAAGTCCAAAATACATGGGCTCTAAAATGCACATCTTAGGCTGGTATTATACTATCAAATTTCTTTGTCAAAGCTGATATGTCAAATATTTATGTCAAAGAAGTTTGGTGGTGTAACAGGGCACTTTGTCGAATCAGGTCTGTCGTCAAATAAATTTGATCAAATCTTGCGCCTCGCTGTAGATTTGAACATAAAAGTCGCTTGTCTTCTGTTCAGTGCAATGTGATATGTTAGCACGTGGGGCGCTAGCATCACTGCAGTGTGTTCATAAACAACACCGGTAAATACAATTGGTGTGTACCGTCAACTACAAAATAAATAGAGATGTATGAAGCTGATGAGGCGCTTTACAACGTGAGGCACCGGGAATACAAAAATAGATTAAGAGGATTGTAGAGCTATAAAAATATTGCGAGATACGGACTGGTTGCACAGCAGCAGACATTAAGAAGAAAATTAATGTCCCCTGCACAAGCTACTCCCACGAGAAAGCAAAAGTACGTATCAACATACATATATTTCTTTTTATTTATGCAAGTAAAGTTGCCTCAGGATGCCTCACGTTGTAAAACCCCTCATTAGCTTCATACATTTCTATTAATTTCGTAGTTTTCGGACACAGAATGTAATTGATTTGTCTATAAAGAAAATAGTTCTTAATGCACATTAAGTGTGTTGAACATTTATTTACCTTCAGACATTGGTCCTTTAGTGCTTTATATATTGCTGCAAACGTTTCTGGTATTATTTCCGTTAATGTAAGCTAGAAGAGAAATTTGTTAACATCGAGTATAGATTTACGTGTCAGGAAGTCATTTCTGAAAGTATTTGTATGGAGTGTAGCCATGTAAGGAAGTGAATCGTGGACGATAAATAGTTTGTACAAGAAGAGAATAGAAGCTTTCGAAATGTGGTGCTACAGAAGAATGCTGAAAATTAGATGGGCAGATCACATAACTAATGAGGAAGTATTGAATCGGATTGGGGAGAAGAGAAGTTTGTTGCACAACTTGACCAGAAGAAGGGATCGGTTGGTAAGACATGTTCTGAGGCATCAAGGGATCACCAATTTAGTATTGGAGGGCAGCGTGAAGAGTAAAAATCGTGGAGGGAGACCAAGAGATGACTACACTAAGCAGATTCAGAAGGATGTAGGTTGCAGTAGGTACTGGGAGATGAAGAAGCTTGCACAGGATAGAGTAGCATGGAGAGCTGCATCAAACCAGTCTCAGGACTGAAGACCACAACAACAACAACAACAACAATGTAACCTAGAGTAACTCTCTCCAGTAACAAGGAATTGGAGTGTTAAAAGTGAGCCTGTCATCGGCAGATACAGCATTTCGTAAGTGAGTATTGTGCTCTGTGATATGAGGATACACTTCACTGAGCACATACTGAAATGTATGCTCATCCATTCTTAAGTAATTTATGCACGACTTGGCGCCCTCCACTACAAGCTCACGTAAGAAGTTTTGTTGAATGGCCGGCCGGGGTGACCGATCGGTTCTAGGCGCTACAGTCTGGAACTGCGCGACCGCCACGGTAGCAGGTTCGAATCCTACCTCGGGCATGGATGTGCGTGATGTCCTTAGGTTAGTTAGGTTTCAATAGTTCTAAGTTCTAGGGGACTGATGACCTCAGAAGTTAAGTCCCATAGTGCTCCGAGCCATTTGATTTTTTTTTTTTTTTTTTTTGTTGAATACTTAATCGTCCCGTCGTAAAACTCACAGCTTCACCCAGGTACGTTTCCTTTTTTCCCCCGCTGCTCTCCCACATGTGCACACAATGCAGTTGTGGTACATGCAATTGCTGCGGTTAATAACAGGTTGTTATTGTCAGCCATCTTCAACTTTGACGAAAACTATGATTACAATGTAATACCCCTTTTTAGCGCCACGTCAAAGATCTTTGGCAAATAAATTTGACGAATATTTGATCATATCTTTGATCAAATCTTTGACAAAGACATTTGATAGTGTAATACCGGCCTCAAGAGATATGAGATGTTTCGCAGTATGGCAGACGAAGCAGTGCACATAGCTGTTGTGGCGTGTATTTTAGAGCACATGATTACTCGACTTTTTTTGCTCGGAGTCACTGTTTGTCATGTGCCTGAATTCTGGCCATCCTCCTGGTACACCCAGTATTAACATCGCCACACTACTTCACACGCAGAGTAAGTGAGCCAGGCTGAACTTTCAGACGGAGGAGTAAATTGTGTCGGCAGTGCTCCAAAAGATACTCAAGAAGCTGTTTTACTTGCGACAATGTTCGGCCAAACGGCACGCAACGCCACGCATTACTTGTAAAGGGGAGAGTCCACATCTTACGTCAGCTGACTCGAATGACGATCCAAGTGACCGACGCTACGACCAAATACTGCCTCAGCATCTGCGGAGAACCCTCTGGAGGCCTTGAAAACATGCAATGTGTTTACCAGTACTTGTTCTCACACTATTAAATGTAATACACGACATCTAAGAAACGGAATCGTGCACTTTTTATAACTTCTTACCAAACTTTGTTACTGTATTTAACAATAGCTGTTCTCGATCGAAATATATTTTTTAATTTCTTAGCTACTTGGCCCTATTTGTTTTTCAAATTCCAGACAATTGCACAGACTTTTCAACAGAAGTTGCAGAGAATTTAATTTTAGAAAAATGATGATAATAACTTTAGCCGAAACTGTATAAATATCAGATAATCCGCTTTTATTAATACCATAGCACACGTGAATTCATGTTAAACCGGAAAAAAGCGCCTAAAAACACTGTTTACATTATGTTCTTTCATTGAAATACACAGAAAACTAACTCGTTTCAAGGTTCGGAAACGACTGAAACAAGTCACTCACGCTTGCCAACAATGACATAAACGTTACTAAATTCTTAATGGAAAATAAACATATTTAATTGTATAATAGTCTTTGCTTCTGTGGGTGTTCTGAAAAATTACTGCAGATACACATCTGGGACATGTTTTATTAGATTCGCCAGACCAATAACAACAAAGTAAATGGAAATCGTTCCTTACTTTAACCTCGTACAGTTTTGCGATGGCTTCGTATCACCGAATTTGCTAACTGTCAGATAAAATCTTTTATTAGCCGTAACTCCGTAACTAAACATATGCGCACCTTTGTTTATATGAACTTTTTTCTTTAGTCTTACTTGTAGAATAACATACTAAAATATCTGCTTACTTTCTTGAATCGTCCTGTATGTAGCCGTCCATAACTGCTAAGGCGTTGCCGATGCAGTGTTCTGTGTACAAACTGACTGCTCGATTATGTACCATAAATGTTCAATGGGAGTCGTATCAGGCGATCCATGCGGCCAAATCATTCGCTCAAATTGCCCAGAATGTTGATGAAACTAGTCACAAACATTTTGGGCGGAGTAACATTTTCACCCATAGGAATTCCATCATTGTTTGGGGACACGAAGTCCATGAATGGCTGCACATGGTATGCAAGTAGGCGAACATAAACATTCCCAGTCAATGATCGGTTCTGTGGCACCAGAGGACAGATTCCATTCCATGTAAACACAGCCCACACCATTGTGGAGCCACCACCAGCATGCTTAGTGCCTTGTTGCCAAGTTTGGTCCGTTGCTTTGTGGGGCCTGCACCACACTGGAACATTGGTGTCAGCTATTAGCGGCTTAAATCGCGACTCATCTGACCAGGCCGCGGTTTTCCAGCAAATAAGGCCACGAGCCCAGAAGAGACGCTGAGGGCGATTGCGTGCTGTCAGCAAAGGCATTCGTGCCGGTCCTCTGCTGCCATAGCCCACTGGCGCGACATTTCGCCACCCTGTAGTAGTGGAGACGTTGTTCGTACGTGCCAAATTGAAATCTGCGGTTAATCATTCCACGCAATGCTGTTCGTCTGTTAGCCCTTCTAACAATACCACCACTTGCCAAGTAGGTTAGAAATCAGATTAATAATGTTGCTCATGCAGCATAAGTTCGCTTTATCGGGCAACAACAAAGTTATTGATTGTGGATGGTATCGTCAGAATGGAAATAATGAAGTCACTGTATAAAAGTCATTAATTTTGGCACTTATCTTGAATGTATTCCCACGTAGACTTCGTCGAAGTTATTATGGCTCATCATGTTGATTCTATGGTGATTCCACTTTGACTGCTAGAAGGTCCAGATCTGTATTTTAGCAATATTTGAAGACCTAACAACTGCGTTTTTCAGGAAATTCTTAATGATCAAACAATCCCAGATCAGAACAATGGTACGGTACAAATAATTATTGACTTGGTGTTCACAATCCACATTTTTATTAAACTTCTTGTAAATTCACATATACTTCTTCTAAATTCCCACATCATTAAGAAAACAGTTTTGTATGAATCTTCATATATTTAATTTTCTATTTTAACGAAACACAAGACTTGACTGTTTTTTTACAAAGCGAAATAACAACTTAACTTCTGTCAAAGTGAAACTTCTGCCAGAACGGTTACAAGTAAGTCAAAGATTATGACAGTCTCACAGAAATGAATACACACAAGAACCATATCACTGTAATATATCGATACATCGGTGTACCTATACATTAATAAAACCAAATGTGAATATTGTCACAAAAATATGTCTATCACTTCGCGAAAAATTAGTGCAATATTACTGGTATCGAGAACTGAGGTTGGAGTGCCGTAATGGTCACGTAAATAAAGCACCACAACACGCTGGCAACTCTACGTAAACGCCGCTGCTCTCGGTAGTTACGTGAGGGCCGCCGGCCGCTGCGTTACTCCGCAGTGAGAGGTAACGGCTGACATGTCGTGTTCTGGGTACACTCTTCAGACTGTGGATCTCGCAGTGCTGAACTGCCAAGTGGTTTCCGAAACGGAATGTCTCACGCGTGTACTTTCGACTACCATTCCACGTTGAAAATTATCAATTCCCGTCGTGCGGACATAATCACTTCTGGACGCTTTTCACTCGAATCACTTGAGTACAAGTCACAGCTCTCAGAACGCACTGTCCTTTTTAGCTTGTATACGCGTTACTACCACGCGCAAACCGCTGTCCCGTCACCTTGGTCATGCCAGTGTAATCGCATCACATACTTACAACGTATCTGTTTCTCTGTAAGCTTTAAATCAAAATAGCACCGCAAAAATATAAGAGGGTGTGCCCTTCGATTTAAAAGTACTTGTAATGCAGAAACTCAACGTGAAATCCTTGACACATTGTAAAACCGCGATATTACCTAAGATGGACGACAGCCATTCTGCCTCTCTGTGTGTGATGTTGGATAGGTAAATTCTGTATATAATAAAAGCGGGAGGGCGATTTTACGAGACATCATTTTTGCGTCGTCGAAGATAATGCAGGACGCAATGATTCACTCGACGTGCAGCATTCAGTCGCAGGATGAGTCCGGACTTGCGGGAAAAGAAAGTGCTCTGATGTCAGAATTGCACTATCATATTTCTTTGCAAAAGTTGATACGTGAAATACTTATGTCAAAGAAATTTAATGGTGTAACAGGAAATACTCTCAAATCTCGCCTGCCGTCAAACAAATATGATCAAATCTAGTGTCTCGCTGTAGATTTGATCACACAAGTTATTTGCCTTCTGTTCACTGCAATGTGAAATGTAACCGCATAGGGCGCTGTCGTCGCTGCAGCTATTTGACGTATCTGCAGAGTGTCTGTAAACATGGCTTCACAGTTAGCGTTATGCTTCGACTCTTAATTATAAACTTGCTTAGACTATGGTGGGGGTTTGAGAAAGGGGCACAGTGCATGCTATTAATTGTGTGTTGATGGGCAGCTGGAATATGCTGCACGCGACTCCATGTCCACAATCATAGCTAGAGCCATCCACGACTACATCTGGAAACATCCAGGCCGCTTTTCAAGCCGGCATAGAGGATGTGGTCACACTATAAAATAAAAAAAAAAAATCTTTCTTAGTTTTGCGTTTCTACTTTGGACTCCGGATACCACAAGTTAAAAAACGCTTCATCTATTTAGTACGTTTTATTAATTTTGTAAATGTGACTCTTTTAAGGTTTTCTGGTGGATATGTAGTGAATAGTCTACCTGGGTTTGCCGCCTGATCACGTTGTGCAAATTCCACAGTATTTCCTCGAAGCAACTGTTTAACCTTGCTGGTGGCATGGTACGATTGGCGGTATACGGACGTCGGCGCCCCGTTTCTAGAACACGCGCGCGAAGAATGCGCAGGCGCGGAAATCACGCGCGCGCAATGCTTTGTAGGTGGATGGTGGCACACTGCAGAGCCCTCTGCCGACAATGCTTTGTAGGTGGATGGTGGCACACTGCAGAGCCCTCTGCCGACAATGCTTTGTAGGTGGATGGTGGCACACTGCAGAGCCCTCTGCCGACAATGCTTTGTAGGTGGATGGTGGCACACTGCAGAGCCCTCTGCCGACAATGCTTTGTAGGTGGATGGTGGCACACTGCAGAGCCCTCTGCCGACAATGCTTTGTAGGTGGATGGTGGCACACTGCAGAGCCCTCTGCCGACAATGCTTTGTAGGTGGATGGTGGCACACTGCAGAGCCCTCTGCCGACAATGCTTTGTAGGTGGATGGTGGCACACTGCAGAGCCCTCTGCCGACAATGCTTTGTAGGTGGATGGTGGCACACTGCAGAGCCCTCTGCCGACAATGCTTTGTAGGTGGATGGTGGCACACTGCAGAGCCCTCTGCCGACAATGCTTTGTAGGTGGATGGTGGCACACTGCAGAGCCCTCTGCCGACAATGCTTTGTAGGTGGATGGTGGCACACTGCAGAGCCCTCTGCCGACAATGCTTTGTAGGTGGATGGTGGCACACTGCAGAGCCCTCTGCCGACAATGCTTTGTAGGTGGATGGTGGCACACTGCAGAGCCCTCTGCCGACAATGCTTTGTAGGTGGATGGTGGCACACTGCAGAGCCCTCTGCCGACAATGCTTTGTAGGTGGATGGTGGCACACTGCAGAGCCCTCTGCCGACAATGCTTTGTAGGTGGATGGTGGCACACTGCAGAGCCCTCTGCCGACAATGCTTTGTAGGTGGATGGTGGCACACTGCAGAGCCCTCTGCCGACAATGCTTTGTAGGTGGATGGTGGCACACTGCAGAGCCCTCTGCCGACAATGCTTTGTAGGTGGATGGTGGCACACTGCAGAGCCCTCTGCCGACAATGCTTTGTAGGTGGATGGTGGCACACTGCAGAGCCCTCTGCCGACAATGCTTTGTAGGTGGATGGTGGCACACTGCAGAGCCCTCTGCCGACAATGCTTTGTAGGTGGATGGTGGCACACTGCAGAGCCCTCTGCCGACAATCGCGGAGCTTCTCTCCTTCGTGTGCGGCCAGGCGTTACTCACCAAATACCGTACTAGACCAATATGACCACGGGTCTGTTATTGAAAAATCTTGATTTTCGCGTAGTGATTTCGTACTTGTTCGAACACTAATTCCAGTAATTAAATTATTAAAAAATAAAAATAGCTCGTATTGCCCATATAGTGTATTAAACATTTATTTGCCTTCACATATTCTCCCACCAGTCCTTTATAAATCGCTTCATACGCTTCTGGAACTATTTTGTTTAATGTGCAATTTGATATTCCAGTGCGTTGTTGTAAACTAGAGTAGCTCTGTCCTTTATCGAGAAATTCCAGTGTCAGAGTTTGCCTGTCTTCTGCACATACAGCTTTTCTCAAGAGATTATTCTGTTTTGTAATATGAGAAGCCAATGTGCTGAACAAATACTGAAACACACTCTCATCCATTCGTAAGTAATTTATATAGTAGCAGAGTTGACATCCTCCACTAGCAGCTCTCGTAACTGATTTTGCTGAATGGTTTTACTGTCACTACGGAATACCTATGACTTCATCCTTTTTCTTCCGCCGCTTTTCTTCCTAATACGCACACAGTGAAATTGCGGTACTAGCAACTGCAGCGCCTAATAATAAATTGTTGCTAAGCGTTATCTTGAAATTTAATGAAAAATATGAGGAGAGTGCAATATCCTTTTTCCGCGCGTTGTCATAGATCTTTGTCAAAGCAATTTGGCGAATACGTGATAATATTTCGTTTTCAAAGTGTAGTACAAGCCTAAGCGAAGGTCGCGCTTCGGGCGTTCGACCTTCTGCGGCAGCACTCTCCGCGGTCCGCGGTATGTGTGTGGGTGTTTGGGGGGGGGGGGGGGGGGGCAGATGACGTCAGACCAGCTGCCCCAGCAGCTCTGGAACACTCTCTCGCGAAGCGTGGCAGCGAGCGGCGTTTAGTTCGTTTCCTACAGCAGGAAGGACGAGAGTGTGTGCGGAAACAGCAGGTAGGGAAACGAGCCTAGTATTGTCTTCGTGTCGCAAACGTTTGGCGAACAATAATGGTAACGAACCTTCCTCCGAAACAAAAGTACTACTCCGCTGATTTCATAGAAATCTTATCATTGCAGTTTCTTAGCTCTTGTCACCCAGTTTTTTTCAGAAGAGAAGAGACGCAATGGAAATGAAACAATGACTTATTTTAGGTTAAACATTTTCGAGGTAGGATTTATTTATTTACTCGCAATGATAAAGTTGCACAGCGACCTCGTTTCGGCGTCTTTTCATTATGAACTGTACCTGTGAAGATGGTTTAATACGTATAAAATTGTACCTTACGTCTGTTTTAGTCAACGTCTACATATGCCACCTTATGGTGACGTCTTAGTTGGTATCACGTGGCCCTTACGGCTTCTTGCAGCGTAAATGTCGGTTGCATTTTTATGATCTGATCATATCATTTATATGTTTTCTTTCATTTACTTCATCCTCCAGCGATGCTATTTGTTTGAAAACGAATTTATATTTCTCGAAAAGCCTGTGATCACATTTGATTTTTCAGAGATACTATTATGAGGTATTTGCACCTAGAAGTATTGTTATTTTGTCTTTACCGCGATAATTTACCCTTTTTCCTTTATAGCAGAAATAAAATTTTTGAAATATTTTTTATATTTTCATTCTGTGATAGTTGGGGATGTACTCTGGATATTTTTGTGTATGAGTGTAAATTTACATTTTCTCCAAAATGTTCATAGGTTGTCATTAAGCTACTTTATGCAGAATTTTAAGGGGACATATTTTCTGGCTTATGTTCTTCGCTTTTTAAATACAAGTAGAATATCGAAGTACTGTTTCTTATCGTCTTTTAGCCTTGAAGTTATTAGTAAGAAATGCTGATTTTGTTTTGTTTCCTTTTCTGATATTTGCCCTACATATGATGTTGTAACACAGGTAGCATTAGTTTGTGATTTTCTTTCTTCTCATTTTAATGTTATTTCTTTACTCTTGCCATCTGCTTTATGGTTTTGCATGTTGTTCATGTAACTTTAGAACTATTTTGGGATTGAAGTCATCTCGTTGTTTCAAGTATTGCAGAGGTTTTTCTTTTGTATCTAGTTATCACCGAGAGCTAACTTTAACAGAACTTTAATCATTGTTTTGAAAGTTGGGTATTTATGCGAATTTGGGTGTCGGGAGTTTTCGTTTATGATAGTGTCAATCGTAGTAGGTTAGCTTCACTATATATTTGAAACTGGTGGTGACTGTTATTTCTCATTTTTAGATCTAAAAAGTTTTATGATTGTTTTTGTTCTGTTGGCATTGTAAATTTGGCGTTATCGTGCAAGTTGTTTAGTTAGTATTCCCAATATTTTTCAAGATAGAAAACGGTAAATGTTTTGCACAGTTTTCTTGAATAACCAGAAAACCATGGCCTCTAGCCAAAACTTGTCGCAGTACAAATAAATTTTACCATGTGAAAGTTCCTATTAATTTTCTCTTGTAATAGTTGGCTCAGTGAGACAGAGAGAATATTGACAATCTCACGTGAAGTCCATGCGCTGTAGTCTAGGTACTTCTTGTAGGTCAGTTTCGACTATTTCCTGCTTAATAGAAATGTTCTCCATGTCCAACTGCGCGTCTCGAATTCCTCTGCACTATTTTGGTTCTTTCAGAACACTCGCAATGCACTGAATAACACACGAGGTAACCAACAATGACCATTAAACGTTTCTATCTCAGGAACCATTCACAATAGGGTGTATGACGATATGAAGTTTCTTGTTCAGCATAAGCAATACTATCACTCCTCGAACCACATACCTTCCCCCCTGAGGCACCGTGTAGGAAACCGCTTCCGATTTCGGTGAACCTGCAGCGTGAATGTTACGTTTTTATTGTGGGGATGTCTATAACATTTGTCGCGCACCTAACAGTTTCGTTACTGGGAATAGTTGTTTCAACATAAGTTGTGACTCTTTCACTTTCACATAAGTATATTTGGTGTGAAGCTCAAGTCCATACTTTTCACCGTAATGGGGATTAATCTTGAACTTGACAGTGTAGTTTATGCAATTGTAAATCTTCCAGACACTATACATTTTTGAAGCATACGATACGTGAACTCTCGACGTCTATATGTGTTTCGGGCTGTGTCATAAGCCTTTCCACAAATAGCTCAGGTGGTGAAAACAGAGGGTCAGCGTTGAAGCCTCGTTCAGGACACAGACATCTGATAAGCCCGAAGTTCCTTTGGTGGACGCTATAGCAAGCACTTGCTGTGGAAGCTGTGGGGAAATACGTTGCCGTTGCGAAGCAGCGCTTTATCGGCAGCAGGCAGTGAAGGTAACTGCATCCATTGCGAGCAACACAGGGTCACTGGAGGCTGGGGCTTCCCCGAGCAGGTGACGCAGTGTGGCCACACTGGAGGAAAAGTACTGAGGGCAGAAGGGTGGGAAATAGCAGCAGTGAGGCTGACACGACGGCGGAGCTAACGATGGCCTTAGTGTCACAAGTACCCTCCGTCACACACTGTAGCGTAGCTGGTATTAGCTGTTTCCATTTTTTTATTTTTTTTTAATTTTTGCAACATGTTTCAGGTCAACAATAATTTTGTGCTACTACATCTTTCGGTTTCATTTTCACACAATATAGATGATCAGCAAGACTTTGATTCACTCACTTGAATTGCGATTTTTTGAATCGAAATGCGAAAATATGCTTATTAGAGTGCATTTCATATGAGTCGTATTGTTTGAAAATCATGTTTCACAATAATTAAGAGGGGGTCAAAAAGAGTTTACCCAAACAAATAAACGACAGAAATTTCATAATACCAATTTATTTTTCAATATAATACCTGTGTACACTAATACACTTGGCAACCATGCTCAGATAACTTCTGGAAACCATTAAAATAAAAGGTCTTCGATTTAGAGTCTAACCAAGCGTTCATAATATCAATCACTGCATCATTATTGTGAAATCGTCGCCCTTTGAGATCATTTATCATGTTTGGGAAAAGAAAAAAATGTCATGGAGCCAAATCTGGAGAATACGGTGGATGACGTAGCACTTCGAGCTGGCAGTTACGTAGAGTGTCCAGTGTTGCGAGGGCTTTGTGCGCTTGTCCGTTGTTCTGATGCAAAATGACTCCGCTCGCCAATTTTCCGCGCCTTCTTTTTATCTTTATCTCTTCTCTCAAACGGCGCAGGAGGGTGCGATAGTATGATTCATTGATAGTTAACGCCCTTTTGCAAGCAATCCTCCATATGTAACCCCTTCTGCATCCCAGAAGAGCAATACCTTCACCTTAACGTCTGGTATTTGCGCCAGTAATTTTTTTGAGGGTAGAGGGACGAAGTCTGTTTCCATTGTTGTGAGTGTTGTTTTGTCTCAGGATCAAAGTGATGTACCCACGTTTCGTCCGTTGACACATGCCATGCAAGAAACCTCTCTTCATCCGCTTCAAATTGGCGGACGATTTCTTCACAACACTGCACACGCTCCTGTTTCTGATTTGCATTCGTCTTTCGGGACCCACCGAGATGGAGCTTCCCGCATTCCCAAAACATTCGCAACAATGTCATGGGCACGCCCGTGGGAGGTTCCAGATGTGGTTTCAGGGTGCTGCGATGCTGCTCGACGATCCTACAACATCGCATCGTGAACTGCAGCCACTGTTTCATCAGTGGCGACGCTAACACGCCTCCCGCTCCTCGGCGCGCCTTCCACACTCGTTCATCCACGTCTGAAGTCGGACACCCAGTTTTTCACTGTCGCATAAGACAGAGCTCTCTCCTTAAGTGTATTCCGCATGTCCTGCTCAATTTTCTTGTGCGTCATTCGCTTCAAATGAAGATATTCAAACACAGCACGTTTCTTGAGTGTCTCGTAATCTGCCACTTAGCTTACGATACGGTATACAGCGTATCCTAGCGGCAAAACTAACGAAGCCGGAGCCGCGAAATTTGACTTGCACATCCACAAAAGGTCACCATAAAAGAAGGTCATGTTGTTTGTGCGAGACATTACGGTAACCTTCTCGGGCTAGAAACTCTTCGGACCGTCCCTCGTAGGAAAATACTGTGGCATGGGTGGTAAGGATGTATGCTACATGCAATTATCAGGTAGAATAATGTTTTCCTCATCTTTGACAAACGGTTGCTTATATTTTGGAATAGTTTGACTAGATAATTTTGTGAATTCTTGTCCGTGTATACTTCCAGTAAAAGTCATGGACAGTCAGCTCTGTTGGCGGCGGGGGAAAGGGGAGGGGCGAAATCTCAACAGATGTTGGTGGGAAGTTAGTCTCGCCTGCGTATGATGAAAGTATGCCGTTTCAAGGCAACAGCACATCAAAGATTTGTAAAAAAAAAGTCATTTTTGGTACGATTTGTTATAAATAAACGAGTTGTAATGACGTGTGGGCAGGTAAAGTCTTCATTACATTTAAGTTACGGTACACAGGCTGCGCTTGCAGTAGTTCATTGTGATGTAGGGGTTATAAGCGTTGGGTTAAAGAGCAGAGGGTAAATGTGGAAATGATTCGCGACCTGCCATGTCCAAAATTTTGTACTCGTCCCCACCTTTGTGAAAAGGTTCTCGGACTTCTTCATTAGACTGATAGAAGTATATTCTGTAATGTTCGATGTTGTGTACGTCTATAAATGTTCTCTCTCTCTCGCTCTCTTTCTGTTTCAGGTGTGAGTCGTCAATACTTTACAAATTGCTCCTGAAACTTATTGCAAATGCGAATAAATATTCACTCGTTAATCCTCTGGTAAGCCAAATTACCATTCAATTTAAAAAAATTATAGAAACGTAAAGTGTATTAAAGACAATTTACGGGCTAGTTAATTTGGATCACTTTTCCCCGAAACAGACGTCTTCAATTAAAGAACATCTTTAACCTTCAGTATTAGGCTTTTCATCATTTTATTGCAATAAATTTTACCTCTATCGACCGTTTTCGAGACATCCTCAGTGTCTTATTGTTTGGAGACAACGTTTGCTCACTGGTCGTCTGGTACATGAGCTGTCGCTTTTCCTCGCCTGCTGGAATGGCTGCCCGCCCTGTATGACTCCAGACCAACTCTTGACACTAGTTCTCAGAATTTTTTAAAATAAGTATATTTTGTTGAGACTCTTTAGTGAACACTGTCGAATACACACATTAATGGATTCAGTGCGGGGCGGCTTCAACTTTCTTTTGCTCGTAAATCCGTAAGTCTTCTCATTTTCGGGGTTGACAAAGGCGTATAGAAAAAAATAGTACAACGTTTTTCAGTAAGTTCCGCGCTAATTCTTGACCACACTTTAACTCTCTCCTACCCACAGTCCAGTATACGTGGATGCATAATCTTACACATTTATGAACGAAGTAACTTCCAATTTAACATACCCTTCAGTAAAGAAAAAGCATAACTTCTAGGTAACATCAGTTGCGATGTTATATCGTTACTATTCCATCGCGTTCCACATAAAATTATTGATAACCTCTACGAACTCTTTCTTGAAGAGCTAAAGAAACTGGTACACCTGTCCAATATACTATAGGGCCCCCACGAGCACGCAATGTGCCGCAACACAACGTGGCATGGACTCCGACTAATGTCTGAAGTAGTGGTGGAGGCAAATGACACCATGAATCCTGCAGGGCTGTCCATAAATCCGTAAGAGTAGGAGGGTGTGGAGAACAGCGTTGCAAGACATCCCAGATATGCTCAATAATGTTCATGTCTAGGGAATTTGGTGGGCAGCGGAAGTGTTTAAACTCAGAAGAGTGTTCCCGGATTCACTTCGTAGCAGTTCTGGACGTGTGGCTTGTCGCATTGTCGTGCTGAAATTGCCCAAGTCCGTCGGAATGCTCAAAGGATGTAAATGGATGCAGTTGATCAGACAGGATGCTTATGCACACATGTCACAGTCGTATCTAGACGTATCAGGGGTCGCATATCACTCCAACTCCACATGCCTCACACCATCACAGAGCCTCCACCAGGTTGAACAGTCCCCTGCTGACATGCAGGAGCTATGGATCATTGTCTGCATACCCGTACACTTCCATCCGCTGGATACAATTTGAAACGAGACTCGTCGAAGCTGGCAACAACATGTTTCCAGTCGTCAACAGACCAATGTCAGTGTTGACGGGCCCAGGCGAGTCGCAAAGCTTTTTGTCCTGCAGTCATCTTCCTTAGTTTCTTTTCTTTATTATTCTTTGTTATTGTTTCGGGAGTTTTTTCAGCTTCAGCGACAAATTGCCTGTCCGTTCATTGAGTCGACTCACTATTTGATGCCTAGTCCATTCATGCTATTTAATCCGCTTGTTAGTTCATTATTAAAAAAAATTATAACATACATCAGACTATCATGAAGAGCAGACTAACCAAAAAAAAAATAGGAATGCATTCCCAAATTGCAGCTATTGAAGCTTTCATTCAGTTTCTGTGTTTTGCCATGTAAACATTTTTCCAGGAGTTTAGAATCTGAAAGATCTCTGTATTTTGGCATTAGTTCCACAGTAACAGTTTCTGGCATGAGGTTTGCATGTGCCTGTTTTTGTTCATTTTATTCCGACCTGTTGTACTTGCACTATGACGCGTTTCCATTTGGGCAGAGGACGTGCTTTGGATGCTCATCAGTGGATATTCCATGATACGGAGTTGTTCAAGTTGCTTTTCTCATCTCACTGACATTATCGCTGTTTCTCCTGATGAACAGGCCATAATACTGTGTAAGGTTTTCTATCTCCGATTTGTTGAGTCAGCCTAGTCCACCAACAGCTGTGCCAATAGAAAAGTTTTTTCTATCATGTTCCTCTCTTTTGCACATACACTACACATTCCATTTTTTAAATTTCAGTTTCGGCATATGGCTTAGCAGTCACAACAAAGTCACAGTTTCCACAGTAGTGAATGTATTGCACAATGCATCTAGCAACTGACTTACGAAAAATAGAGACTACCTCCCTACATTTCATACCATCACTGAAACCTTCAAAGTTTCTGTCACATTTGTGTTAGTTAGCCTTACTGACTGAATCTTGGCAATGTTTTGTCAGACATTCGTAGTTCAGCACGTTGCTCATATCTACAGAGATAAGTGTGATAACTTCAGTCAGCAATGTGTGGCGTCACTTCTGCCGCCGGCCGCGGCGGTCTCGCGGTTCTAGGCGCGCAGTCCGGAACCGTGCTACTGCTACGGTAGCAAGTTCGAATCCTGCCTCGGGCATGGATGTGTGTGATGTCCTTAGGTTAGTTAGGTTTAAGTAGTTCTAAGTTCTAGGGGTCTGATGACCACAGGAATTGAGTCCCATAGTGCTCAGAGGCATTTGAACCATCACTTCTGCCAGGAACCGTCCAGTATACTGACTAATACCAGCAGTTTATTTCGCTGTCGTCACACAGAAATTTCACTTTGTTAGGCTATTGTACAAACACTTGTAATACCTCTCGGACCTGACAGGTCGCAGTGGGAGATCCATCATAGCACACAATATCTGTGATGCTTTCTTTCCTTCCGAATATACCTCATGTCACGTGCAAAGCGAATATTTACTAATATTTACTTCACTACATTTAATGCGTGCTACAGGAGATGCCATTCTACAGGGTGATTATAATTAAAGTTAACTTTAATTATAAACTTAAACTTTCAAAACGCCGTAGAAGTAACACCACTGGTCAGAATGACGTCAAATTGCACCGGAATATTAACGGGGAGAGGGAAAACGTATGGCAGAATAAAAAAAAAAAAAAAAAAAACAGATGGTGCACGACCCACTGAAGTTGGTATAAACATGCCGGTTACACGGCTTTTCCTCCTTTCGCGTCTGCGACGTTCGCCATGACTGTCTCAAAGCAGAATCGCGCTCTGCTTGTAAACCTGTATTACAAGAATGATGACTGTGCACACGTCGCTCTGCAGGAGTTCCGGACACTTAAGGGTTTGAAAAATGGCGTTGCTGCGATGACTGCCGTGGGTCTGGAGAAAATAATTTTGAATTTCGCAAAAGTCGGGTTCTTTTGGTGTTCAACCCGGTAGAGGGAGGAAACGAATTGGCTCGACGTCAGTGCAAGCAGTGGCCACAGAAGTGCAGGAGGAGGCGAGTGGTGGTGTGCAGTCGTGTAGTGCACGGAGAATTGCCCGAACACTGGACATGCCCGTGATCACGGCGGGTAAAATCCTACCAAACATCCTTCTTTACTAGCCCTTCAAAATTATCCATGAGCAGTAGTTGTTTCCACACGCAAATTAACCAGTACCATTCATGCTTAAAGGGTCACTGTCTGGTGCGGGTTGTGGTTGTTGTTGTGGTTTTCAGTCCTGAGACTGGTTTGATGCAGCTCTCCATGCTACTCTATCCTGTGCAAGCTTCTTCATCTCCCAGTACTTACTGCAACCTACATCCTTCTGAATCTGCTTAGTGTATTCATCTCTTGGTCTCCCTCTACGATTTTTACTCTCCACGCTGCCCTCCAATACTAAATTGGTGAACCCTTGATGCCTCAGAACATGTCCTACCAACCAATCCCTTCTTCTGGTCAAGTTGTGCCACAAACTTCTCTTCTTCCCAATCCTATTCAATACCTCCTCATTAGTTATGCGATCTACCCATCTAATCTTCAGCATTCTTCTGTAGCACCACATTTCAAAAGCTTCTATTCTCTTCTTGTACAAACTATTTATCGTCCATGTTTCACTTCCATACATGGCTACACTCCATACAAATACTTTCAGAAAATACTTCCTGACACTTAAATCTATACTCGATGTTATTAAATATCTTTTCTTCAGATACGCTTTCCTTGCCATTGCCAGTCTACATTTTATATCTTCTCTACTTCGACCATCATCACTTATTTTGCTCCCCAAATAGCAAAACTCCTTTGCTACTTTAAGTGTCTCATTTCCTAATCTAATTCCCTCAGCATCACCCGACTTAATTCGACTACATTCCAATATCCTCGTTTTGCTTTTGTTGATGTTCGTGTTATATACTCCTCTCAGGACACTGTCCATTCCATTCAACTACTCTTCCAAGTGCTTTGCTGTCTCTGACAGAATTACAATGTCATCGGCGAACCTCAAAGTTTTTATTTCTTCTCCATGAATTTTAATACCTACTCCGAATTTTTCTTTTGTTTCCTTTACTGCTTGCTCAATATGCAGATTGAATAACATCGGTGAGTGGCTACAACCCTGTCTTACTCCCTTCCCAACCACTGTTTCCCTTTCATGTCCGTCGACTCTTATAACTGCCATCTGGTTTCTGTACAAATCGTAAATAGCCTTTCGCTCCCTGTATTTTACCCCTGCCGCCTTTAGACTTTGAAAGAGAGTATTCCAATCAGCATTGTCAAAAGCTTTCTCTAAGTCTACAAATTCTAGAAATGCAGGTTTGCCTTTCCTTAATCTTTCTTCTAAGATAATTTGTAAGGTCAGTATTGCCTCACGTGTTCCAGTATTTCTACGGAATCCAAACTGACCTTCCCCGAGGTCGGCTTCTACTAGTTTTTCCATTCGTCAGTAAAGAATTCGTGTTAGTTTTTCGCAGCTGTGGCTTATTAAACTGATAGTTCGGTAATTTTCGCATCTGTCGGGTTTTTGTCATCATTTATCGTAGGGCCATAATTTTTTCGAAGACACATGTGCTTTCGGCCCTGTTGCCCATACTTGGTAAGCGCTACGAGTATCTTTGGCGCAACAACGTCATTCCAACACTCCAACAGCCTGGATGTGTGGATGGGATCATTTTTATGCAAGATGGCGCTCCTCCGCGCATTGTAAATCCCACTACAGTTCTGCTGGGTAGACCTCGTGCTTACTTACGTCTTCATTAAATGTGAGGAATTTTTCACTGGTACAGTATTTTGATTAGCAACAGACAAATGCAACTGTGAATGCATGCACTTACTAATATAATAGTAACCGTTGCTTTCACTTTTGAAAACATCAACATCTTGTTTATTCTCTATAAGATGTTTCAACTTGTTTCTTGAAGTACCGCCTGCCGAACTTTTAGGCCTAAACTCACTTTGCCGTAGCGTAACAGTTCCTTCATTTTTACAGTGTCCATCAAAATGTTTGTACTGATTACAGTAAAACTTACGTCTGTAATTAAACGTATTCGTTTTTGGTTCTTTATGATGTCTAATCGTTGAAATATGCTGTCACAAGTACAACACGAACGCACAAGAAAAACGTAAGTAAGTCAAGTAATCTACTTGCATTAACAGAAAGATCGATTGCAATAAATCCCTGTTCATATTACTGTCGATATGTTCTTTAATGATATTAGACAAAGGACTTGCTATGGAAATAGCGGCGCCAAAATTAAGTAACAAGACACTTTAGGCAAGATATTGTGTTTGACGGTAGTGTGACAGGCATTCACGAGCTACATATGCTTTACAATGACATTTAAAGACCTCAATAATGAAGTAATATACGCAAAGCATAAATTTTGTAGAATAAGAAAGAATTGCATAATTTTATTAAATAAAAAATCAATTTTCTGGGCGCTCATGACACCAGCTCCCTTTACACTTAATTGATTTGTGGTCCGTAAGCTTCCTGACATCCCTCTGTAACATGCATTTTGGTAGGAGTAAATCTTGTGTCGCTTGCAAAAATGTGAAATTGGGCACTGATGGCTAACTTTATAGACGGTGTACTCTAGATGAAGCCACACATCTGGCAGAGCGGTTCTAGGCGCTTCAGTCCGGCACAGCGCGACTGCTACAGTCGCAGGTTTGAATCCTGCCTGGGGCATGTATATGTGTGATGTTCTTAGGTTAGTTAGGTTTAATTAGTTTTAAGTTCTAGGGGACTGGTGACCTCAGATGTTAAGTTCCATAGTGCTCAGAGCCATTTCAACCATTTGATTTGAAACCACACAACGTTGCGTCAGACATTTTTTTACCAGGAGAATAGATCAACTTGCTCGTATTATAAAGATTCCTTAGAATTCCTGGAGAGAAGGCGACGTTTCATTGGAGACAATATAGAGGTCGATGATGTAAATTATGTGTAAGTCCCATAAAGACAAGAGAAAATCTAGGGCTCATAAGTGACATACAACATAGACCCTCAATTTCTGAGTGTCATGACGTACCATCTACTATGCAGCACAAAGTGCCCTATGGAGTAGATGTGTTCTAGAAGGTTAGAAGAGTCGTAATGATCAGGATCAATAACGATACAGCGACCCAGGGCTCGGACCAGCATTAAAAGGAAAACGAAGACGTGTTCACGATTAGCAAACATTTGTCTGCTTCTCGGTTCAGTGTGATTGTTCTTCGCACATATGCATATGTAAACCCTGATCAGGTTTCCCATCTCTGCAGTAAAATAGACTTCCGTGATAGTCGCAAGAAATTTCTCACGAAAAGTTATACCTAACATCTGTTAACACAACCTGATAATGTTCGGATACTGATGATCAAGTTTCATATCGTGATGTCTCTTGTAATATTGTGGCATTAATTTAGTCTGAATGCTGTGCTGATAGACAATAAGAGCGGTTTAAAAGCTGCGAGCTATCTGAGGAAGTTAACCTTGCATTACTGCGCAACTGTCTCACCAGGTACCCTGTCTAGCTTACCAAATTCGCAACCAGACTGACTTTAATTATAATCTTTTACTAGTCATAAGAGAACCGGTGATATATATAAAAAAGAGAATTTAAATAAAAAGAAATAAATCAGTTTATATTTGGAAATTTATTTTAACATTGATCATTGAAATTTCAGCATATTAAACTTGAGTCATAACTAAGCTGTTGCCTTATTTAGGATTGTGAAAATGTGAGTTTGTAATCTTACGGAACACATCAAATATAGAGCCAAGATTGGGAGACTGCATACAACACTGCATTCATAAATTAACACACGAAGAACGTTGAAACGTATGCGAGAGGAAATTAACCACAACCAACCGATTCAATTTTCACCCAAAGAAGTTACGTTCGTAGCGCAATCCTGTCCGTCATGTAATTACCACACACTGGTATACTAAATTCATACTAACTCTCTGTGAAATCTTCCCGAAAAGTATAGCTCTGGGCTACTTTGATGATTACACCGCATGTTTCACGTGGTCAACTTGGTTTACACAAATAGTGTAACTCCACAATAATTTTGATAATTAAAATAAATTAGATCGAAAAGCAATTTACAAAAGAAAAACCTCGAACTGTTTACTATCGTCTTACTATTAACCTGATGGATCAAACAACTGTATAAGCATAAATACATATACATAAAGAAAAGCTGCTATATAGAAAAATATTGTTAAGACGAGACGTTATAATCTCACGCATATTCGCATTTAAGATTGATGATCTTAGTTAGAGTTACTGATCAACACGTGGTTCCACTTTACTCACAAAGTAGTGACAAAGCAACTACTGGAAAATATTCTGAAGTTCACACTCGAAATACACTGCGTTGCAATTTAAAATAACATTAGATATTGTAGAGCTAAACCTTAAATAAAGGTGATTAAATTTTCAGTTAGGCTGAACTTAAGAAATCCGTTGTTCTACGAACTTAGCAGACACGCGCTTAGCCAGAGATCTTACCACTTCAGACGCTCGCCACGGACAGACTGACCTGCGCTACTACAAAGGGTGCTTCCGTTTACAATACGGAAGTGACCAGAGGGGCAGCTTCCTATACCAACATGACAAGGTACGGACAGAACCATACTAAGGATAGAAACCTGTTTGCTTTTAGAAAGCGTAGCTACCTGTTCCGACGTTGGTCCTACTGTTCTCTAGCAGACAGCCTGCAACTAGAAATACATTTGCTCATTCATCCTCTCACACAGAAGGAAAGGCGGATGACAGTATCTTATCATATACAGTATATAAAAGAAAGCGGATGTAGGTTCCGTATGAGACTGTGTGACATGAATTACATATAAACTGTGTTTTAAAGTGTAGTAGTGTGACAGATCGTTCTTGTTTATGTGTAAAAGTTACACGTTCCACTGCTCAATCTCCTCCCAGATAGTCAGAAACACCACAGTTAATTTAGAAGAGCAATTTATGCCGTAAATGGCAACAGATTTAAGAAATTAACATGAAAGGAATCCGACAGAGACCTTTCACTCTTTCAGGTAACACACTAAGAAAAATCGAAATCATTTCCAGAAACATGTAATGCAAATAATAAACAATTATAGATCAGACCTATCATGACGTGTGTTGTGAGTATTTTACGACTGCATATTGATATTAGGATGTTGCTGTTGTTGTTGTTGCTGTGGTCTTCAGTCCTGAGACTGGTTTGATGCAGCTCCCCGTGCTACTCTATCCTGTGCAAGCTTCTTCATCTCCCAGTACCTACTGCAACCTACATCCTTTTGAATCTGTTTGGTGTATTCATCTCTTGGTCTCCCTCTACGATTTTTACCCTCCACGATTTTATCGTCCATGTTTCACATACATACATGACTGCACTCCATAGAAATACTTTCAGAAATGACTTCCTGACACTTAAATCTATACTCGATGTTAACAAATTTCTCTTCTTCAGAAACGCTTTCCTTGCCATTGCCCGTCTACATTTTATATCCTCTCTACTTCGACCATCATCAGTTATTTTGCTCCTCAAATAGCAAAACTCCTTCACTGCTTCAAGTGTCCCATTTCCTAATGTAATTTCCTCAGCATCACCCGACTTAATTCGACTACATTCCATTATCCTCGTTTTGCTTTTGTTGATGTTCATCTTATATCCTCCTTTCAAGACACTGCCCTGTCTGTTCAACTGCTCTTCCCAAGGCCTTTGCTGTCTCTGACAGATTTACAATGTCATCAGCAAACCTCGAAGTTTTTATTTCTTCTCCATGGATTTTAATACCTACTTAGAATTTTTCTTTTGTTTCCTTTACTGCTTACTCAATATACAGATTGAATAACATCGGTGAGTGGCTACAACCCTGTCTTACTCCCTTCCCAACCACTGTTTCCCTTTCATGTCCGTCGACTCTTATAACTGCCATCTGGTTTCTGTACAAATCGTAAATAGCCTTTCGCTCCCTGTAGTTTATCCCTGCCACCTTTAGAATTTGAGAGTATTCTAGTCAACATTGTCAAAAGCTTTCTCTAAGTCTACAAATGCTAGAAACGTAGGTTTGCCTTTCCTTAATCTTTGTTCTAAGATAATTCGTAAGGTCAGTATTACCTCACGTGTTCCAGTATTTCTACAGAATCCAAACTGATCTTTCCTGCGGTTGGCTTCTACTATTTTTTCCATTCGTCTGTAATGAATTCGCGTTAGTATTTTGCAGATGTGGCTTATTAAACTGATAGTTCGGTAATTTTCACATCTGTCAACACCTGCTTTCTTTGGGATTGGAATTATTATATTCTTCTTGAAGTCGGTATTTCGCCTGTTTCATACAACTTGCTCACCAGATGGTAGAGTTTTGTCAGGACTGGCTCTCCCAAGGCCGTCAGTAGTTCCAATGGAATGTTGTCTACTCTGGGGGCCTTGTTTCGACTCAGGTCTTTCAGTGCTCTGTCAAACTCTTCACCCAGTATCGTATCTCCCATTTCATCTTCATCTACATCCTCTTCCATTTCCATAATATTGTCCTCAAGTACATCGCCCTTGTATAGACCCTCCATGTACTCCTTCCACCTTTCTGCTTTCCCTTCTTTGCTTGGAACTGGATTTCCATCGGAGCGTTCATACAAGTGGTTCTCTTATCTCCAAAGGCCTCTTTAATTTTCCTGTAGGCAGTATCTATCTTACCCCTAGTGAGATCATCATTTAATCATACAGTAAAGCTGCATGCTCTCGGGAAAAAGTACGGCCGTAGTTTCCCCTTGCTTTCAGCCGTTCGCACTACCAGCACAGCATAGCAAGGCCGTTTTGATTATTGTTACAAGGCCAAATCAGTCAGTCATCCAGGCTCTTGCCCTTGCAACTACTGAAAAGGCTGCTGCCCCTCTTCAGGATATCGTGATGAAACTGTAACACATGGCCACTTCAAATGTTTTGTGTTGTACTGTTAGGACACCTAACACAAATCGAGAAAATTACTAACCGACTAATCACAGTAGTGCCAACATTTATTCTAATTTTGGAACTCATGATCACGTGAAGAACTTAAAGAGTCTTATATCTTCGCAGTAGACAACTGGCAGAACTGCATATTGACTTTGAAGAGGCAAAGTTACTGGTACACCTGCCTAATATCGTGTAGGGCCCCCGCGAGCACGCAGAAGTGCCGCAGGACGATGTGGCATGGACTCGGCTAATGTCTGAAGTAATGCTGGAGGGAACTGACAAGGTGAATCCTGCAGGGCTGTCCATAAATCCGTAAGAGTACGAGACGCTGAAGACCTCTTCTCAACGGCACGTTCCAAAGCATCCCCGATACGTACAATAGCGTTCAGCCGGCGGAAGTGTTTAGTCTCAGAAGAGTGTTCCTGGAGCCACTCTGTAGCAATTCTGGGCGTCGGTGGTGTTGCATTGTCCTGCTGGAATTGCCCAAGTCCGTAGGAATGCACAATGGGCTTGAATGGATGCACCTGATCACTCAGGATACTTACGTATATGTCACCTGTCAGAGTCGTATCTAGATGCATCAGGGTTCCCATATCACTCCAACTGCACACGCAAAACACCATTAAACATCCTCCACCACCTTGAACACTCCCCTGCTGACATGCAGGGCCCATGGAATCACGACGTTGTCTCCACACCCGTGCACGTCAATTCGCTCGATACAATTTCAGACGAGACCCGTGCACCCAGACAACATATTCCCAACCATCAACATGCCAATGCCGGTGTCGATGGGCCCAGGCGAGGTGTAAAGCATTGTGTCGTGCAGTCATCAAGGGTACAGTAGTGGGCCCTCGATTCCGAAAGCCCGTATCGGTAACGTTTCGCTGAACAGTTCGTACGCTGACACTTGTTCGTGGCCCAGCATTGAAATCTGCAGCAATCTCCGGCAGAGTTGCACTTCCGTCACGTTGGACGATTCTCTTCAGTCGTCGTTGGTCCCGATCTTGCAGGTCTTTTTCCGGCCGCAGCGATGTTGGAGATCTGATGTTTTGCCGGATTCCTATTACTCACGGTACCCTCGTGAAATGGTCGTCCGGGCAAATCCCCACTTCATCGCTACCTCGGAGACGCTGTGGCCGATGACCCGTGCGCCGTCTATAACTCCACGTTCAAACTCGCTTAAATCTTGATAACCTGTTGTTGTAGCACCAGTAGCCGATCGAACAAAAGCGCCAGACACTTGTTGTCTTATACAGGCGTTGCCGACTGCTGCGCCATATTCTGTCAGTTTACGTATCTCTGTATTTGAATACACATGCCTGTACCAGTTACTTTCTCGCTGCAGTGTATAATTTAACAAGTAATGGCTTAAGTGTCACTGACAGATTGAATCCTTTAGGTATCTACATTTATGCCAGCAAGACGGTCAGGTAACTCCTTGCTTAGAAGAGACGTGTAGCTGTTCTTTGCATTTTCAGATTTAGCCTCATTGAGACAATGAGTCTCACAGAGTTTTTAATGTTCTTAACACTAGCAAAATCCTCTGGGACGGTGGTGCTTTTGCTCGCCATACTTGCGAGTGCGTAACTTCAAACGATAACATATTCCCTAGTATCATTATCATCAACTTTGTTCCATAGCAATTGTCAGACCTAAGTAACTTCGCTGACGAATAGATTTCCGTGTAGCAAATAGCCAGTCACCCATTCCGTCCTACCATCGACAAATGTTCCGTTGAAACTACAGCAGATGCATTCCGTACTGCATTTTAAATGTAATTTTCTTACGAAGACTAGACAGCCACCCATCTACATCTACATCTACATGTATACTCCGCAAGCCACCTGACGGTGTGTGGCGGAGGGTACACTGAGTACCTCTATCGGTTCTCCCTTCTATTCCAGTCTCGTATTGTTCGTGAAAAGGATTGTCGGTATGCTTCTGTGTGGTCTCTAATCTCTCTGATTTTATCCTCATGGTCTCTTCGCGAGATGTACGTAGCCTAGCAACATAGAATTTCACCAAGATACAGTCTGGAATACAACAGTCGGTATCGTTGTTTGGTACTTTGTGTGACTGATTTTCATGTTAAATATCTATCCACTCCCGTTATCTGAGTGCTCAGCGTGACTGAATGCCACACCAAGTTGCCCGGGTTCGATTCCCGGCTGCGTCAGGAGATTTTTCTCCGCTCACGGACTGGGTGTTGTGTTGTCATCCCCTTCTCCGACGCACAAGTCGCCCAATGTAGTACTTGTGCTCGGCGGCCGAACTTCCCCGAATGGGGTACTCCCGGCCCACAATGCCGTACGCTCATTTCTATGTTAAATAATGCGCCTACAGAGCACAGTGTTGCATCCAGGACAACTGGGAAACGCGGGAATTTTTAAAATTCTCATAATTTTTGATGTTGCAGTTTTCAATTAAATTTTTGTAATTTTTGATGTTGCAGTTTTCAATTAAATTTTTGTAAATTTGCTTTATACCGCTAGCACAGAATAATACTGTAGCAATAAACCATAAACAACACAGGAAGACCCAAATAACTCTCAATTTGCAAACAAAATGCGCCGTTTACAACAACAAAACAAAGTACACACACAAGCATCTGCCTACAGCAAAACGTGTCGAAGATTTAGTGCGAAGACTGCATTATTTCGTAACAACAAACTGCTTTCGCCTTCGACGAGCGTGACGTCACAACTCTTCACGTTTGTAACAGATTGCGGGAAAATATTGTGAATGGTGGTTTGAGAAGCGTTACTTTCAAAGTATGTTTCCTTTCACGCAAGATGGATTATGTTATATGTGAGAACGTGTGATGAATTTGTAAAATTTCGAAGCGTTTGATTCTCATTCAAAACTAGGGTTTGAGAAGCAACCATTTCGAAAACTTACGGAGCCCGAAGACCAGTCATTTATACCATTATTTAAACTTTTGCTGACACATTTGTGTTTGATATATCGTAAAGGGCAAGACACGCTAAAACGGAGCAACGTTATATGAGAAATCATAGCTTGTCTTGTAGTTGTATGTGCATTAGTTAAAGCATAAACTTTTCTTATTTCTGTGTTCATGGATCTGAAGTGATACGTGGGCAAATTTATGTATTGCCTAAACATCTCATTCTGTTTTAGACTTATAATGTGAACTGGGAATAACATACCGCTTCCTCGCGGACGCAGAACTAGTGGGATGTGGAAGTTGACACAATATCTCTCTAGAATGCAGTCTTTCTTCCTAAGTTTATGTGTGACGTAATGCCTCTGTTATTAGCATATAGTGCTTATGCCTCGAATGTCGAATACTCCCTCTGTATGAATAAAGGTATCCTGTATTACCATTTAGGGTCTGAATTTTTCTATATTTTCCAAATTTTTAGTCTTTTAAGTATTTCTCCAGTCTATGTAAACGTATGAAAATGTATATACTTATCAGCCAGAACATTACGACCACCTACCTAACAGCTGGTATGTCCAACATTACCACAGATAACAGTCATGATGTGTCATGGCATGGAAGTAATGAGGTCTTGGTAGGTCTCTGGAGGGAGTTGGCACCACATCTGTACACAAGTCACCCAATTCCTGTGAATTCCGGGGACGTTACGTAGAACAACATCCCAGATGTGTTCGATCAGCTTCAGATCTGGCGAGCTGGAGGCCGTCACATCAATTAGCACTCGCCACTGTGTTCCTCGAACCACTCCATCGCACTCTCGGCCTTGTGATGTGTCACATTATCTTGTTGAAAAATGTCTCATCCGACAGAAACATGATTGTTATGATGGGGTGTATGTGGTCTGCAACCAGTGTATGATACTCTTCGGCAGTCGGGGTGCTTTGCACAGGCTCCACTGGATACACGGATGCCCATGTGAATTTTCTGCAGAGCATAATGGATCCGCCTCCAGCTTGTCCCTGTCCCGCAGTACAGGTGTCGAGGAGTGGTTCCCCTGGAAGATGACAGATTCGCACCCTCCCGTCAGCATGATGAAGAAGGTGTAGGAATTCATCAGACTGTGCTGTGCTCTGCCACTGTGCCATGTCCAGTGCCAGTGGTTACATGCCCATTTCAGTTGTAGGTGCTGAAGTCGTTGGTGTTAACATTGGCACGTGCATCGGTCATCGGCTGCGGAGGACAATCGTTAGGAGTGTTCAGTGCACTGTGTTCTCTGACACACTTTGTACTCTGCCCAGGGGTAAAGTCCGGTGTTAGTTCTGCCACAGTTCGCTGACTGATCTATTTTACCAGTCTGCAAAGCCTACGACGTACAACACATCGAATGAGGAATGGCCAACCAACGCACGACGTCTGGACTTGGTTTCACCTTGGTTTCGCCATGTGCTGAAGACACTCATCACAGCACTCGTAGAATACAAGTCGTGCAGTTTCCGAAATACTCGCATTGAGCCACCAAGCCATCGCAGTGAACCCTTGGTCTAACTCAGATAGATCGTGCACATTCTTCATTCTATACATGGACAACGCATTCACTCATACTACATGCACCATGTGTGTATCTGACTATCAATCGTTTCTCGCCAGGTGACGCTGGTATATCCTGGACCGGTTTATATCGATAGTAGGTCGATGGTCATAATGTTCTGGCTGATCAGTGTATGTTCTTATTGCTTACCTCCCTAGGTTTCCAAACCCAGCCAGAGTGGGAACTTGAGTGCAGAGTTTAGCCTTATCTTGAGTACAGCTATCTGTCCACAGATTATTACAAAATACACTACTGGCCATTAAAATTGCTACAGCAAGAAGAAATGCAGATGATAAATGGGTATTCATTGGACAAATATATTATACTAGAACTGACATGTGAATACATTTTCACACAATTTGGGTTCATAGATCCTGGTAAATCAGTACCCAGAACAACCACCTCTGGCCGTTATAACGGCGATACGCCTGGGCATTGAGTCAAACAGAGCTTGCATGGCGTGTACCGGTGCAGCTGCCCATGCAGCTTCAACACAGTACCACAGTTCATCAAGATTAGTGACTGTCATATTGTGACGAGCCAGTTGCTCGGCCACCATTGAACAGACGTTTTCAATTGGTGCGAGATCTGGCCAGGGCAGCAGTCGACATTTTCTATGTACAGAAAGGTCCGTACAGGACCTGCAACACGCGCTCGTGCATTATCCTGCTGAAATGTCGGATTTCGCAGGGATCGAACGAAGGGTAGAGCCACAGGTCGTAACACATCTGAAATGTAACGTTCACTGTTCAAAGTGCCATCAACGCGAACAAGAGGTGAGCGAGACGTGTAACCAATGGAGCCCCATACCATCACGCCGGATAATACGCCAGTATGGCGATGACGAATAGAAGCTTCCAATGTGCGTTCACCGCGATGTCGCCAAACACGGATGCGACCATCATGATGCTGTAAACAAAACCTGGATTCATTCGGAAAAATGACGTTTGCTATTCGTGCACCCAGGTTCGTCCGTTGAGTACACCATCGCAGGCACTCCTGTCTGTGATGCAGCGTCAAGGGTAACCGCAGCCATGGTCTCCGAGGTGATAGTCCATGCTGCTGCGAACGTCGTCGAACTGATCGTGCAGATGGTTGTTGTCTTGCAAACGTCCCCATCTGTTGACTCAGGGGTCGAGACGTGGATGCACGATCTGTTACAGCCATGTGGATAAGACGTCTGTCATCTCGAAAAATGGTTCAAATGGCTCTGAGCACTATGCGACTTAACTTCTGAGGTCATCAGTCGCCTAGAACTTAGAACTAATTAAACCTAACTAACCTGAGGACATCGCACACATCCATGCCCGAGGCGGAATTCGAACCTGAGACCGTAGCAGTCGCTCGGCTCCAGACTGTAGCAACTAGAACCGCTCGGCCACCACGTCCGGCTGTCATCTTGGCTGCTAGTGATACGAGGCCATTGAGATCCAGCACGGCGTTGCGTATTCCCCCCCCCCCCCCCCCCCCTGAACCCACCGATTCCATATTTTGCTAACAGTCATTGGATCTCGACCAACGGGAGCAGCAATGTCGGCATACGATAAATCGCAATCGCGATAGGCTACAATCCGATCTTTATCAAAGTCGGAAACGTGATGGTACGCATTTGTCCTCCTTACACGAGGCATCACAACATCGTTTCACCGGCAACGCCGGTCAACTGCTGTTTGTGTATGAGAAATCGATTGGAAAATTTACTCATATCAGCACGTTGTAGGTGTGACCACCGGCGCCAACCTCGTGTGAATTCTCTAAAAAGCTAATCATTTGCATATCACAGCATCTTCTTCCTGTCGGTTAAATTTCGCGTCTGTAGCATGTCATATTCGTGGTGCAGCAATTTTAATGGCCAGTAGTGTATTACTCCATGACCACATAACGATAACATTTGTTTATATTTTCTTGTAAGTTAATAACTCCAAATACAATCCAACTAGGACTGACAGAATTTAAGATAATATACACTCTAATGATACAAGATGGAAATAGTCTTCGAAATTCTGATCAACTGCAGCTGTCACAGCTTAGATCCGAGATGGGTGTACGTATGTAAGCAACATATGGAAATAATGTTCGAGGAACTGAGTTAATACTGTTATAAACACAGATACAGAGCTCTCATTTGCTATTTTCGTGCGTCGCGGTTCCTCGCTCTCGGCTTCTGCTCCCAACATCCCCAGACCAACACTGGGTGGAAACATTTCTGGTCACTAGTGCAGACATAACTCGTATGTACATCCTGCATCCAATCTGATGCAGTTGATTCGATCTCTGTCAGATGAGAACACAGCATTGCACGAGCGGTCGATGAGTGGTGCACAAAAATGCAGTATACGGGGAGTTGCCCCAACGTTGGCCACGCCTGCGACGCAATGCTCAAAATCCTGCGAAACATCCTGCACTGCTAGTCGTACAAAATTACCTATGTTCAGCAGCTGCTTCTTGCTGACTTGCCAGCAAGACTAATTTTCGCTCTGGAATTTTTTGCTCACATGGATGTGGAAAATGAGTGGCTATGGAACAGTCTGTGGACAGACGAAGCCCATTTCCATCTCCAAGAACATATGAATACGCAGAATATGGGCAACAGAAAATCTGGACGGCCGTCAAACGATATCTCTTCATTCTGCAAAGGTGACTGTGTGGAATCGGTGGACGGCATCGTTTATCACAAGGCCGTATATTCCCGAGGTTGATGATGTGAGAGTCTTTCGCGCACCAACGCCATTCCAACCCTTCAATAGCACGTGTGTGTGGATAGGATCATTTTTGTGCAAGATGGCATTCTTTCACACATAGCACAGCGAGTGAAGCAGTTGCTCAGAGCCAGTTCGGAAATGGCTGAATTATCATCCTGGTCATCCAGATCACGTGATCTTGATCCGTGTGACTTCTGGCTGTGAGGTTATCTGAAAGATGACACGCTCAGTGCTTCAGTTACTCTACAGGCACACATGCACGATGTAATGTCAGCGTGACCCCCGAGACACTTCCATCTGTCATGGAACACTCTGTTTCTCAGTTTCAACTTGTGGCACAAAGTGGTGGGCATATTACTGTACGTGCCTCGCGGCAGTCTCACGACAGTTAGAAACAGATGTCACGTTGCGTTTTATGTGGGTTTCGGCCCCACCACAATTAAAAACCGATTTTTCCCCTCCAATGTGCTATGATCTCGGCGCGGTGGATGGGCTTGCCTAAGTAACACTGCCACATCTGTTAAGACTGCCAAACTTATGCAGTTGCGCACATTGAACAGTACAGCTAGTGTAATGTGCAACCTAAACCGCAGCCTTCGTATTGCAGTTGACCTGTGTTTTGAAACCGAACCCATTTTAATTTAAGAGCTTTACACCATCATCTATTGGCAAAATGTTCTTTAGCCTTTTTTTTTGTTCCATCATGTGTTCCCCTGTGTCAATAATATGATGTTCAAATCTGACGCCATTCTGGAAATTTAATCATGGACATCCTCTATATGGGAGGAGCATCACACACACACACACACACACACACACACTCACACACGCGCGCGCGCGCGAGCGCGCTGGAGAATGCTTTGTACCGAGGGAGTAATCGGAATATATCTGCGTCTTCAGGGTAACGACAAGATATAGGAAAGGGGATAACTCTACACTTGCGTATGTGTGTTTTCATTACCTCTATGTTCGCGAGAAAAGGGTAGTGTTTAAGAAAACTCGAATAATGGAATCAATGCGTTCTCACTAAGAGGATCCTATATTGAATGCAAACAAGTTTACCAGAAAAGTTGTGATGATTATTCGGAAAGTGAGATAGTTCACAGATCCCAATTAAACACGCCTTCTGTCGTCTGATAGGTAAGAACTGAAATGAAATCCAAGAAGATCCTAATTCCCAAAAGTTTGTTTTAAAATAAAATTCAGAGAGATCAAGAGATTATGTTTAGCGTTTCTCATATACAGCTGCGGTGAGTTGCAACTGAATATTAGATCTGTTAATCTGTTATGCTTGACCTTATATTCATTTTCTATGACATGATTGTGATACAAATTTTTGTTTAAGAATTCCGTGTATCTGGTCGTTTGTTTGGAGTGGGGGAGCATGAATCAGTTCTCAGCAATCGCCAGTGACTGTCCAGATCAATTAGTAGTGGGTCATATAGATTAAATGTTGGTATATCACTCACTGGGTAGTTCACCACAAAGTTTATGCTGACACTAATTGCATTGAACGTGAGCATGAGCAGAGAAAAGCTTTGGATGTTTGAAACAAAATAAATTCATAATGGAGGAGTAACGTCAATGAAAACTATCCTTTTATCAGTACTATCTCCAGTGCTGTGATAAGGAGAGATCAATTCCAAAACGATAACACATACGATAGTGGGATCGCTGATGTGTTCTATATTTCTGGCTCAACATCTTTTCCTATTCGTGGTTGGGTGTCGTCCTCTTGGAATGTGTCAAGTGCGTTGATGAGTCACAGTCGGACTGGTTAAGTGACTGTGTGATCCAAGTCATGCAAGAGAACGTAAGAGCAGTGTAAACAGATTCCTTAATACGAGGAGCGATTAGTAAGATACATCGTTTACTGTAGCTATTTATGACGTTCTTAGTAGTTTGCTAGACATCGATTTTGGTGACTATGTGGTAGCTACAAATTTATGAAGCTACATCTCCAGTCTATCTGAGAACACATTGTGGAAAATCTTCTAAATTGGTGTGAATATTTGCAGCTGTTCACCTGTGTAGTTTGACATACCAATGTTAACTTGGTGCTGTAATTCATCTGTTATGGGTAGCTTTTACGAACTGTTTCTTGACACAGGCCTCTGTACCCTATACATGTGCTGAGGGTTCTGTTGTAAGGACAAAGAGCTGTTCAGTGGCGACGTGTTTCAGAACCAACCACCATGTTGGCCACCAAGAAAGTTCAGGAGACCGCAGCTGTGGATCTGGGTGCTCTTCTCGATGAGAGTGACGGCGCCATAGTGAGTCTGGTGGCAGGGCAGACGCGTCTGGTGGCACACAGGGCAGTCCTGGCCGCCAGGAGCCCCGTGTTCGCGGCCATGTTCCAGCACGACACACTGGAGGCCAGAACAGGTGAAGTCAGCATCACGGATATGGAGGGCCCAGTTTTGCGCCAGCTGCTGTCATACATGTACACCCTCCAGGCCCCCCAGGTGTCCAGCATGGCCCCACAAATGCTGGCAGCTGCTGATAAGTACGGCTTGTCGGCCCTGAAGGCTGCGTGTGAGCAGCAGCTGGCCACTCAGCTGACTGTGGAGAACGCGGCAGCCACAGCTGTCCTGGCAGTGAGGCATTGCTGCCCAAGCCTGACTCCGGCTTCAGTCGCCTTCATAAAAGACCACAACTTCCGGGTAATGGCTACACAGGGCTGGGCAGACATGATGCGTAGCTACACTGACGATTTGATTGAAGTGAGTCGCCTGCTTGCTGACCCACCAGAAGAAATCAGGTAAATATGAGAATATGTGCTTATCTGTGTTGCCCAGTGCTCTCTCTCTCTCCCTCTCTCTCTCTCTCTCTCTCTCTCTCTCTCTGTGTGTGTGTGTGTGTGTGTGTGTGTGTGTGTGTGTGTGTTTTCAAGTTTACAATGTTTGCCATTGAATTTCCTTACATGTGTCCACACTGTGAAATACATCTCTGTTGACAGCTACAAAAGCCACTGGCTGATAGCTCACAAAGCATTCATTGTATTCTCATGACTGGTTCACCGGATCTCTGGATGGAACTGTGTTTATTAGTAGATAAGTTAGCTACCAAAAATCAGGGATGAGCCAAATTTTTGATAGCTTCAAAAATTGTTTCCATCTTTAACATGTTCCATTTTTTGCAGTACTTATTTTGTTACATTGTGTATGTACAACACATAGTTTGTTAGATGGTGGCATCTGGTTTCCAAACAAAGATTATGTTAACCTTGCACCCAACAGGTGACATTCTTGCTGTGGTCACAAGGATGTGCTGCTCACTACAGTAACAGACATGACTGTGTTAGGCAGGAGCGTGTTTGGAATTTGTTTTGCATGACCTACAGGTCACCATAACCTGTTTACAGTGAGAATACTTCAGGTGTTTCGTGTAACTGTAGCTGCTGGTGATAGAGGCAATAAGATCGCTATAAATGACATACTGCTGGATAAAGGGAAGTTGAAGATAGAAAGTAAGTCAATCTATACCAGCACCAAGAACATGATAGTATGTTGAACTTGAATCAACGAGGGCAGTAACATATTGACAGTTTGCATTTCTTGTGTTACCATGCTGTAAGCGCTTACCTGTCGAAGCTTTTTGGTGCAGGGAAGTATACCACTGTTACCTCAGTCCTAAATAAACGTCTCTCACAATGCATTCAGCGACGAAGACGACACCTTAGAGCTGACAAGTAGACTAAATAGTGTTACATACCAGTCAGTGTAATCAACGGCTGGCATTGGCTATGAAGTTTTTCATGACAGTCTTTGCATGAAAAGTTCTCGGTTGCCACATCAGATTCGAATAAAACTCAAACTTACGATTGTATTCTCCACCAGTGTCCTCCCTGGTGGTGATGATGGAGGAGTTCTTACACTGGTGCTCCTCTCACACTACCACGGCATGTGTCTGCCACAGTAGAGGGCAATACCATAGGTGTGTGTGTTGCGTTATTCGCTTCCACTTCCTTAGTACATGTATGCAATATGCCAACAGTTTTGGTAGCAAATTATTGTATTAACTGCCAGCAATATAACTTTTAATGCACATCAAATGAAATAGATCAGGCACTAAGGAAAATGGTATGGTTCCCAGTCTGGTTGTGTGTGCAAGCCATCTAGTACAGAAGGTGCTGCAAGCACAGAGGCAGTAGGGTGTAGCAGTTTATTCCTTGTGTACACATAAGACATCAGAACAGCCCGCACAACAGTAACACAGCAACTTTGTGTGGGCCACACATTTCCCTCTCCTCTCTGTTTGTCGGTGTCTAAGAATGTGTGCTACACTTTGTTGCTATTTCTTAGTTCTTACATGAGCTGCATGTATTGTACAGTGTGTTCAGGAAGCTAAGGTTCGGTTATATGAATACATGTAATATGTACACAAGTGCTTGAATTGTTAATTTACTGTGAGGCTATAGGTCTTTCTTATGTAATATTTAGACATGGCCCCCACAATAATCTATTTCAAATAGTGTGAGTGCATGTGCACATGGTTGTGTGTGAGTGTGTGTGTAATGGACTTAATATCATTGTTATATCTGTAATATCTTGGATATTCGGGAATCCAGCCGGATGTTCGCGTCGTTCTCGCACGATATTTCATCAGCGTGCCTCGCTGTCTTCTTCAGGTGCTACCTGAGACTAGTCTTTGCGTCGATAGAGTCCAGTATTTATGCCTGGGAGGAGCTGGGCGTTCCGTAATCGGTCCGCGCCGCGTCGAGTGTTCCATCTGTGGTCCGCGCCCGCCAGACGCGGCTACATTGTCCGTCTCTGGTCGCCGGCGACGACCACTGCCGCCCGATCTTCCGCCAGTCAGCGTCATGGGCAGCCCCGTCCCATGGAGCAAGACTGGCCGCTACCTGGGTGTCACATTGGACCACAAGCTGACATGGAAGCCGCACATCGAGGACGTCAGGGGCAGAGCAACAGGGCGCCTACGCGTCCTGTACAATCTGCTCAATCCCTCGTCTGCGCTGCCGCCTCACCACGGCATCACGCTCTAACTGGCGCTGGTACGTCCAGTGCTGGAATACGCGGCTGTGGTGTGGGGCAACGCGGCCGAAACACACATCAGCAAGCTGCAGATGGTGCAGAACAGGGCGCTCAAGCTCGCTCTGCGCCTGCCGAGGCTATACTCGACCGCTCGGCTACACGAGCAGACCGGAATACCCCTCTTCCGCGACCGCTTCAAGCAATCGGCGCAGCCTTCTATGAGCGGGCCGAACGGTCCGACAACCGGCTCATCAGGGATCTGTGCCATCCTGCACACCACAGGCCAACAACACGCTGGCCTGACCTGCTGCGGGAGTGAAAACTTCCGCAATAGAGACAGGACATCCCCATCCAGAAAGAAACAAACCAGAGGCCAATCCACGAAGAGAGGTAGTCCCTCCGAAATGTAAGGCTTACACAGGAATAGCAGTCGACTGCTTAGCCTGCTCCTGCACGGGTCAGGGCAGACCTGTAAGGTAGAACAGTGAGTGAGTGAGTCTGGTCGCTGGTGTTCCCTCCACCGTCCGCGCCCGGCCTGGCCGTCTTCTGAAGTCGAGTACATGATCTGGGGTGTGTCAGATCTGGTCTCTAATGTCTGACACCTTGTCTCGCGGCTGCTGTCTCGGTCTCCACATCTATTTCTTGTAGAATCCCGGAGTGTCTTGCGTTGAGTTTTCACAAGCTCAAGCGCTGGATTCGAGGTAGTGCTGATTTGGTATCCTGAGTCACGGTTGATTAGATTGTCTGTGACCTTAATCTCAATGGCTTCTTTAATGACACTGTCCCAAAATCTTGAGGTCTGTGTCAAAATCTTGGTGTCATTCTAATCCATTCAATGACCAAGTTCCAGACATGCTCTGCTATGGCTGATTTAGTTGCCTGCCTGAGTCTGGTATGTCTCTGGTGTTCTTTACACCTGATGTCCACAGTTCTGGTGGTCTGGCCAATGTATGACATCCCACACTGGTATGGTATATTGTAAATACCTGGCTTGCGTAGCCCCAGGTCATCTTTTACATTCCCCAGCATAGCCCCAATTTTGGTGAGTGGACAAAATATGCCCTTGATGTCATATTTCTGGAGAATCCTGCTGATCTTGGCAGAGATAGGTCCGGCATATGGCATATGGCATGTGGCATAGGTCACAGACAATCTAATCAACCGTGACTCAGGATACCAAATCAGCACTGCCTGGAATCCAGCGCTTTCCGGGATTCTACAAGCAATAGAAGTGGGGACCGAGAGAACAGCCGCGAGACAAGGTGTTGGACATTAGAGACCAGATCTGACACACCCCAGATCATGTACTCGACTTCAGAATACGGCCAGGCCGGGCGCGGACGGCGGAGGGAACACCGGCGACCAGAGACGGACAATGTAGCCGCGTCTGGCGGGCGCGGACCACAGATGGAACACTCGACTCGGCGCGGACCGATTAAGGAGCGCCCAGCTCCTCCCATACATAAATACTGGACTCGATCGACCTAAGAAACAAGACCTATTAAAAACCCAAGTCGCGGTACGAACATGGCCGACCACCATCAGCTAAATCTCCTCTTCGCCAATGCGAGAGGAGTTACAGACAGGAGAACCTTGCTTATGCATACACTATTGCGCAACAACATACACGTGACCGGCATCGCCGAAACGTGGCTGTGTGATGGGAAGCAGTGTAATATACCGAAGTTCAACTGCTTCCGCAAGGTCAGAGACGGCAGAGGCGGCGTCGCGCTATACGTGCGCAATACAATTGCGGCAATGGAAATCCCTGCCCCCACACAGCTTGGGGACGTAGAAATCGTCATGGTCAAACTAAAGGGCCACAACGCAAGGACTGTGACAATTGCGTGTTTATACAATCCTCCAAATAACCCTCTCCCGATCCACACGATACGACACCTTATGACGAAAGAGAGATTCATATTACTAGCTGACCTAAATGCGCGACACGAGAGACTTAGTGACCACAGCACAAATCTCAACGGACAAATCCTCTTCGATCTTCTGACGACCGAACCTGTAGACCGTCTCCCCATCTACCAACCCACTTTTATAGGCCACCGAGGAACATCAGCGCCCGATCACATCCTGTACAGCCCTACCATGAGCGACACAATAGCCAATGCGGAAGTCGGCAACTCCATAACGAGTGACCACCTTCCCATCCTCTTCTCCACAAACGCCATAGCCCCACCGAATCCTCCACCAATCAGACGAACTAACCGGCAGCACTCAAACGTCGACTGGAACAAGTACAAAGACGTACTCGGACAAAAACTATCCACCCCCATGACCGTGACACACCCCCACGACCTTGAACTCGCTACGGCGAAAATAGAATCAGCCTTTAAACGCGCAATAGAGGAAGCCATACGGCAAATTACCATAGACAACTGGAAACCTACTATCCCCCGAGAAGCTCTCGACCTAATACAAAGGAAAAAACGACTACAAAGAGAGATCAGACGAACCAACAACCCGAACTTACGACAAACCTGGAACAGACTGAACAATCGCGTCAAACAAATCATCTCGACACATCGACAAAGGCAATGGGAAGAAACATGCGAGAGACTTAACTACAGAAACGGAAGACAATTTTGGAAACGATTTAAAACACTGACTGGACAAAGAGCAACAACTACGAACACACTAATTACAAACAACGAGCCCACGACAGACCCACAACAACAAGCCGACATCTATAAAGACGTGTTAGAAGTATACTCCTTGCCACATGACAACAACTTCGACGAAGTCTTCAGACGAACAGTAGAGCTCCAACTCTCACGACTACTTAACACACACACAGTAGAGACAGAAAACGAAAACTCCCTAACTAAACCTATAACTGACAAGGAAATAATGGACGCAATACTGACGGGATGGAACGACATACGACGAATTCACCTACAAAAGGCCCCCCTCCTTACACTCATCCCTATCCTCTCTCTCATATTCAACTATTGCATCAGCACAGAGACCATCCCAACTGCCTGGAAAACAAGCAAGACAATCATGATCCCTAAACCAGACAAACTAAGAACAGACCCACGATCCTACAGAACCATCTCTCTTTTAGATGTACTGGGAAAAACCTATGAAAGAATCATCACAGACAGACTCAAGACATACGTAGAACAGAAAGAACTCCTTCCCATGATCCAAGCTGGCTTCCGCAGCAGCCACTCCACGAATGATCCACTGTTCAAACTTGTGAACGGAATCACACAGGGCTTTAACAATGGACGGTACACCCTCGCAGTATTCGTGCATATTGAGAGGGCGTTTAACAAGCTATGGCATGACGGACTCCTGTACAAGCTGTGCGAGATAGGGATCTCTATCAAAATGGTCCGGCTCGTAGAAGCATACCTCACCGACCGAGTATGCAACATACTTGTATACAACGCCTCCTCCCAACCTTTCACCCCACAAGCAGGAGTGCCACAGGGCGGCATCCTGTCCCCACTGCTGTACACAGCAGATATACCGACCACCCAAGCCCCAGATGAAACGTTAGCCCTTAACGCAGACGACACAGCTTATTGGTGTGCATCACTCAGGACGTCAACTATACAAAGAAAGACGGACGTATACCTAAAACGACTCGAAGACTGGATGAAAAAGTGGAGAATCAGACCAAACCCAGCAAAGACACAAACTGTACTCTTTCGACACAGAAACTTGACCAAAAAGAGACAACAAAACGACAACGACATACAATTAACACTCTGGAACACGCCACTCAGACTTGTCAACACGGCCAGGTACCTTGGCGTGTTCCTAGACAAACACATGAACTGGCTGACTCACCTGAACTACCTCCTCGACAAGACCAGAAAACGCCAAAGACTGATACGACAAGTACAAGGACGCCTCCGTGACTGCAGCATGGAAACAGCTGTACACACATACAAAACCTGTATCAGACCTGTCCTTGAATACGCCATCCCACACACGGTAGCAGACAGACTATACAGCACAGAACGACGACTGCTCCGCAACCTCGCGAGACTCCCGGCAAGGACGCCCAGCAATGACGTATACGAAATAGTTAATATGGAACCACTCCAGACATGACTGACAAAACTGCGCGCGAACTACGGACAACGAATACTAACGCAAAGACCTACATGGAAAACCTAATTACAAGAAGACCTCATACTCAACGACTCCCCAAACACAAATATATCTGCCCAGCGCGTACAGTAGCACAAATCATATCAACCCACTTCCCAGATTTAGCCCCTACTATGAAACCGCTGGTAACTCATACCACTACCCCTCCCCACCTAGACGTCAGACAGTAAAACATGACAGACACATAACACGGAAACCAACACCCAACCACCAATCACATCACATCACTCTCTCTCTCTCTCTCTCTCTCTCTCTCTCTCTCACACACACACACACACACACAGACACACACACACACACACACACACACACACTCACACATTCCCACACACAACACACATACACACACACACACACACACAAAACAACAAGACGACTACACTCGCACATTTAAACAAGCTGGCACACTCTTCAACTACTCAGTCCTGATCTGCCACTGACAAATATGACAAATATGAAAATAGAAAATAGCCATAATCGTACAACAAAAACTAGTAACAATAGTAACATCATTATACATTACCCATAGACTAACTTTCTGATCTGCCACTGACAAATACGACAAATATGAAAATAGAAAATAGCCACAATCGTACAACAAAAACTAGTAACAATAGTAACATCATTATACGTTACCCATAGACTAACTTCAAAAACCTCTTCTCATTTGCTCTGCTCCATAACCGAACACAGACGTAAATCAAGAAATATTACACACAAATCACACGCAGAAACACTATACATCCACACACTCTACTGTACATATATCAATAAAATAAGACATATCCCATGTAAATTCCGCACAGCAACACAATACACAACAATGAGAACAATCATAGTCTTATATTACCTTATGACAATACTTACATCTTTATCTACTGCCATCCCCCCAAACCTCTCCCTTACCATCTCCCCTTCTAAATTCTATTACTATTCTATTATTATAAACATTGTTAGCTCTAGTAAAATATACATTGAGAAACTAAAATATAACTCTTAATTATGTCTCATTGTTAAAACCTAGCACTATATACTTTGTTAAACTGAAATATAACCTTGTTAAATATATATACTTGTTAATGATGTATTGTTATTCAAAATGTATACTCATAATGACCACAACAAAGTGCAAAAAAAAACCTGTAAAGCACCTTTCTGCAAGCACTTCAGTTGTAATTAAAAGAAAATAAAATTGTAAATCACGCCTATGGCTAAAAAGTGCAATGCAAGCACGAGAATAGCCCGCCCTCCCTGAAGAAGACAGCGAGGCACGCTGTTGAAATATTGTCCGAGAACGATGCGAACATCTGGCTGGATTCCCGAACATCCAAGATGTCAACAGATCGCCAGGAAAGCATAAAAGAATTACATATCTGTAATATGTCAACAAACTGTTTTCTGCAAAGCTGTAATTTTCTCTAATTGGTGATGGCATGGACAGAATTTGGCTAACTGGAGTGATATTTTATGCTGCCATTTGAAGACATTGCCATCAAATTCCTAGAGATGTGATTAGTTTTGTGTTTTCTCTTTAAAGTGTCAGAAGATATTGCTGTTCAGAGATCCAATTCCTAGAGATGTGATTAGTTTTGTGTTTTCCCCTTAAAGTATCAGAATATATTGCTGTCCAGAGATCCAGTGTTAGCTGTAGTAAGTATATGTTTCTACAGAGGTCAAAAAGTGGTTAACAGTAACATCCTGATTTGTGTCTAGAATGAATTATTGTAAAATGTAATGACTCACTCATGAGTTGAATTGTAGTAAGTTGTAATGGTACATGAATGACAACTTTGATGAGAGCATGCTGATATACATACATATCTTTTACATTGACTTTCAGACTATTCCACATTGCAGATTGGATGCTGCTACTTTTTTAATTTTTCACTGGACAGATGCATATTCGCGCAGTTTCATTGCTATGAGAATTACCTTCATTTGATTTATGTGTTTATAGTAGAGTGTAAGAACTTCAATTTTCTCTACAGGAGTCTTTCGGGCGAGGAGAAAGGCAGGAGGCTGATCCAGGCAGCTGAGGAGGGGGCAGTGGAGGAGATACGGACTCTGCTTGCCGCAGGTGCTAACTTAGGAGTGAGGGACAAGTACATGGGGACCGCCCTACATTGTGCAGCGAGGGAGGCACACGTGGATGCAGTGAAGTATCTGGTGGAGTGTGGTGCAAGCCTGGAAGACAGGAACAGGAAGCAGAGCACACCTCTGCACTTAGCTGCATGGAAAGGCGACGCAGCTGTCGTGCGGCTGCTGTTGGCTTATTCTGCGGACCCCAACTCCAAGGGTGACTGTGGGTGGACGCCACTGCACTTTGCGGCACGCTATGGTCACACAGAAGTGGTAGCTGCGCTGCTGGAGGCGGGATCTGACAGGGGCGCAAGGAGTGACAGAGGGGCCACACCACTGGACCTTGCTAGAAATAACAATCACCAGCCAGTCGTAGGGATTCTAACGTGAAGTTTACAAGGCAACAAAAATCAGGAGGAAAACAAACAAAGCATCACGTCATGACTTAACATTATCTTTAAATAAAGTATTAATCCTGTGTACAATGTTTGCACCCTTCACTGTCTAGTGCATGTTCTACTCCAGTAACAACTCAGCAATAGGTACAACATGGATAGTAACATAAGTAATATAACTATTCTTTCTCATTAGGAAAAGATCTGAAAAACGTTAGTTGAGCAACCATTTTAATTCTCGAGCGGTCATGTCAGTTTTGTAACATCTGTAGTCGCCAACCAGCCTTCATGTTCTTTAGGGGCACGAAAAATAGTGCCTCAATATGTTTGGTATTGATAGAAAACTTTACTTTGCTTTTTACATAAATAAACATATATTTCAGTGTTTGAATTTTATTTAATCTTCATAGAAGAAGTACCCCACTCTTTGATTTAACCACAAATTTCTAACGCACAGACTAATCTCACATCACATTTGGTCGACATGTATTTTACAGTGTATATTACTTCTATACCACTAATTGTATCATACTCAGGTTATCTATTAATCGTGTTGTTACTTATACACAAAAATATACTCTTCCTGTTCCACCACTTCATCCAAAGTGCCACATGTACAGTTTCCACAGACAATGGAAGAATGATTTTTGCACATAAACATCTTAGACTGACTACAACACATTTTGGTAATAACATTCCTTTTTCCTGCATACATAAAGCAGCGACTCTTCACTGTGTTTGCACGCTCTTCCAGTTGTCAAGGTTATTCCTATTTATAAGGTGCGAAAAACATTTTGGGATCATTTGTAAGGGTAAAAATGTGGAATGCTGTAACTAATGAGCTTCCTGTAAGTTGTTGAGACAACTGTTTCAAACATATCCTTGTTGGTTTTCTTGGGTTTCCTACATTGGACTGCAACAATGTTTGAGCCTTTTTATTTTCAAAGTGCCAATGTAAGTGATGTGTTTCTGCAAAAGTGAAACTCCTATTGGAAAACTAGTACACCAATTACCAAAAGTATTATTTCATTTGGATCCATCCACATTTTCTACCAGTCAAAGCATAATGTTATATACTTTATTTGGCACCTTGTAAGGGCATCTGATTCTGTTCCACCAACTGATGATGTGTAGAATGATGTGGCCTTGCAAATAGCAAAAAATTTCAAGCCATACTTGGCTGGTTTGTTTGTTATGTACTGAATGAACAATAACACAGGCCAACGAAAAATGTTTTTTGAAAAAACATTTTTTACTTTGGTAGCTGATATTTATATATTTTTATGAGCTGAATCCAAATCTAGCCCAAGTTTTTTTCTATTGTCCATGGTTTTCGAGCATTATGCTTACAGTATAAAAATTATACAGTATAAAAATCCTATGCTATATGATAAATGGAGACATTAATGAAATGCTTTGTTACAAAATAAGCATGGTTTGTATTTACAGTTGTTTTTACTTAATAGAGTTTTCACTTTTCAGCTGGAATAGGTTTGTATTTTCTTTCTCTTTTTCCTTCAAGCTTCTTGAGTAGCTTTTTCTATGATGAGTTTCTTGCTCAACTTATTGGTAAAGTGACCAACAGTGGTCTCCCATCATGTTGGTGTACCAGCGGCCTTGGTAGCGTTTTTCCATCACTTTAATGTCCTGGTGAAATCATTCTCCATGCTACTCACTAACATCTCCCATATTGTGAGGGAAGTAATCAAGGCGCTTGTTCAAAAAGTGAACTTTCAGGCTCATTAAACATCCTAAAGTTTTAAACTTCTTTAACACTGTAGCTTTAATAGAAACATATTCTGGGTCTTTTTCATGTCCTAAGAACTTTCTAATGAGTTGCTTGAATGATAACCATCATTCTTTCTCATTTAAGGTCATTGTGGATTCAGGTCTGACAATGATGCTTTCTTTTAGTTTAGCTTCTGAAAGGTATGGAAACTTTTGGCAGAGATACTTAAAACATGGTCCATGTTTAGGCAAAGTCTTTACAAACTGTTTCATTAGGCCTAACTTTATATGTAGAGGTGGTAGGAGTATGTTTTATTGGATCTACAAGGTTTCTGCATAGAATGTTCTCATCAGGTTTTAAAGACTTCCTCACAGGGCAGCTCTTTCTGCACCAGTGTTGATCCCTAGCACTACTGTCCCATTCATGTAAGAATCATAGAAATTTGGTACAGCCACCTTGCCGACCAAGCACCATTCATGTTACTTTTAGATCGCCACATAACATCTAACCATGAGCAGAATAGCCTATTTCATTTAACACTATTTCCAGGTTTTCATAGATTTCTTTCATTTGTACAGAATGTCCAACAGGTATAGATTCATACATGTTACCATTTTGTAATAAAACAGCCTTTAAACTAGTTTTGGATGAATCAATAAACAGCCTCCAGTCGTCCTTTTTGTATTCAGTACCAAACTCATTCATAAGATTGGGAATGTCTGAGCAGTACACTAAATCACCTTCTTGTTGAAAAAGCTTGGAAAATTGCTCCTCTCTCTTTCTATACATATATATGCTGGTTCCAACTGCTAATAAGTTTTATTTTAATCTAGAGCCAAACAATTTAGCTTTTTCTTTCGTTAAGCCCAGATCCATAACGAAATTGTTAAGTTCAGTCTGAGTAAACAATTTGGGCTGTAGACTTTCTGTACTACAATGGAATTCATCAATATTTGGTTCATGTAAATCAGATTGCACATCAGAAAATATTTCTGTTGGATAGAATTTAAATCATCTGGTAGTTCAGGAGCCAGCAATTCTACACCATGCCCTACAAGTCGGATGGTGGACAGAAGGTTAGGGTAGCTTATTACCTTCTTGTTTTTCTAATTATGACCAGTAATATCAACACTACAAAAGTAGCAATCATTGGAATGATTTCTTGTCTCCCTCCATATCATTAGGACCATTTTCTCAGATCGTTAACTCAAATAACATACCTTATGCAGCGCCCAAGATTAATGTTGATAACCAAGTTTAGATCCAAAGTATGATAGATAAACCTTTTTCACAAAGTCTGTAATGTTTCTTTGGTGTTTTTTAATCACAATGCACCACAGATGTAACAAAAACTGTAAGCAGAGTTTTTACAACCACTATTAGACATTGTACTGAGCACCATGTACAGGAAATGGGAAAGTGAGGTTAGGTTGACAGTAAACAAAACACGATCTATTATCACAAAAATAGAAACGACATTTTCTTGCCAGCAAATGTTTTTCAGAACTGCTACCAACATCATCTACATTCATTACACCTGCTTTTAAAATAATTTGACCTATATAAAAGCTGTTACATTCTTTAAGAAGTCACGTAATTTAATAAAATGAAGAAATGGTGGGTGTTACAGATTTTTAATTCTCATATTTGAATTTCCCCTCTAAAAGACATAAGAATAAGGTATTTACAGCAAAAATGTTTTTCCATCATTGGCCTGTGTAATCTCTCTCTAAAAGCTGTCAGCATCTCGTATATGATTGCACACTCACCAAAATTGTTGCTTTCCTTACAGTTTGTAACAAATTTATCCTAATATGACCTGATCACTGCTGCTTTATCTTTCTCATGCCTTTGTGTTCTTGTCACTTCATAATCAAACCTCATTCTTCTGCGGAGAAATGAGAACCATCTGTATGATCTACATGGTCTGAGAACTACACTGAAGAGCCAAAGAAACTCGTACACCTGCCTAATATCGTGCAGAGACCCTGCAAGCACACAGAAGTGCCGCAACATGACGTGGCATGGACTCGACTAATGTCTGAAGTAGTGCTGGAGGGAACTGACACCAAGAATCCTCTAGGTCTATCCATAAATCCGTAAGACTATGGGGGGGGGGGGGGGGGTGGAGATCTCATCTGAACAGCATGTTGCAAGACATACACCCCAGATTTGCTCAATAATGTTTATCTCTAGGGAGTTGGGTGGCCACCAGAAGTATTTAAACTCAGAAGAGTGTTCCTGAAACCACTGTGTAACAATTCTGGACGTGTGGGATGTCGCATTGCCCTGCTCGAATTTCCCAAGTCTGTCGGAATGGGCAAAGGACATGTATGGATGCAAGTGCTTAGGTAGGATATTTACGTACATATCACCTGTCAGAGTAGTATGTAGATGCACCAAGGGACCCATATCACTCCAACTGCACATGCCCCACACCATTACAGGCCTCCACCAGCTTGAACGGTTCCCTGCTGACATTCAGGATCCATGGATTCATGAGATTGTTTCCATACCTGTACACATCCATCCACTTGATACAATTTGAAGCGAGGCTCGTTTGACCAGGCAACTTCTTTCCAGTCATAAACATTTTTATGTCGGTGTTATTAGGCCCTGGTGAGGCGTAAAGCTTTTCGTAGTGCAGTGTCAAGGGCACATGAGTGGGATTTTCATTCCAAAAACCCATATCAATGATGTTTCGTTGAAGTTTTCGATCACTGACACTTGTTGATGCCCCAGCACTGAAATCTGCAGCAATTTGCGGAAGAATTGCATCTCTGCCACGTTCAACGATTCTCTTCAGTCATTTATGGTCCTGTTCTTGCAGCATATTTTTCTGGTCAAAGCGATGTCGGATATTTGATGCTTTATCATATTCCTGACATTCACAGTACACTCAGGAAATGATCCTACAGGAAAATCGCCACTTCATTGGTGCCTCGCGGATGCTGCATCCAATTGCTCGTGGGCTGTTTACAACGCCAAATTCAAACTCACTTAAATCTTGATAACCTGCCATTGTAGCAACAATAACCGATCTAACAACTATGAAATATACTTATATAGGCGTTGCCAACTGCAGTGGTGTATTCTGTCTGTTTACATGTCTCATTATTTGAATATGCCCCCTCCCTCCCCATACAAGTCCCTTTGGCGGTTCAGTGTGTGATACCAGTGCCATCATTACTTGAAAGTTCTTCAACTTTTATTTCTGCCCTTGAAGCTGATCAAAATAAGTGTTCCAGTAAGAGCACAGAACTCTTACCTTGAAGTCTTCTTTACACTCTCACTCTAGAATAGTTGTTTTGTGACATCGGGTTTATAATATTTAAGTTGGTGTATTTGCACCAGTGACTCAGTCATTTCCTCACCAGTCATCCAGTAATCTGTAATACCTTTAGTAGGCCTGTCTGGAACAGGAAACGTTTTATTATGTTTTTTGAGGGCGTCTTTGCTGTTTTGACTGCAAAGCTTTGCTTAGACCACGTGGTTTTATCATTTTTACCAACAAAAGACTCACAAATAAAATCAAAATTGTCATCACCAGCATCTTATTCATGACTCTGAATTTGAATTGAAAGCTTTTCAAATTTTCTTCTGACAACCCTTGTTTGAAACGAGCCCTAAAGATACAAACAGAAATGAAACTTATTTGATAATGAAATATTTTAACTTATTAAAGCGATGGTACAAATAATTAATATAAAAATGTTCCTTACATTACCCATTATGTGGTTCACTGCACACCAAACACAGCATGGACAAAAATAATCATCAATTACAACTCCAGCAACAATGTAGATGACTAAATGAGGATCAGCTCGAAGATAGGTGGAACTGCCAGCAGTTCAGCAATGAGTAATTAGAATTTACAGCAAAACAGTAAATTCAGGTTGACTTAGTAAACCAAGGCAGCCGCTTGAGGGTTAAAAATCAACAACAGTTGAAAAATACTTCCTTCGTAGCCATTACACAACAGTTCTGTCTGAAAGTGAGATTTTCTCAGCGTAAAAAAATTTCGAATAACGTAAGGGAAAGCAGCCGGGTGGCGCCTTCAACAACCACAAATACTTCAACAGGTGAACTCCTGATCATTTTCAAGGTACAAACAGAGAAATATTGGTGGTTGTCGAAGACAACGCTTGTCTTTGGTCCTTGTAAACTGTTTTAGTCAACCTCTACGTTATTTTGTTACTTTAAAGTACTTTGTACAAACAAGTATGATGCTATGTTCAAGTCCTGTAAACTACACCCATATCTAGATTATGCCGTGTAAACGGTATAATTCATCTTCAGTTCTGATCCCAGGCTGAACTGACTTTTATCTTTGCGGTACAGATGGTGTAATATGAGGAGGATCCCAAAAATGATTGGAATTTCTTTGCAGAAAGCATTTGCTTTATTACTTTTCAAATATGGATTTAATCTGCTTCAAAGTATTCTGCGTTGACTTTAATACACTTGTCCAAATGTTAATTCCAATGTTGGAAGTATTCTCTAAATTCGTCCTCTTTGATACCAGCTAGCACCTTCATGACACTGTGTTTTACGTCTTCTTCATGGAAGAAACGCTTCTCTTTCAAGTCTAATTATCCTTGGGAACAGAGAGAAGTCAGAGGGTGCTAAATATGGGGAATATGGTGCGTGAATCAATGTATTGGTCTTTGTTGAGGGGAAAAACTGTCTCCTGGAGATTGCTGATTGCCGTTATCTCAGATACAATGCACATAACGAGGTTGTGATTATGACAAGAGTTTAAATTCAGGCCTAAAAAACCCATCATATGCTGCAGTTCAGTCGTTGGTCACTTAAAATCAGCTGTCGAAAGAGAATCTCACATGTCTGTTATATCTCGCGATGGCTGCTTCCAACATTGCTGTGTGTTACAAATTAATAGTATTTCTGAAGAGACACACGATGTTAGTATGTAGGCTACAGCTGGGTGGCAGCTGGCAGCCAATGTGGCAACACTCTAGCGTCAAGTGACAGATGTCAACTATCAAGTAATTTTAATCAGACTATAGTGATTCATCATCAGATACTACCTATTCATTGCATATCTGCAGCATTGTGTGGCTTGTGTGGTTCTTGTTTATTTCAGGAGCAGGTAACTCGGATTTCGTATCTACAATATGGAGCTGGTGTGTCATTAGGATGGCATTGGGCACTTACGGGCTTGGTTGCTTTACGTGATACAGGCCCTACAAATAAATAAAGCAGGATAGCAAACGTAGATCTGACATACATTAATGCAACCGCTGGATGAGGATCCTTAGCCGAATGAACTCCTCCGTGCCAACCAGTGGGAATTTTGAAAACTCCGCTCAAGTGAAATCCATGAGACGTGAAATCCGTGGATCAAGGCAGTCAAGTGGACGTGGTATTTCTTGTGTCTCGTTGCCATAGCACACAGCAATGTTTATTAACGGAAGTCTGATCATATGTGGTAACAGGATTGTCACAACTGAGCCTGTTCCACAAGGATAAAGCATCACCTCATGTGGGGTGGAGAGTCATTAACAGATGCATGATGAACTTCAGGTGTACGCTTGTAAATGTGTTGCTCATCCCTTTATAAGGTTTGAAAATGGGACGAAATGGCAGCCTGCTTTAAATTCTCAGAAATATAATACTGCGTGCTTCACAAAACGCTAAAACATACTATCATATGAATTCCATATCAGCAAGTCACAGCTGGAATTACTCAACGCACACAAGTAGCTGGATGTAACAGTCTGTTGACATATGAAAAGAATTGATGACATGGACTCAGTTGTTGCTAAAGCAAAAGCAGGTAGCAGACTTCTCTTCACTGGACGTGTAAATACTTACGAAACAGCTATTTTGTATATTTTTTCAACATTTCTCCAGTGTGTTACATACCAAACACAAACTAAAACGAAATATTAAATGTATAGTAAGGAGGACAGGTTTGTTTCATCCACGAGAGAACTTCACAGAAATTCTGAACAACCTGAAGAGTCAGATGTCTTAAGACACATGCCAACTGTCCTGCGAAATAACTGTACAGGATGGGCATACGGGCAGATGGTGGGCGTTATGAAATGAATAGGAGAAAATTTTGACAGAGGCCATTTATTGGCGAAAGCATGTTAAAAAGGGGTCACATGGGCCTAGGCAGGTGAGGGTGAGCCAGAGCGTAGAGTTTGGCGAAACGCAGTTCGCGAAGCTACCGAAAGTTGTTGTCTGCCAAAACTAAGTCCACAGTGCCGCAGCACCGGGAGAAGCGGGAGATGTTCACTGCCACAGGACGCGCGTCCGACTCGCGGGTGAGCAAGAATACAAGAGAGCGGGCCCGGCGACGGGCGGCCGGGTATATTCGACGCACCACGTGGCTTTCTCCTCCCTGATTGGTCAGGACCAAGCAAACCGTGACGGTGGCATAGAACATTCCAGAGCGTTGCCTGCTAAGCGACGCCTGAGGCTACATTACCTTATAAGCACATGAGAGAGATGTGTGATCAAGGTGCCCTGCCTCAGTGTTGACTTCCTGTTGCTGAACTGTGGGAATTTACAGGCAGCTAACACTTTCGTCCGTGGCTTGGCCGTAATGGAAAAATGAAGTTACCGTTTGAAAGCTGATATAATAAAGTAAAATCCCCTACAGTCTGGCTCATCCTTTGCATAACTGTTAAAAGCTTCGAAAACTGGTACTACTTGAGGAATACAGGAATATACCACAACCCTCTATGTAAGTAACAGCGAAAACAATATCAGACTAATAACAGCACTTACAGAGCCAATAATGCAGTCAGCTTTCCCTCACTCCATACATTAATGGAATGGGGAGAGAGCTTACTGTGTGTTTCCATGGAAAGCACCCTGTGCTATGCACTTCAGTCGCCTGCAGAGTATGGGGGTTGACGCAGAAATCTTCAGAAACCGACCTGTGTAATGTAGAGCAAATGGCAGAGCGTTTTCTATACCAGTACTGATATATTCCTTTCATACTGGATCAGGGAAAAGTATTGTCTGCATTGACTCCCCATGTGACATAATGTCCCTCTTACTATTCTAAAGCCTCTGTGCAGATGAACGAAACAGTCAGCAAAACCACTGTAGGTTTTAGGCTCGGTACCAGTTTCCTGCTGTACATGGGCAGCGAGAGGGAAGAAGGTGGTTGGATTATGCTTGCGACGACAATGCACAGGAAATAGACCAGTGAGGACTTGTGAGTGAGCATCCACGACTGCCGTTAAGTGATTAGGTAATTAGGTAAAATAAAGAGAATGTATTTCAATATAGGGAATAGAAAGGGCGCGCCCAGGGTTGGAAGTTACCAGGTGTAGGCCAGTCTAGGAGGATGAACAACTAAATGGGCAGTGGATTGGGATGTGGTTCATGTTAACTTAAGCTGGTGGCCAGTCAAGGAGTGTAGAGCCAGAGGCACTGCCTGCTAAGAAAGACATGTGTTCTGCTCGAGGTCTCGATAATAAGAGAGAGAACCAACTGTGTTCTGCACTTCAGAACACTCCAGCATCCACACATGTAACCCGTATCCAATAACCTGTATCCCCTAAATTATTCCTCAACTAGCTGCCACCCTGTACATTCCTTCCCTTTCCAGAGGTGTGGTGACTCACATTGTTTACAAAAGGGTGTCAGGCACTCTGGGGAAAGATGGTTTGCCCGAGCAGGGGCCTTAATGCAATGGGAGGGATCTGTTACAATATTTCATTTACTGTAAATGGGAAGCGACTTACATATAATCAAGTCTATCAGATTTCACAAGTTAAGAAAATACTAAAATATGAATTGTTCAGATTTTGTGCAGAAATGCAATAGCTCCTGTAATAATTGAAACCTACGTCCAGATAGACAGTTCTTAAACGAAACAAAATTAAAATCACGCTAGAAAGCAACACAAAAGAGGAATGAACTATTACGATTGCTCTTAGGTTCAGGGGAAGAAATGTGTTATTAATCTGTTGTTGGAGTACTGAACTCATTGCCATAGAAAGTAGATGGTGGCCAAACTGAATCAGCACTGATCTTTTAATGGTTTACAGGCGTTGTTTGTATTGTCTGCCAAATATTAATCTTGTTGCTGCCTGGTGGCACTAATACCAAAATATAAAATGCATCAACAACTTCACAGATTACTTAATCCTGTGATAATCACAGTATTTGGATAAATAAACATAATAAACCAACTCGTTGCAATCGTTAATCCCTTACGTGTGTAAGAACTGGATGAAGTACATTTAAAAAGAGTGATAACAAATGTAAAATCTTAGTACATCCGCTGAGTATTAGTTATGGTAATGGTTATATGAAGTTCCTCAGGCTACAACACGTTAAGGCAATTTCAGTAAAATGTAGAATGCAGTTAGCAAGTGGAAGAGATGATATTCCATAAACCACATGAAAACTTTTACCCACATTAAGTCATGTTAAAATACAAAGTACAAAACCTTTTCTTATGCCGATAAAATACTGAAATTATAGATCAAATCAGGGGATAGCAAAGGCTACACATCAAAACCCTTCAATTCCTAGTATTAACATTTTACCTAGTCAATTTAAAATACCATATATTGTCTTGTAGAGAAACAGTCCTTCAAAACATTGTGCACTATGGCACACTTAAGAGCATACAGTAAGAGAAAGAGAGAGTGGAATATTACACCTAGAATCAGATTTTCACTCTGCATCTGAGTGTGCTCTGTTATGAAACATTGCTGGCAGATTAAAACTGTGTGCCAGCCCGAAACTCGAACTCGGTACCTTTGCCTTTCACGGGCAAGTGCTCTACCAGCTGAGCTACCCAAGCACTGGCCTGTGAAAGGCAATGGTCCAGAGTTCGAGTCTGTCTGGCACACAGTTTCAATCTGCCTGTAATTTTTAATATTGCACCTAGTTGAAAATAACTCAGTAGTTTCAGTCGGAACTGAGTAGCTATAATCGATATTTCTGGTGATTTAGTGCTCCAGATCCAACACAATACCGTCCAGTTGCCAAATGAGTATCTGGCATGACCTCAAATATTTGTAGGGTGAATGCAACTAGTCAGGGGTTCCCAGTCAGAATAAAGTTTTGACTTAACACTCATCAATTGTAGAAAACACATACCATTTAATGCTTACCCAATTCCCAGAACCACAAAATAAAATAATCTACCTGAATATGCTTATTTCATCACAGCTATCAAAAGAACATGAAGCAAAAGTACTTGAGGGAACAGGTCTATGCGAACTCGTTAATATCCATTATCTTACGCAAGAATATTGCTCATTAACTCATCCAAACCATGGTACCACTCTTAAGTCTCTTTATCAGAAAAAAAAATCACATTAATCTAAGGAAGTACAACGTGAAAATACGCCAAGAGTTTAAGATCTCACCTCAGTGCACTGTGTATTCGTACAAGACCGGGTGCTCAGGAAAACACACACTGTTTCCAAATAGCGTCACTTAATCATTATGGTCTGCAAACATGGTACTATAATTAAAAACAAACTGTCATCTATAACTGAAATTACAACTAAAAATTCATAAGGACAAGACCAGAGACAGCACTTGATGGATTATCGATTGAAAATTAGGAATTGTTACAACCTTATATTTTCCTCGAAAACGGCAAAGTTAAAGAGTTTACAGTTTCCACATTATCAGGAGACCTTCATCGGCATAACATAAGCTTGTAAAACAAGGTTGTGGGCATGGAGAAAAAAGGCAAAACTCTAGAAAAAATAGTTAAAATGTGTGTCCACAGTGACTAAACAGCTAACTATACCCTCTCCCTGTTCATATATCTTCATATAAAGGAAGGGAAATAATGCAGTGAGTTTATAATCAGTTCATAAAATACAAAAAGACTGACAGCTAGAATGTGGTTCTGCAGGACAGAAGAACATGCACTGTTTGTACACAGACCGAAAACTCTGATTTGAAGTCGTAACTACAGTGTGTTTACCTCCTGTCCCTTCCTGTCTGGTTTGTTTATGTACATGTTGCCAACCTGCAGAATTATATGCTGAAACCTAATGTTTGTTTATTTTTGCTCTCCTTGTATCTGCATGTGTGTGTGGCTAGCCAGTGATCGTTATAGAAAGTTTTAAGTGAATCCAGTAGTTGTCAGACAGTGGTTGAAAGATTTGGTGTTCAGCTGATTTCAGTTTTGGTTTAAATGTTTTGTGGAGGAGTGCTTGGAAGAGTAAATTCACTGCTTACATTAATAGATAAAATAGTAGAATAGTATTTCAACAGATGTTTATTATCAGAATACTATCACCAAACCCCTTTATCCTCACTCTTTGGCGCCCCATAATACGTCCTGTCAACTGACCCCTATTATTGTCAAAGTTGTGCCATAATTTCCTCTTCCTCCTCTATTTCATTCCGTACCTCTTCTTTAGTCACACGATCCTCGTATCTAATCTTCAGCATTCTTATTGATCACCACGTTTTGAAAGCGTCCATTGTATTCTTGACACAACTGTTCATCGTCCACGTTTCACTTACATACAAGGCTTCACTCCACACAAATACCTTTGTAAAATAGTATCCAAGCATTAGAATTTATATTCGGTGTGAACAAAGTTTTCAGAACGCTTTGCTTGGTATTGACAGTCTTCAGTCAGGTTTGCGTCTGCACTAGGAAACGCCTTAAAATTTAAAACCTGGTTACGAAAACTCTGTTCCAAATATGTACTATTCTTTCGTGATTCTTAAGCAAGGTGCTGGCGATGACTACATTATGCTCTGCGGGAAATTCTATCAGGTGGCTTCCACTTTCCACCTACCCTTTGCGTTCTTGCTGTTTTCGTGTACCTGCTACCGTATCACATTTTAAATTTTTGTCTCGCTTAACTATCTGAATAATCTCTTTTATCGTACATTGTTTCAGTGTGTTAGGAGATAGTGAACAATCATAAACGGTGGTCATGAAATCTGTTTATGTTGAAATGAGAAAACATGAATAGTGAAATATGTGAAAGAGTACATTGTACAGAAAATGAAAAATTGGTGTGTCTTCACCCAACTTCGTCTTTCCTTCATGCAGGTGTAAGATATAGTTATTCAAACACATCGGGCGTTTCAGTGGGTCCCTCCCCGTACCTCAGTGGCTGTCCGTCATTGGCTACCACTAGCGTCTGCCGATTCCAGATGGGAACGCCAATTCCGCGAGCCGCCGCGTCAAAGCGGAAAACACTTGCCGCTGCCGCACGCCGCGCTCTGGTGGGAACCGGCCTTAACGCAGATGGCAGCAGCGAGCTGACCGGCGGAGAACGTGGGGCGGCGCCTCTGGGAGGCGCGGTGGCAGGTGGGCCGCACAGCTGGGCGGCAGTAGCTGATGTATGTATACAGGGTGGTCCACTGATCGTGGCCGGGCCAAATATCTCACGAAATAAGCGTCAAACGAAAACACTACAAAGGACGAAACTCGTCTACATTGAAGGGGGAAACCAGATGCCGCTATGGTTGGCCCGCTAGATGGCGCTGCCACAGGTCAAACGGATATCAACGGCGCTTTTTTTTTAAATAGGAACCCCCATTTTTTATTACGTATTAGCGTAGTACGTAAAGAAATATGAATGTTTTAGTTGGAACACTTATTTCGCTTTGTGATAGATGGCGCAGCAATAGTCACAAGCGCGTAAGTACGTGGTATCACGTAACATTCCGCCAGTGCGGACGGTATTTGCTTCGTGATACATCACCCGTGTTAAAATGGACCGTTCACCAATGGCGGAAAAGGTCGATATCGTGTTGATGTATGGCTATTGTGATCAAAATGAACAACGGGCGTGAGCTATGTATGCTGCTCGGTATCCTGGACGGCATCATCCAAATGTCCGGACCGTTCGCCGGATAGTTACGTTATTTAAGGAAACAGGGAGTGTTCAGCCACATGTGAAACGTCAGCCACGACCTCCAACAAATTATAACGCCCAAGTAGGTGTTTTAGCTGCTGTCGCGGCTAATTCGCACATCAGTAACAGATAAATTGCGCGAGAATCGGGAATCTCAAAAACGTCGGTGTTGAGAATGCTACATCAACATCGATTGCACCTGTATTATATTTCTATATCTCAAAAACGTCGGTGTTGAGAATGCTACATCAACATCGATTGCACCGGTATTATATTTCTGTCCACCAGGAATTGCATGGCGACGACTTTGAACGTCGTGTACAGTTCTGCCACTGGGCACAAGAGAAATTATGGGACGATGACAGATTTCTATTTAGCGACGAAGCGTCATTCACCAACAGCGGTAACGTAAACCGGCATAATATGCACTATTGGGCAACGGAAAATACACGATGGCTGCGACAAGTGGAACATCAGCGACCTTGGTGGGTTAATGTATGTTGCGGTATTATGGGACGAAGGATAATTGGCTCCCATTTTATCGATGGCAATCTAAATGGTGCAACGTACTCTGATTTCCTGCGTAATGTTCTACCGATGTTACTACAAGATGTTTCACTGCATGGCAGAATGGCGATGTACTTCCAACATGATGGATGTCTGTCACATAGCTCGCGTGCAGTTGAAGCGGTGCTGAATAGCATATTTCATGACAGGTGGATTGGTCATCGAAGCACCATACCATGCCGTGCACCTTCACCGAATCTGACGTCCCCGGACTTTTTTCTGTGGGGAAAGTTGAACGATATTTGTTATCGTGTTCCACCGACAACGCCTGACAACGTGAGTCAGCGCATTATCAATGCATGTGCGAACATTACGGAAGGCGAACTACTAGCTGTTGAGAGGCATGTCGTTACACGTATTGCCAAATGCATTCAGGTTGACGGATATGATTTTGAGCATTTATTGCATTAATGTGGTATTTACAGGTAACAGGATGCGTTCTCAGAAATTATAAGTTCACAAAGGTACATGTATCACATTGGAACAACCGAAATAAAATGTTCAAACGTACCTACGTCCTGTATTTTAATTTAAAAAACCTACCTGTTACCAAATGTTCGTCTAAAATTGTGAGCCATATCTTTGTGACTATTACAGCGCCATCTATCACAAAGCGAAGACAGTGGTCCAACTAAAACTTTCATATTTCTTTTTGCACTACACGAATATGTAATAAAAATGGGGGTACCTATTTTTAAAAAACGCAGTTGATATCCTTTTGACCTATGGCAGCGCCATCTAGCGGGCCAACCATAGCGCCATCTGGTTTCCCCCTTCAAGCTAGACGAGTTTTGTTCTTTGTAGTGTCTTCGTTTGACGCTTATTTCGTGAGATATTTGGCCCGCCCACGATCAATGGACCACCCTGTATATCAATCAAAAACCACACTAACTACATTTTCAAATGATGATATGAGTATGTCAATGTCATAACCTGCCTTTCACGTAGGCGTATAATTTGGTGCAGAAAATTGATTGTAAACCACAGATTGAAGTTTGATGATGAAATAACGATCATATACCGTCACTTGACATTTGGCACATTTTAGTCTTAAGAATCAGCAGTCCTTATGTAGAGCTTATATTGCTAAAAGAAGTAAACATGAAGGGGTTTTTGGTGGCAGCATCTTCAGCATAACATCTTTGGAAAACTTGCATCTACAAGGGTATGATCTCTATGTCCTGACAAGGAATCACACAGCAGTAACCTGTTTTCACTCGTTGCATGCTTGGCAATGATTGAAGCTACTTTCATGGGTTATTTGGTCACTTACCCACTTTTTCTTGCCTCCACATGAATGTTTTGGGACAGATTGTTTAAAGTTCGCTTAAAATATTTGGGCCGGAAGGGCCTTGTGCCTCTTGAAAGGAGATGTACAAGTAGTTTGCTAGTCTGCCTGTCATTGACAAAAACACGTCATTTGTTTAGCTGTGGGTAGAGATATGAACAGACCGCAACACACTAGCTGTAATTTTCTCTCCTCTGTGAGACAGTGCTGATGATGTAGACATTTCATTCTGAAATTGGCGCTGATCACTGTTTAAAACATTTCCTTTTTACGTATCCTGCTTTGCCGCAAACATGTTCGCTTCCTCCACAAACTTTTGTGCCTTCTGACTTTTATCGTATCTATCGTATTCTATGTAATATGCCTGCATGAAAATCGTGCATGAAACGCCATATTTAGACTTAAGATCGTCGGTCAAAGAAATCGAAGCTTTGAAACTGTCGAAGTCAACATATTTTAGACATTGTTAGTGCCCAAATTTCCAGATGCCAATGTGAACTGTAGAGCCATAAGACCTTGCTCTATCAAACTGCAATATTGGATGCTCTTTTAGAATTTGTTCAAATGGCTCTGAGCACTATGGGACTTAATTTCTGTGGTCATCAGTCCCCTAGAACTCAGAAATACTTAAACCTATCTAACCTAATGAGATCACATACACTCATGCCCGAGGCAGGATTCCAACCTGCGACCGTAGCGGTCGCTCGGTTCCAGACTGTAGCGCTTAGAACTGCACGGCCACTCCGGCCGGCTCTTTTACAATTTGTAATTGCGGCACTCTGTTTCCTTTGAAACGAACTGCTGCTTGCTTTTTGCTAGACACAAAATTTAGAATCTGACCTACCTTTAATACACTTATTGCCTCATTAATTTGCTATAGGAATTGAAACCACGATTGTGATAGTCTCCATGAATATTCTCTAGTATGCTGTCTTCAGTATCCTCTGATACACTGGGTCTCGACTGTTTGTGTGGAGGTAATCTACATCTACATCCATACTCCGCAAGCCCCCTGACGGTGTGTGGCAGGGGGTACTTTGAGTACCTCTATCAGTTCTCCCCTCTGTTCCAGTCTCGTATTGTTCGTGGAAAACTAGATTGTCGGTATGACTCTGAGTTGGCTCTAATCTCTCTGGTTTTATCCTCATGGTCTCTTAGCGAGATATACGTAGGAGGGAGCAATATACTGCTTGACTCTTCGGTGAAAGGTATGTTCTCGAAACTTTAACAAAAGCCCGTAGCGAGCTACTGAGCGTCTCTCGTGCAGAGTCTTCCACTGGAGTTTATCTATCATTTCCGTAACGCTTTCGCGATTACTAAATGATCCTGTAACGAAGCGCGCTGCTCTCCGTTGGATCTTCTCTATCTCCTCTATCAACCCCACCTTGTACGGATCCCACACTGCTGAGCAGTATTCAAGCAGTGGGCGAACAAGCGTATTGTAACCTACTTCCTTTGTTTTTGGATTGCATTTCCTTAGGATTCTTCCAATGAATCTCAGTCTGGCATCTGCTTTACCGATGATCAACCTTATGTGATCATTCCATTTTAAATCACTCCTAATGCCTACTACCATATAATTTATGGAATTAACTGCTTCCAGTTTCTGACCTGCTATATTGTAGCTAAATGATAAAGGATCTTTCTTTCTATTTATTCGCAGCACATTACACATATCTACATTGAGATTCAATTGCGATATCCTGCACCATGTGTCAATTTGCTGCAGATCCTCCTGCATTTCAGTACAATTTTCCATTGTTACAACCTCTCGATATACTACAGCATCATGCGCAAAAAGCCTAATTGAACTTCCGATGTTATCGACAAGGTAATTTATGTATATTGTGAATAGCAACGGTCCTACGACACCCCCCTGCGGCACACCTAAAATCACTCTTACTTCGGAAGACTTCTCTCCATTGATAATGACATGCTGCGTTATGTTATCTACGAACTCTTCAATCCAATCACACAATTGGTCTGATAGTCCATATGCTCTTACTTTGTTCGTTAAACGACTGTGTCGAACTGTATCGAACGCCTTGCGGAAATCAAGAAACACGGCATCTACCTGTGAACCCGTGTCTATGGCCCTCTGAGTCTCGTGGACGAATAGGGCGAGCTGGGTTTCACACGATCGTCTTTTTCGAAACTTGTGCTGATTCCTACAGAGTACATTTCTAGTCATTGTACTCGAACATAATACGTGTTCCAAAATTCTACAACTGATCGATGTTTGAGATACCTTACCCATCTGAACTACACTCTTCCTCTTGCTCTCAAGATGAACGTCGCGTACTGCGTCAACAGCGAGCCTCAGGTTCAGGTTCTGCCTGTCATTCTAAATATGTATATCTGTCCGGAGGAACGTCATGTATTTTTGTCTACTCTCCTTGTATTTCTGAATTATTACGTTGTATATAACGGAACTCTCTATCCTCACTCTGATATCATCTCCATATTCAGCACCTCGCAACTTTGCCCCTAATATTTTGACCACGTTCTTAAGATTAATTCTCTTCGTGATATCACTCTAGACAGCCTACACAGCAACCAGGATGTGAATACTCCAGGAGACACATTCGTACTCCTATTACGCCATTCACTCAGCTTCTTAGTGCGGCTACAGCGTGGTGCTAGCAGACAAGTGCGGAGTTTTGCGTGGAAATGACAGAGACCACTGTTGTTTTTATGGTCGAGTGTCGATCTAAGCATCGTTTTGTGCGGCGCCGGGCGTTGGAGGTCAGAGGTGAACCTTGTTAGCGGAAACAACAGATCGTTTTGGTGCTCCACTCTGTTATCGCCTGTCGCCAGTAACACCGTCGTTCCGATACTTGCAGTAATTTTTAGTTCGCAGTTTTTCGTCTGTGTTTATTAGTTATGTGTTCACGTTATAGTGAGTGAGCTTTATGTTTGCCGCCTCGATCATACTGCCGAAACGCGCAGTTGCACTGGAAATGTTCACAAAAACTGTCAGAGATGTTGAGGTTAATCCAGCAATGTAATGGACCATTTGAAAAGGAAACATCGTCAGTTCGTAAACATTGGGTCTCTTGACAATTCGTCAGAAGATATAGCAGCAGGCGGTCAACTTGCCCCACAGGCTGCTGGCAACGTGTCTAGCTGCGCCTCTGACTCTGGCTCCACGACGTACGCCGCCTCTTCGTCTGTCGGCACTGCTGCGTTCACAGACTGAGGAGGTACGTCAATTATGCACCCTGATTTCACAATAAGTGTTATCACTGAAACAACAGGGGTAAATGAACCCTATAATCCAGCATGTACTGTAGTGTAACAAATGCCGAAAAAATTATCAAGGCAGGCGACGACTTTTGTTACTGGGAAGGAAAAGATCTGTCTAGTAGTACAATTAATGGATGAGGTTGACCACCTCCTCGCTGATATTGTGGCTGAGTGTTACCTTACATTTTCTTTGGTCGCTAATACCAAATTTATGAAACTAGCTAAGTCATTAGAACCGTGTTATTCTTTACCTTCCAAGGAGACTCTGAGAAATAAACTGTTAAATCATCGTTGTCAGAAGTTAAGGTAGTTGTTAGCAATATTGAAAGGTATACACAGAGGGTAAAATGTTGTAAGAAGATTTTATATTGAATCAGAGATCGTCAAATGTAGTATCGATTGTGTAGTAACGTCGCTGCTCAACAGCGAACGGTGGTTCAAGGTGTTCTGGGTAATCTATTAGAGTAACTTTAGATAGACGTTTTGTATCTGATGTGTTATGGATAAATACTTACTTGTTATGGGCAGTAATGATTTTTATTTGGAAGATACCATGCTGGAAAGAATTAAGATAAGGAAAGTTGTTTTGTTACCAATGCAATGAGCGTATTCATAAGTGATGATTGAGACAACTTATAGGTCACACATCTAGGGATTTTGTAAAGGTAATTGTTGATGTATAATCAGTTTATTGTGTGTTAATTGTGATCATTATTAATTTTCAAATAGTCGAAATACGAGTTTTAATCTTGGCTCAATATTTTTCTGATTAATTATTTCCCTCAAGCATTTATTGTCTCAATCATATTCGATTTAATTAAAATGTATGCTAAGCAACAGCCTTCCACAATAGCTGTTTGCTAATTACATAATTTATAAGTACTAACAGAGAGCAGTGCAAAGAGCGTTGCCGCTGCGCAGATAAAGGTACGAAATTTTACTATTTCAGGGCTAAAATTCATTAAGCACAGGGACCATTATTTTCAAAATTGATGAAGTTTTGTTTTATTCCGAAGGCCAATTTCAAATCAATAGTGCTGCATCGTATTTAGTTTTTACATTACGTAAATGCATACAGTTTTGATTTTTTTGAAGTTACTGACAGTTTACAAACTCGCAGTCAGAAAAGTCCAGTACAGGGCAAAGCGCATGAGCGACGAGATAAAATAGACGTTCGCATGCCATGCCCATTCCAAGAGATGTGTTGCAGGCTACTGTCCGTTACATAATTTTAATCAAATACCGAAAGTACGTGTTTCAATGTATTGACCAAAATAAAATATCAGCACAACGAAAAAACGCCAAAGTTGGAAATTTCACTTTTTTTCTTCGCTCGATGACTAATTTTGATACGGAACCCATTTTCATAGTATCATAGTCAAGAATAGTATTTCCGAAAATACCATACAGATCTGTATGCGCTGTAATTGTTCGTTTGCACTTTTTGGCACGGTTTTTGCATGATCGGAAGTACCATTTTTGACTTTCTTACGATGGGATCCTGCCCGAAACTGGTCATTAAGGAATAAAAAGAGTGAAATTTGCAACACTGGCTGTAAGTTCGTGCAACGAAATATGTCGCATTGCCTGCGGATATGTGGACCGACATTTTTATGTACACTGGGGTTTTTGACAGCGACGGCGCACCCCATTGAGCAGTACGAGCTGCGGTCTGCTGATCTGGACACTGTGCACTCGCTGGTCGACACACTTCCGCAAACATTACCGAGAGCGTTAAGACAGTTGTTTCTGAACAGGGAATAGCTGCCCAAGTGTTTTTTCTTGCAAGTGACAACGCATGCGTTATGGATGATGTAGCGAGGAAAATGAATGTCGTTCATTTTGGATGCACTGCTCGCACACTTAATTCAGTACTGTTAGCCACCCTGAATCAGCAGCACTAAACTCCTTGTGACAGAAACGGCGCAAAATCGTCGCGTCTTTCAAAAGCTGTGTGGTAGCCACTGCAAAACTGGTAGACTGCCAAGTTTGGCTGAACAAGAAGCAGTCAAAGCAGTAAAAGGAGACACCCAGCTGGTGGTACTCTACGTTTCTAATGACGCAGCGCCTGGTGCTGGTCAAAGATGCCTTAATAATGACGTTTTCGTGTGTTTGTTGTGCAGTTTTGACGGCAAATGGTTGGAGCAGTTTAGAGACTACCTTCCACTACTGGAAGTTCTGTTCGATTTAACAGAAGACGTTTCTGGGAAACGGTTCACAACAGCCCCCTTTGTAGTACCATTAGCTCAAGGATGCCAAAGAGCAGTGACAGAGACAAGCGCAACAACTGAGGCAGAAACCACTCTTAGAAAACATCTGCTGCAGGTCCTCTCAAAAAAGATGAAGAAAACCGCTTCGACGTCTGTGCCAAGGTGACTATTTTAGACCCTTGTTTCAAAAAGTGAGGTTTCTGGTTAGTTTAAGACGTTGAAAACATAGTGGGTGACCTCATGGGGGAGCTTAGCCAAATTCCAAACAACGACAGATTTATGGTTGGTAGTTGGATGTCTCACGTGGCAAGCAATACCGTATCTTCTAGTTGCATGAACGTCCGAAGGAACATGTCGTCGTATTTCTAAACAACACAGGCACTGTTGAATCGTATTTATCCGCTGACACTGGGAAAGCGATTATGAATTAAAGTGCCTCCTCCATATGGGAATTAAGATGATGAATGTACTAGTGCAGGTTGTAGACACACCCTCGTTATAAGTGTGAAATCTGGGCTCGAGTCGTTGTCCGGCACACGTTTTCGTTATTCTGTGACACAGTTGACGGGTGTCCATATTCGCAACTTCGAACACATTTCAAGTATTACAAGCAGATGACTGTAAAACACGAGTTCAGAAGAAGAAGCTCTTCGGCTTTTCCATGGCACATAGAAACAAAAATGTGGCAGCATTAGCGGAGTTTACAAATGCGCAAGAGAACATGCGGCTCTACTTGTTCAAAAAGCTTCTAGACGCAGAGGAGAAACCTGATCCACAGAACTACGAGGAGTCCATGTTATATTTGTCTTTCGCTGCCTTAAAGTATTCGTGTGTCCCGGACGCTTTGACACCCTCGGAGCGCACTTTTTCGAAGCCTGGACACGTTTGTACGAAGAGGAGCAACCGGCTCATATCGAAGAACGTGTACACAATATGGTGTTTTTAAACGCTGATCGGAAGTACTCTGTTCAATAAGCAGTCCGAAACTGTGGTTTGGTTAAAAATTATTAACCCTTCTCTTCTAACTGAAGTGTGTTCAAATGATTCTTTGTGCTTTCGTTGTTGTTGTTGTTGTTGATGATGTGGCCTTCAGTCCTGAGGCTGTTTTAATGCATCTCTCCATGCTACCCTATCCTGTGCAAGCTCCTTCATCTCCCAGTACTTACTGCAACATACATCCTTCTGAATCTGCTTGGTGTATTCATCTCTTGGTCTCCCTCTACGATTTTTACCCTCCACGCTGCCCTCCAAAGCTAAATTTGTGATCCCTTGATGCCTCAGAACATGTCCTACCAACCGGTCCCTTCTTCTTGTCAAGTTGTGCCACAAACTCCTCCCCAATTCTATTCAATACCTCCACATTAGTTATGTGATCTTCCCATGTAATCTTCTGCATTCTTCTGTAGCGCCACATTTCGAAAGCTTCTATTCTCTTCTTGTCCAAACTATTTATCGTCCATGTTTTACTTCCATACATGGCTACACTTCATACAAATACGTTCAGAAACGACTTCCTGACATTTAAATCTTTACTCGATGATAACAAATTTCTTTTCTTCAGAAACGCTTTCCTTGCCATTTCCAGTCTACATTTTATATCCTCTCTACTTCGACCATCATCATTTATTTTGCTCCCCAGATAGCAAAACTCCTTTACTACTTTAAGTGTCTCATTTCCTAATCTAATTCCCTCTGCATCACCCGACTTAATTTTACTACATTCCATTATACACGTTTTGTTTTTGTTGATGTTCATCGAATATCCTCCTTTCAGGACACTGTCCATTCCGTTCAACTGTTCTTCCAAGACCTTTGCTCTCTCTGACAGAATTACAATGCCATCGGCGAACCTCAAAGGTTTTATTTCTTCTCCATGCATTCTAATAAGCTTTCTCTAAGTCTACAAATACTAGAAACATTGGTTTGCCATTCCTTAATCTATTTTCTAAGATTAGTCGTAAGGTCGTATTGCCTCACATGTTCCAATATTTCTACGGAATCCAAACTCATCTACCCCGAGGTCGGCTTCTACCAGTTTTTCCATTCGTCTGTAAACAAGTCGCGTTAGTGTTTTACAGCTGTGACTTATTAAACTGACAGTTCGGTAATTTTCACATCTGTCAACACCTGCATTCTTTGAGATTGGAATTATTATATTCTTCTTGAAGTCTGAGAGCGTTTCGCCTGTCTCATACATCTTGCTCACCAGATGCTAGAGTTTTGTCAGTAGTTCTAATGGAATGTGGTCTACTCCCAGGGCCTTGTTTAGACTAAGTGCTTTCAGTGCTCTGTCAAACTCTTCAGGCAGTATCGTAACTCCCATTTCATCTTCACCTACATCCTCTTCCATTTCCATAATGTTGTCCTCAAGTACATCGCCCTTGTAAAGACCCTCTATATACTCCTTCCACCTTTCTGCTTTCCCTTCCTTGCTTAGAACTGGGTTTCCATCTGGGCTCTTGATATTCATACAAGTGGCTCTGTTTTCTCCAAAGGTCTCTTTAATTTTCCTGTAGGCAGTATCTATTTTGCCCCTAGTGAGACACGCCTCTACATCCTTACATTTTCCTCTAGTCATCCCTGCTTAGCCATTTTGAACTTCCTGTCGATCTCATTTTTGAGACGTTTGTATACCTTTTAGCCTGCTTCATTTACTGCATTTTTATATTTTCTCCTTTCATCAATTAAATTCAATATTTCTTCTGTTACCCAAGGATTCCTACTAGGCCTCGTCTTTTTACCTACTAAAAATCAGTATACCCCTATGCATTGTGTGTTTTATGAGATCAGTCAAAAGTGCATAAAAACACAATGTTGCATAATTCTAACCTTCCCCTAAGCCATTTAACTGAAGTATATTGATACTCGTGGTAAGAATGAAAGAATACACTCACAGTTTATTAGAACATGGGTACAAGATACTAAAATGTTATTCAACGCAGCAGCTTTAAGGTATTATTTTACAAGTGCGCCTGCCCACGGGGAAGGTGAGAGCCGTCTCGTTTTAATTCCCAATCGCTTCCAGCCGTTTTTGCCAGTCAGCCCTAGTTGACCTTCTACACAGAACTTCCACGCTCGTTTAGGCAAATGCTGGGATAAGTTAACAATCTCAGCCTCATTTACACGATACACAAATTCTTACAACACGAAAAACATATCTTCGTGTTAACACTATTACAGAGACGCATCTCAACATACTTAGACTACTTTTAGAGGTAAACTTGGGTTGCATAGTTAATATTATTGAGTTTCGATTGTTGTATGAGGCTGGAATTTATATATGTATTTTACTTGTTTGTACCGATTGAATGGAAACAAATAACACTGCAAGTGATTCTGATGTACCAAAAATACCGATGAAAACGAGGAAGCCTTAACTATTACATAAATATATATACACATGAATCAGAGGAATATATGTGTGTGGAAGAAATCATATGACTGAATAAGATGTGACCTCAAGGTAAATTCATTGTGTATGAAATATCTGCTAGGGTGACTCAACTTATTTAACTACCTTAACTGAAGAAACTCAAAGGAAATTAACGAGCAATGACAAATAGTTTTCGTGGATTATACATACCACAGGTGGTAGATTAAGTCACCAATTAAAACAACTGTATCGTATGTGGTTTATGTTGAAGTCACCTCAACATTTACCGAAAAAAATCGATAATGGGTGCTAACTGGCGTGAAGAGATAGACAGACCTTCAATAAATTTAAATTAAAAATAATTATTTAAGTAAAAAACGTCCTAATGTAATATGTTTTAACTATGGGCTAAAAACTATCAAATGATTTGTCGTAGCCCTAATGATGTTTGTGCTTGTGGATTTTTAGTAGCTATGAGAATACTTGTAAAAATGAAAACAGGAAACACAGGGTGCCTGCAATCGGTAATTGATACATGAATAGTCGCCGACATTTAATTGCACTCCGTACGATGTGAATTGTTCTGTGAGTTTTCTCGATGACAGCTACACTCATGATTATCTATTTCATGCATCCCACCTTTCCCGTTTTCAGTTTCACAAGTATTGTCATAGCTGCTAGAAATTCAAAAGCACAAATTTTCAGAACTGTGTGTATGGCATTAGGAATCAGTATGGTAGTAAGAGAGATTATTTAATACTTGTTGTTACTTTTTAAAAACCTGTCACATTACAAAATTTTATTTAAATAGTTATTTTCTGATCTTTAGTCTTAGCCGTGCAGAGTTTTAAAAGTGATTCCAAACATTTTGATGAGATTGCAACAGAGATAGATAGTTAAATTCATGTTTGTTTCAGTTATTTTTCAACAGAGATGACCAACATACTGCTTTCTCCTGTACAGTCGCGAGTCAATACGCAATAGCATTTATGGCACTACTTAACCGTACTGCTCGTAGCTTTAGAGCCATTGGCGGTGAAGAAAGAGCTACTTGTATCTTAGCGTGACTCATTCACACCTGTCGCTAGCCTAGCCGTGGGAAGCGGTACCTGTGTCATTTCAAGGGACAGAATATTCAAGCCCCTAACAATCTAAATAAACTATATTAAAGATTATTCAATTTAGTTAAGAAACAATATATTGCCCTTTGTTGTTAAAAAGAAGATTGTGGAAAAATCTCAGTTTTTTAACTGGAATACTTTCATAGTTAGAGATAATTACCTATAACACCCCAAACCGACACTTGTAAGATTAAAGTCAGTTAGGAGTCATTACAGCTCGTCTTTTAGTATCATTTGGAATCATTACTGAAGTTCACAAACTGTTACATCAATTTGTTTGAATTTTCATAATTAACAGCTTTAACTATTTTTCATTTTCGTAATATGAAAATCAGAAAAGATCCGTATTTATTTACTGTGTTGTTGTGTGAGTAAAATGAGAATGAGTGAGAGTGTGCATGTGAAACATACGAAAAAAGTACGGTATCATCTCATGTTAAGCATTACATAACTATGTCATGGGGAAGTGTCAAGCAAGCAATTTTCAATGAAAAATGTCATTTCCGCACCGTGCTGATGACGTATGTCCAAGGGTACTTGCTTTTGTAAGAAGGCAGTCATAATAGCTATTTGCAGAGTAATATTTTTCTAAGTTATTTCAAGATTAGTTTTCTTTTCGTTTGGTTTTGTTAAACATTCCATTAACATTTGCATGATGAAGTGATGTAATTGCAACTGTAAATAGTGACTGGTATAGGACAGTTATGGCGCGAGAATGATCTCGAACGATTCTTCTGATTGCCTGGTCATTTTGATCAACCTGTCAGCGCTTAGTAGTTCCCGCGCACTGCCAGGTAGTTACAGGCTGTGGAAGGAGCAGCATTCAGCAGTCGCTGGCCGACCATCGGCTGTGCAGGTCATGTTGGACGTGTCCATCTACATTATGAGAAGAAGTCATTGGTTTCCCGCATCCGGATGTATTGCAGTGAAAACTGTTAATTTACGGACAGATTGTGAAAATTTGAGCTTGGTGAAGTGATTTCTTGGAGAGATAAACGTTTGTGAACTTTCGGGCTTTGTAAAATTCCGTGTGGCACTTTTCATATTGGTCTATGGAATATTTGGCGAGCAATTTCTTGTAATAGAAATCCACTTAAAAGGATCGAAAGTGAAAGTCATATATTGTAGCAGACTATTGACTGTAGATCACGCAACTATTCGGGTTGGACTTGACTACATTTCTGGCTGCCTTATGTGTGTGTACTGGGTTGCATGAACTATGAGTTGAGGACAGAGATGTTATTCGTTAGTTAAATTCGGGCTGATGGCAAGTGTTTAATTTTGAACCTAAAGAAATAAAAGAACTCGTTATAGAATTTTGCCATTTTTCCAAAGAGATGAAGCAATCACCCTCCACCCTAAATTTATTATAAAATATTACAGGATAGCTTGCTACCAGAGTTTATGTGGACTTTGCAAACGTTAAGTATTGACAGTGGTTTTCTTCAACGCTGCTTTTAACATCTTCTGGGCAGTATCTACGTATGCAGAGAAACGAGCTGGTGATCAGACACCGTACTGAGGTAGGTAGAACTTTTGTAGTGCACAATACGACGAGAGACAGTGATCAAACAATTACGTCACCAATTCTAGTCTGTCGCGCCGTACTCCTACATGTATCTCGTGAGAAGGACACAATTCTAAAAATTAGAGAAACTGAGCTCACATGGAAACATAGAAGCAACGGTTTTTAACTGTGAACCATTCGCGACTGGAACAGGAAAACAGGGAAATAGCAGTGAAACACCACGTACTCACGCACGGGAAAAAAAGTGAAACACTATTGCATTGTCATCCAGTTTGGAACCATGTTGAACGTTTCAAGTCCTTGGCATATCGAGAAGTTAGTTTAAAATGAGCTGCAAATTTTGAATCGAACAGACAGATGCACAGACCGAAAAACACAATGCCCTCCGATACACACAAGACTCGAATGTTCTGATATATGTACGAAGTTTCAAGTCTCTAGCTTGGGGGAAGTTGGTTTACAATCAACTGCAAAATTTGTACAGAGAAAATTAGACAAGAAACCGACTAGGACGTGTTCATTTCAATACACGTAATTTACAATGCAGCACTAGAATTCAACTTTCAAAACCAACCAAAACATGATATGTAATGCGAACATTCGTATTTTCAGGTAAGTAAATAGATACATTTTGGAAATATTTTATTTTTCTAAGTATAATTTTTATTTACATTTCCTTGAAACAAGATAGTTTTTATCTAAAAACGTTGTTCATCATAGTCATGGTTCATATGTAATCGAAAAGATTGATAAAGTATGTAAATAAAATCACACAAATCCGCACACTGAGTGAAGACATTAACTTAAGAACCAAAACCAGTGAGACTTTGATCAGTCGGCTGTCTCCCACTGAGTGAAACCACCGACCGGTGAGAGTAACAACATTCATATAGGCTAATTGAGATGGCGCTGCGATTAGTTTCATCGGATGTTTTATTGGATTGTAAATACCTACTCAATGAAATGACAATCATTGTTAAAAACTTTCATTTGTCCCACGACTACTACAACTAATCTGCATTCCCTCTCCACCGTGCGACTGCTACGGTCGCAGGTTCGAATCCTGCCTCGGGCATGGATGTGTGTGATGTCCTTAGGTTAGTTAGGTTTAAGTAGTTCTAAGTTCTAGGGGACTGATAACCACAGCAGTTGAGTCCCATAGTGCTCAGAGCCATTTGAACCATTTTTTGCATTCCCTCTCAGATCGCTACTTACAATTTCTACATTGTCTGGTTTTCTTCCCTACATGCTTCATCACACGGTGCATGGCGACTCCAACAGTAATTCGTTAACACAGTCAAACCTTTGATTGACGGAAGGAATCCATTGAGAGTTGGTACGTAACGGACTGGAAGGTCGAGTGGACAGATCGCCCTCCTCCAATGATGGACGTAAGGCACATGAGCGACGTCTAGATTTGAGAACATTCCTATGGGCGAAATTCCCTTTACCATATGTCGATGCTGGTACCTACAGCTGTTGAATACGCTGCAACAATTGAAGTATGGTAATGCATCCATTCTGTGCTGCGAACAGCTTCCCAGGGGGACTAAGAGTCGTGGAATCAAGGATGGTATTTTAGGTTCTTTCCTGGCAGCAGTTCAAAATCATTACTGAGTAGATGAAGCAGTTAACACGCCACGATTAGAGCCATAATACTCGTTATTACGATTGTGAAACGGTACAGTAGTTTCCGCTCCATAAGCAGCAGGTTTCGCTGCTCGCTCGCACTGGAAAAATACAGACGGAGGCGGATCCGCCGACAATTTTATTGCACGACGCGGCCAGCTGTGGGTGCAGCAGAACCCATGTGGACGGGTGGAAAGAAATGTGTCAGGCTTCATAATACATATTTATATGTGTCGTGTATTATGCATTTCTTGTACATGTACTTTCCTCATCCTCCTCACACCTCTCCATAAAGTGTGGCCAAATCTTAGTTGGGAAGTAGTTCTGTAGTGTAGTAGTGCCAACCTCACTCCTGGGGAGGGAATCAGAGAGACAGCACAGGCAGGTAAAAGTCAAAGACGTTCCAGTGTCACAAGATTTGGGGTTGAGAGGTTGGTCACGGCCAAGCGGTTCGACCATCCCCTCTGCCGGGGCCCAGGAAGTCCTCTGGGTGCCCGCGATATTCTGGGAGTGTTACAGAAGACGAGTGCACCTGTCTCAATGTTCACTCGTGAAAGAGAGGTATTTGAATATTTGCACTAATTCTTTTATTTCCATCTTCGGATTGTGCAAGGAAATGAATGTTCTCGTTTAATTCCGGAAATTTTCCCCCCTGTGTTATTGTATCTGGTCCCCAGTTTGCCCGTTATCCTCCTCACATAGTGGATGCCCCATGTAAAATATTGGGAGACTTTGGTGGTACACATTTGGCCAACGCAATTGCGCCTTGCCTGTAGAAATGTGCGTGCAGATTAGTATGTAATATACCTTAGCTATAAGTTGTAAAATTGTAACATCTGTAAAGTGGAATATCTGTAAAGTGGAACAATTGCTGCAATCACTGTAAAGTCTAATTATAATGTTTAAAATAAGTAGGTAATCAATTGTCATCAATCTTTAACATACCCCGGGCAACGACCTTGCCGCAGAGGATACACCGGTCCCCTTGAGATCACCGAAGTTAAGCACTGTAGAGCGTGGTCGGCACTTGGATGGGTGACCATCCAGGCCGCCATTCTCTGTTGCCATTTCTCGGCGTGCACTCAGCCTCGTGATCCCGATTGAGTACCTACTCCACCGATTAGTAGCGGCTTCGGTCAAGAATACCATCATAACGACTGGGAGAGCGGTGTGCTGACCCTGCACCCCTCATCTCTGCATCCTCCCCTCAGGATGACACGGCGGTCGGATGGTCCCGGTAGGCCACTCGTGGCGTGAAGATGGAGTGCTTTTTTTAACATACCCCACAAATCACATAGGAGTCAAGTTAAATGAATTCATTTAAAATAAAAGATATAGAATGCAGAGACCCACACATCAGCGTGTGAGCCCTCCACCCCCCTGCCTAGTATCGTACAGAAAGGACACGCTGTCTAGGTAGCGCTCTCAAGCTCCCCTCCCCCGTTATCCGTTGCGTAATTTTCATTCAGGGCTTGACGACATCAACTTTCATCTGGCATCTCTAGGCAAGGAGGTTTAACGGTAATCTTTCATCTGGCCGACCCTTTCCCATGATTCTTGCGAATACGGGAAGACTCTGAGAAACCAGTCAGGAATTAACATTCAAATTGATTATGGTACGTTAAAGATCGAGAAATTTTAGTAGGATAGTGACTCGCGTATATTATAGCGTGACTACTCATTTGGCGAGTACAGCAAATCAGGATATGCGCACGACGCACTCGCACGCACGTAGCTTAGCAAACATGGAACGTGGACCTCGGCTTGGCCGAACCCGGCAGCGTGCCAGAGGCGGGCGCGGGAAGGTCACAAAAGGTTCGTATGAGCAGCTGCCAGAGGCTCGTGCGCATGCGCAGATCTGAATTCGCGTACGAGCAGTGCCTTCCTCCCGCTTCTGGCTACTTGAAGCGTGCCTGTTTGCTGTACGAGCAGTAGCAGCACGTAGCCAGAAGCTACCCGGAAAAATTTTTCTGGTGCGCCCAAGCTGCCAGATTCGCACATGCGCAGAGCAAGCTGAGTTGTAGAGGGGGGGGGGGGGGGGGTTCCTTCCCCACTTGACCTGTCTATATGTTTCGTGTCTTCGTTTACAGCTATCATGTCAAATGAAATCAAAACAGATTTCTCTGGCCGGGAGCCATCAAGTGCAAGTGAATTAATATACATTCTCATAACCATGAAAGACCCAAATAAGTTAATAGTTTCAATTTTCTGATTTTATATTATTTCCACGTTAGCAATCAACCATTAATGCCGTAATGTAGCTATTTCTGTTTTATAGAGAAATTTGCTTCTATAAATTTTTTTCCGCTGAAGCAGTTAGTTTATTTGAAACGAAGTGTTTCATTCCGGACTATTGGCTACTTTCAACCTCGTTCAGTTTAAAGTGAAAATTTTCATTTCCTGGGACGAATGACGTTATACCAAAATAAAGAACCAAACATGAGAATACAGTACTGGACCTCCAAGAAAATTGGTATCACGAAAACCACATGAAAAGCTGAGTATCAGGTACTTCAGAGAGCATCTGGACATAGAGATGTGCAATTAGAGCGGACTGAAGCATTTTAGTATGGTTTATGAAATTCCGATGCTGCTGGAGTAGTCTCTGATATCCTGTTCCTTTTATGACACTGACAGATCTCTTAATGCTATATACTCACGAACATACATAAACATTGACTTGAAGCTGACTAAGTAGGCAAATTTGGTCAGTAGTTTTGAACTAAATATTTTGTTTCAAATATAATGACAGATGCAGCAGAATTTTACAAATCTGCCTTCTGTGAAACTTTGTTTTTCGATCACAAGGCACTTGTCTAGTACTACTTCTAGGCCTGAAGTTATTTCTTATTTTGTGTTTACCTCTTAAATTTATAGAATGCCATTTTATACTAAATTTTAGACTGGCAGCATACCGTTTGAACCCCACATGGCTTCATATTTGTTTCTAGAATAGAATGTAAACTGTCATTCTTTATCTGTGTGGGCTATGATAAAACAATAGCTCTAAGTACAACTCAGTATGTCCTCTCATGCCGCAGGGCTGCACATGGTCATGTGATGCCCCACCACACACGAAATTCCAGCAGAAATGCGACGAAAAGCGTATGAGCAGAGCAAGCACCAAACACAGTGTAACGTTGATGCGTTAATTTGTTCTGAAAGCGGTACTGATATTCCAGACAATAAAAGCGGGTTAAAAGCTGTGAGCTATCTGAGCAAGTTAACCTTGCGTTACTGAGCAACTGTTTCACCTGGTATCCAGTCTAACTTACCAAATTCCCAACCAGACTAACATTAATTAACTTTAATTTATAATATGAAAACACAATTTAAATAAAAAGAAATAAATCAGTTTTTATTTGGACATTTATTTTAACATTGATCATTGTTCCATTAAAATTTCAGCATATTACACATGATTCATAACTAAACTGGTGCCTTATTTAGGATTGTGAAAATGTGAATTTTTAATCTTACGGAACACATCAAATATGGAGCCAAGATTGGGAGACAGCATACAACACTACATTCGTAAAATAACACACGAAGAACGTTGAAACATATGCAAGACGAAATTAACCACAACCAACCGATTCAATTTTCACCCAAAGAAGTTACGTTCGTAGCGCAATCCTGTCCGTCATGTAATAACCACACACTGGTATACTAAGTGCACACTAACTCTCTGTGAAATCTTCCCGAAAAGAATAGCTGAGGGCTACTTTTATGATTACACTACATGTTTCACGTGGTCAACTTGGTTTATACAAATAGTGTAACTCCACAATAAATTTGATAATTAAAATCAATTACATCGAAACACTAATTACAAAAGAAAAACCTCGTACTGGTTACTATCGTCTTACTATTAACCTGATGGATCAAACACCTGTATAAGCACGTGGTACTGGTCTCACAAAGTACACCCCACGTGGGTTGAACATAAAGAAAAGCTGCTATACTGTAAAATATTGTCAAGGCGAGACGTTATAATCTCACGCACATTCGCATTTAAGAATGATGATCTTAGAGTTACTGGTCAACACGTGGTTCCACTTTACTCACAAAGTAGTGACAAAGGAACTACCGGAATATATTCTGAACTTCACACTCGAATTACACTTCGTTGCCATTTAAGATAACATTAGATATTTTAGATCTAAACCTGAAGTAAAGGTGATTAAATATTCATTTAGGCTGAACTTAAGAAATCCATTGCAGACACGCGCTTAGCCGGAGGTCTTACCACTTCAGACGCTCGCCGCGGACAGACCGACCTGGGCCCCTACCGAGGGTGCTTCCGTATACAAAACGGAAGTGACCAGAGAGGCAGCCCCCTATACCAACATGACAAGGGACTGACAGGACCATACTAAGAATAGAAACATCTTTGTTTTTAGAAAGCGTAGCTACCTGTTCCGACGTTGGTCCTACTGTTCTCTAGCAGCCAGGCTTGTCTGCTACCATCAAGCGTGCAACTAGAAATACATTTGCTCATTCATCCTCTCACACAGAAAGGGGATGACAGCATCTTATCATATACAGTATATAAAAGAAAGGAGATGTAGGTTCCGTATGAGACTGTGTGACCTGAATTACATATAAACTGTGTTTTAAAGTGTAGTAGTGAGACAGATCGTTCTTGATTATGTGTAAAAGTAACACGTTCCACTGCTCAGTCTCCTCCCAGATAGTCAGAAACACCACAGTAAATTTAGAAGTGGAATGTATGCCGTAAATGACAACAGTTTTAAAAAAGTAACATGAAAGGAATCCAGCAGAGACCTTTCAACGGGATGCCTACGTCATTGTAGCTGGGCATGCGCAGTGCATACAGCCTGTTGTCTGGCGCTTTCTGGTAACTGCTCAAACGAACCTAAAGCCTCGACCGACGGGAAACCGTTAGCACGGGGAGAACTTCCCCACGCACGACGACAGTCTCGGCCATTAGGGGTGACCCTCAAACCGCAGACTCGCACGTGCAATGCGGAGCGGGCTGTGCAAGCCCTGTGCCAGGTCAAGAACCGCTGAATAACACAATCATAGGGACCGCAGAAAATACGGAAAATGCACGAGACATCGAATAACGGCATAACCATAGACGAACTAGCGAAACTGCTCAATGAACGTTTCACTGAGCTCGAGGAAGGCCAAAGCAAACGTTCTGCTGAGATAGGGAACAAGGTCAATCAGGACTTGGAGGAACAGACAAAACGCCTGCAAAGAGCGTTCGACGCTCGGTTTAAGGAACACGAGACTAAACTGACCGAACAATCACGAAAGTTCCAAGAACTTGAAAGTCAAGTAGGATCGCTGGTACTGGATAATCAAGCCAGCAATGACAAACTGAGCTCACGGAAGTGCGAAAAGGTAAGAGCGAGGCCGCAGAAAGAATGGAGACGCGAATGGCCACGATAGAAACACGATCTCGCGGAGAGGCGAGAAGTTGTAGTTGGCCCAGAGATCATAAAAATGTAGTAAATGGTGTTGCGAAGAGCAGCAACAAGCACTCGAAGAGGTGCGAAAGCAGGCCACACAGTGTGACAGAGCACTGCAGAATCAGATTGCTGATATGCGAAAAAGAATAGGGGCGCTCATATCAGCAGTCGAAAATTGCACTTCACGCGTGGTACAGAATTCGGATCGCACGTTTCCCGTCGCGGTCGGCGAGAGCGACGAAGAGCAATCCTTGTTGCGGTTCAAAGAAACGCAAACTGCAATAAATCAGCGGAACCTCAAGGAGATGCGGCTCCGATGTCAGGGAGAGACGGCAGGACGTGCGGCAGACGTCCAAAACAAGATACGACATTCGGAACCGAGAGAGAATGCAGCAGACGAAGACGATGAAGTACGGGAACTACAGAAGCGTTTACGCACTCTACGGAGAGCATGTGGAGACTCTGCTCCCACGCACATTATCGCAAGCACGTCAGAGAATGACGAAGAGTGCAAGAAGCACTTCGTCTCGGTGCTGAAGTACTCTACGTTCCCCGACCACTTAAATCGCCAACACGCCAAAGCGTTGCTTTCGAAATCTGACCACACACTACCGGATTCATGGGGAGACGCGCTCCGAATTCGATTTGTGTACAATCATCTCAGAGATGAAGCAGCTATTAGGATGCAACCGTCTCTAGACCTATGTAAAACGTATGCAGAGTTCCGTGCTAAGTTCGTTAGACAGTTGTGGTCTGCCACAGAACAAGAAAGAACGAAATTCTCGATATTAATGCAACCGGATTACAACGACCGTACGCTCCCTGATCCTGCCATCTTGTTCCGGGACATGGTGAGAAGGACTTGCCATATCCAGCGCCGGAATTAATCAGGGTCTGCATGACAAAGTTACCTCCGAAACTTGAACGACAATACCTCGTTCCTGCATCTCTTGCAAGAAGTAGGAAAGCCTAGGATGCAGCAGAATAACAATCAAAAGTAGAAGAAACGAACGCCTGCCTCCACCGGGAGGGGCGCAACAGTCGTGGCAAGGCCAAAACGGATCACGGGAAAACACGGATCGTTGGGGACGGAATCGCCAACGCGGCAATGGGTGTAATAGGCAGTATACAAGGAACAGACCGCGAAACTGGGAACGCACGGCGCCCGTACAAAACCACGAGTCGCGAGAAGTAGCCGAAGTACGCTCGCCCGATCTACGGCGCAGTGAAGAAAGGCAAAGGGAGAACATAAACGCGCAGCAGTGACTGACAGAAAGCTCGGAGGGAACAGAAAGACAAAGAAGGGAAGTAGGACGCAGTACGGGAGTATTTTTTATTAATTTTGAAGATATAAGGCAAGCACTACCCGAAGAAGGGGACGAGATAGTATCCGTAAGGTGCCCAGTACTGAGCAGTAACATAAATAACATCACCGTACGCTCTGTGCTAGACTCAGCCAGTCAGGCCTCAGTCATCCGAGAGAATATTTTACAAAGGCGCACAGATCGCGAGTGCCCGTCACTGCCGTTGCAAGGTACGAAAGTACGTGGCGCAGTGCAAGGTAGATATGTAGGTGTAAAGCTACAGGCAGTGGTCGACTGTACCTGTCAGTCACGGTCATTCACTGTAGTTTCCTTTGTGATTCCGTCGCTTGCTGTGGAAGTAATCCTCGGCATCGACTTTTTGTGTGCACACCAAGCGTGCATAGATTTCCGCCTATACTGCTTAACATTAACTCTAGAAGGAGAGAATGTGAAGCTAGATTTCGAACGTGGGCCAGCCGAGACAGACGTCACTGATCTGTTTAACCTTGATAAGCTTTTTAATTTGTATGTGGGACCATTCCGTGTACGATGCGTCGTACATCAGAACGCGGTGCAAATACAAACAATGCGAACTAGGAAGTGTCGTGGGCTGCACCACTTCACGACCATCAAGCAGTGGGTAGCATAAAAGTAATAACGCATCTCCTAATAGCATAGTCAATATGCAAGGTCAAACGTAAACAGCGAAGGTCACAGTTAATACAACACTCTGACCATAAATAGTCCATCACTGGCAAGTAAACTGGTCTACTGAATCGATTGTTTCTTTGGTTGTGCTCCGACAAGCTTGTCGTAATATGTCCTCGGCCTCCAAGACAGGCTTTCGATAGAAGTACTCTCAAATAGGTTGGAACCACACAGGAACGGGATACTCTGTCATAGATACTGTAACAGAGGGGAAACGGAGAAATCAACATGTGCAGTTCAAAATGGTTGAAATGGCTCTGAGCACTATGGGACTTAACATGTGTGGTCATCAGTGCCCTAGAACTTAGAACTACTTAAACCTTACTAACATAAGGACATCACACACATCCATGCCCGAGGCAGGATTCGTACCTGCGACCGTAGCAGTCGCGCGGTTCTGGACTGAGCGCCTGAGCCGCTAGACCACCGCGGCCGGCGAACATGTGCAGTGTGGTTTAGGTTATGCTGTAGATGCGCCTCAAAGAGCGCCATTGCTCGTCTATAAAGACGCTGCGCACTTGTGTACTGAGCATGAACGGCCCGTAACGGAGGCTGCCTGCGCCTATGTGCGCCACGAATTTTACATTGCAATGTGATTTTGTAGAAGGGACCCTGACAGAAGGAAAGTCCTGCAGTGTGTGTTTCAGGAATGCGATGACGACAACCGATGTATAGAGGAAGGATCAAATCAAGAGGAATCGAGGCAGGCGATTAAGAACGTTAATAATCTGCGCAAAGAAACCAGAAACAAACAAATGGGAGTATACATACGTCTCAAAAAGTAAATATCTTTTAAATGATGAGTGTAAGCTAATATACTGTTAGAACCGTGTGCTTTAAATGTTGGTGATCTAATACTCCTAGTGAGAAAACATAATTATATGTGTTTGAATTATGCCTGCAGAACCAAAGGAAAGAGCGAATAAATGAATCCAGGAGACAAAGACGTGCTTAAACAGCGGTAAGTCATTCCCAACATCCCACTAACAAAATGAAGTAAGAGTAGCCATGTAATTACAGGCTGGAAACCTTACCTTACTGTGGTAAAGCTGGTATAGTATTGTGTCGTTCCATGACAATATTTTGTTTCGTTTTGTCCTTAGTGTAAAACAGGCGCACAATAAATTTTATGCTTAACTTATCTTTTAACAGTAGCTCCATGTACGTATCTTAGATGCATGAAGAAGAGCTGGTGATTTGTATTACATGTGCATAGCAACACGATGAAGTCAGTTTAAGTATTGGGCAGTGGCATTTTTCATGTAATCACACCTAAATGCTATGTTGAGTAGAGCAGAAGTAGTTGGCTCAGTTCAATATTTCTTGGAAGTTGCGGGTGTTGCCTTGAACTAAACATACAGTAGATTGGCGAGGGAATTTTGCATAACCACCTGACACCATTTTGATCCCACTTCCAGTATATGTGTTGTAACTGTCAACAATGACATGCCACATTGGCAGAAGTATTTCGTTTTATATGTCTTCAACAACGTATTTATTATTGTACATCAATGACACTGGTCATAACTAGAACCATTTTAACTTAATTATTTTCATGACTGTTTAGTGTGTGACCAGCTGTGTTTATTGTCAATACAGAAATTAGTTCATATTTATCTTGGGTCAATGGTTGAAATGGCTCTGAGCACTATGCAACTTAACTTCTGAGGTCATCAGTCACCTAGAACTTAGAACTACTTAAACCTAACTAACCTAAGGACATCACACACATCCATGCCCGAGGCAGGATTCGAACCTGCGACCGTAGTGGTCACTCATTTCCAGACTGTAGCGCCTAGAATCGCATGGCCACTTGGGTCAATGTTGTAGTTTATGAACCTAAGAATAGTCACATAATTTGGTCGTACTTGGCGGTGTTGTTATGTATATATAAAAAAGATACGCTGTCTTTGTGGAAACATGTTACAAGTTGCTCCGCGGAGATAGGACGCCACGAGTCCACGGCACCGCGCCTCACATCAGGCGTCTACGCCAGAGAGTGCCAGGGAGACAGCAGCGCTGGCGGTTAAAGGCCGGTTCCCGCTAGGGCTGCCGCGCGTCAAAACGCCGCGGCAGCGGCGTGGTTTCCATGGAAACGTCGTCTGCGGCGCGGCGCGGCGCGGCGCGGCGGGCTCTGCGTCGTGGTGTGACCGTGTCGAACCGCTTGCGCTTCCGCTGCCTCGTGCCGCGCTTCAGGTCGGCGCCGCCAATCACAGAACGCGCTGAGCGTGAAGTCAGGTACGGAACGCCGGGCCACACGAACTTTCGCCGAACAGCTGGCGCGGACGCGGCGGCAGCTGTGAAATACTTAGCATTCTATCTCAAGGAAACTATTCGGCGAAAAAATTTGTTTCTTTTGCATCTTACAGTCTGATATCTTCGCCTGGTAAAGGACTGAATTTTGTTTTGTTTCTCGTTATGGTTACTTGTTGTATCGCTTCCAAGTAAACCACTACACAGAACTTTGTTCAATGTGCATAGGTAAAAAGGCATTGCGTAGACTTTGCGTATAGTTCATTTTAGGTAATACATTATTGCATATGAAATTTAGCCAACATATTGAAATTGGTTTTAAAGTTGAGAGCAGAACGATAGCTGTCACCGTTCTTGAGATGTTGAATAACATGTCGGCGGACGGGCCGCGCGGTGACCAAGCGCGGGTCGCCCTGCTCGTCGTATTCATGTCGTCGTAGCAGCATCAAATTTCACAAACGGTTCGAGATATGGAAACGTGGTTTTTTGCAAATGATTACTCGCAAAGAGTTGCGTTATTTGTCGTACGGTAAATACGTGAAACTCTTATCTATTGAGGTATGGAACTAACAATAAGTTCTTACAATTGATCGATGTACCTTTTAAACGCTATTCAACGGCATGTGAAATGAGAAGCACGGAGTGCGTTAATATTTACAATGATGTATATAGACCTACTCAGCTCAAACAGAAATCAATTTGCTGGGATGGTGTAAGATATAATTGCTACATATCAAGAAGTATTAATTATTTCACTTTCCCTAGAGAACTTTACTTTGTCTATAACATTTAAAATAATTTAGCAATACATGTAATAACACCAGCTGGCCAATTATTCTTTAAAGCAGTGCTAAAACAGTCTTCACAGGCCAGATATATATCCTCTGATAAGCCAGTTTCTTTTACCAAAAGACTGTACATCCCTGATCGCCTCCTGGCGAAACATCTTGGCATAAAATACCAAATACAATATTGTGTGCACTGTCTTTCGTATTTACAGACTCTGAAACTTATTTCCTAGTATAAGACTGTTTAAAGTAACAGGACAATTTACACAAATACTTCACAAGAAGACAAGTGATACGTACTAGTAGCTATATTACAAAAAAAATTTCTGGAAATAAATGCACAACTGAGCTAGTTAACCAAAGTGGCTGCTAGCTGCTGCTGGATTGCGTTAACAATAATACAGTTTCTTTATTTGTTTGCTCTGGTCTTCAGCTCGAGGACTGTGTTGATAGAGCATTTCACTGTAGTCTATTCTACGTAAGCCTCTTCATCTCTGCCTAAGTACTGCATCCTAAATCCATTTGAGTGTGCTTACAGTTGTCTCTACAGTATTGCTTCCATTACCAAACTGATGATTCCTCGATGGCTCAGAATATGTCCTGTCAGCCAACCGCATTTTAGACAGGTTGTGCTATAATTTCATTTTTCTACTGCCTCTTTTCCTATTGCCCAATTGATTTACTCCTTTTTTATATTTGCTTTTGTTGTCAATTCAAGTCAATACATTGTGTGTTATGCAAGGCTTTCTACTGCACCTTTCTCCTGTTTTTATCTTCTGCTGCTCTCAATGCCTGTTCTATCAAAGGTACCGATTCTTCTTGTAGTATTTTCCTCCCTCTCTTTCAATAAATCGTTGGCTAATGTCCCCTTTAAGAGTATCGACAAGCTATGGTCTGAACTTTGTATGTTACAACGGAAGTAGGCAAGGTTGTCAGTTAGAAGCTGAAGGGTCTCTACAAATCACATTTTCAATTTTTGTCTCGCTTAACTATCTGAATAATCTCTTTTATCGTACATTGTTTCATTGTATTAGGAGAGAGTGAACAATCATGAATGGCAGTCATGAAATCTGTTTATCGTGAAATAAGAAAACATGAATAATATGTGAAAGAGTACATTCTACACAAAATGAAAAATTTGTATGTCTTCACCCAACTTCGTCTTTCCTTCATGCAGGTGTAAGATATAGTTATTCAAACACACCGGGCGTTTCAGTGGGTCCCTCCCCGTACCTCAGTGGCTGTCCGTCATTGGCTACCACTAGCGTCTACCGATTCCAGATGGGAACCCCAATTTCGCGAGCCGCCGCGTCAAAGCGGAAAACACTTGCCGCTGCCGTTGCCACACGGTGCGCTGCCACGCTCTAGTGGGAACCGGCCTTTACCCAAAGAGCGGCAACTGCAGCACCACGAGACAACCCCGCAGCAGCCAGCTGAGAGCCGGCGCATCCCTCCCCCGACAGTCACCTGACGAGCGAAAGGGAATGCGTGACGCATGCCGAGCTAGCTCACCGAACCCCATGCGCCCAGACGGCCACGCAGTTAGGCAACGCCCACTCCCAGACACTCAACGCCACCCGGCAACGAATAACGCTGTGCACATGCGCCAAACTGGGGGCGCACAGTAAATAGGGCATCCACTTGCTGTCTGACGGTACATGTAACACATACGTGCACCCCCCACCAGCATTAGACGCCGCCGGACGCAGAAGGGCGCGTGCCTCACCATTGGCATGCACCACAAGCAGAAGGGGGCGTGTCTCGCCGTTGGCGCGCACCAGCAGAAAGGGGCGTGTCTCGCCAACACCACACGCACCAGCTGACAGCGACCACGAGATGATGAGACACAGAAGAGCCGGTGCCTCACCATTAGCACACACCACCTAGAGAAGAGGGCGTGTCTGCCGCTCACGCACACCAGCAGAAAGGGGCGTGTCTTGCCAATTCCACACGTACCAGCTGGTAGCGACCACGAGATGATGCGACGCAGAAGGGCGCGCCTCTCACAACTGGCACGCAGCACTAGAAGAAGGGGACGTTTCTCACCACTGATGCATACCGAGAGAAGGGGCCGTGTCGCCAATACCACACGCACCGGCTGACAGCGACTACGAGACGATGCGGCGAAGTAGGGGGTGTATGTCGTCAGATGCATCCCTCCACAATATGCAGACGACAACTGCCATGTTGGCTTGTCGATAACGAGACAGGGCCGGCTGACGAACAGCGATGTCCTGCAAATCTCCAATGTCGACCCACCCCATTGTATGGACGCAGGAGGTCTGACCAGCGGAGAGGCAACGTTGCGGGCTGCTGTATAGAGAAAACAGCAAACGTTACACGCAACGCCGCCGCCATCTCCCCATTTCAGTGTTGTGGTTCCGTAGTAGCCTATTCTCCAAGTCGCCTTTAGAAGAGACGTCCTCCCCAGCACCCACAGAAATACCCAGTGAAACTACCGTGTGACAAAACAACAGAATAATAGGGTGTCGAAGAGTTCATTTCTGTGTGTTTGTGTACTTGTGTACTATTTTATATATGTGGTTATTTATGTGTTGACAAGTGAAATAAGGGTCCCAGAGGGGAGCTAAAGTGTTCGATGAGTTACAATATATATACATATATAATAGCAATAATAAAAACTTTTTTGTCGGTTACATTGCTCTCTATGGATTCTGCATTTTAGCAGTAGAGTTAACTGGTCAACACTTCATTTAAGACCGATTCGGGAAATGCCAATATAAGTTATGTGAAACAGACACTTCAGCTCCTTCAATCAAGGGCAAAGATGCACAGTTTTCTTGGCTAATTCCACTAGTCAACCACAGGATTGGTGACAGATTACGACGTTATCATTACTACATTAATGGTTTTCCAATGACCACTCTCAACTTTATGCATTACTTAATTATTCTAGTATCATTACAATGATTTGTTGATTTTGCACTTTTCACTTAGATTTCTAGGTGTATGTCAACACCATTTGATTTTGCAAATGACATTTCTTTGATTCATTTTAATGTAATTTTTATTAAAAGATGAATGATTTTAAATGGTCATCACTTGTTGGCCTAGGATGTTAATTTAGACATTTCCTATGTTATTCACTTACTATGTTGTATGTTGAGTGTCCTCACTTTTTGTTTCACTTGTATTAATGATTTTAGCATCGTTGCATTTGTCTGTTTATATCAATTAAGTTTTAGACATCTGTGTCACTCTCATATAACTTATTAATGATTTGTTGATTTTGAACTTTTCACTTAGATTTTTATGTGTATGTCAGCAACATTTGATTTTGCAAATGACATTTCTTTGGTTCATCTTAACGTAAATACTTTCATTAATTATTTTAGCATTGTTGGATTTGTTTGTTGATCTTGCACATTTCACTTAGAATTTTACATGTGCTTGGCAGCACCATCTGATTTCATAAATGACATTTCTTTGATTCATTTTAATGTAATTTATATTAAAAGATGAATGATTTTAAATGGTCATCACTTGTCCTAGGATGTTAATTTAGACATTTTCTATGTTATTCACTTGCTATGTCGTTTAAATGCCATCGCCTTATGCCAAGTGGCCGCATATTTGATCCGCTCATAGCGGGAATATTCGTTCATGTCAGAGAGCAGGACATTGCAAATTTGTTTTTATCTTCTCTATAGCACAAACTATTGTTTGCAATTGTTTCCACTTTTCTTCTTACGTAAGCATAGAACATAACACTGGTAAAAGAAATGAACTAGAACTGTCCTCCCATGAGAAAACATTCCGGATCATTTCTTTCCATCCACACAAGGGGTGATGAAACGGTACAGTAGTTTCCGCTCGATAAGCAGCAGGTATCGCTGCTCGCTCGCACCGGGAAATACGAACAGAGGCAGACCACTCCTTTCCATCCACGCATGGGGTGATAAAACGATACAGTAGTTTCCGCTCTATAAGCAGCAGGTATCGCTGCTAGCTCGCACTGGGAAATACAAACAGAGGCGGCTCGGCCGCCAATTTTATTATATGACGTGGCCTGCTGCGGGTGCAACAGAACCCATGTGGACGGGTGGAAAGAAATGTGTCAGGCTTCATAAGACGTATTTATATGTATCATGTATTATGCATTTCTTGTACGTTAATGTGAATCTGCACATTAACTTTCCTTATCCTCCTCACACCTTTCCGTAAAGCATGGCCAAATCTTAGTTGGGAAGCAGTTCTGTAGTATAGTAGTGCCAACCTAACTCAGGGTAGGGGATCAGAGAGACAGCACAGGCAGGTAAAAGTCAAGGTGTCACAAGATTTCGGGTGGAGAGTTTGGTCACGGTCAAGTGGTTCGATCATCGCCTCCACCGGGGCCCAGGAAGACCTCTGGGTACCCGCCATATTCTGGGAGTGTTACAGAAGATGGGTAAGTGCGCAGACGTGCCCTCAGTGCATCTGTCTCAATGTTCACGCGTGTAAGAGAGATATTTGAATATTTGTACTAATTCATGTATTTCCAGCTTTGGATTGTGTAAGGAAATGAATGTTCTCGTTTAATTCCGGAAATTTGACCCCCTGTGTTAATGTATTTGGTCCCCAGTTTGCCTGTTATCCTCCTCACATAGTGGATGTCCCATGTAAAATATTGAGATACTTTGGTGGTATACATTTGGAACCGCAATTCCGTCTAGCCTGTAGAAATGTGCGTGTAGATTAGTATGTAATGTACCCGAGCTGTAAGTTGAAAAATTGAAATATCTGTAAACTGGAACAATTGCTGCAATCGTTGTAAAATCGAGCTACAATGATTAAAATAAATAGGTAATCAATTGTCATCAATCTTTAACATATCTTAAAAAAACACATAGGTGTCCAGTTAAAGGAATTCATTTAAAAATAGAAGATATAGAATGCAGGGACCCACACATCAGCGTGTGAGCCCTCAAGCCCCTTGCCTAGTATCGCACGGAAAGGGCACGCTCTCTAGGTAGCGCTCTCAAGCTCCCCTCCCCAGTTATCTGTTGCCAATTTTCATTCAGGGCTTGACGACATCAACTTTCATCTGACGTCCCTAGGCCAGGAGGCTTGACGGTAATCTTTCAGAGTGTAATCTGAGTGCAGGAAAAAAAAATACTAACCATGCAAAGGGAGTGTCATGATCAATTTAATTAATCAGTCAAGCAATTTGTTATCAATGAAATGCTGCTGGGAGGTTTGAAACTAGGAAAAGATTACCACAGATATGATTCAAGAGTTAAATTGGTAATCAGGCGCGTTTTTTCTTTGTGGTGAAATTTATTAACAGAATTTCAGTCTCTCAACTACAATGGGAGAGAGGATCATATTAAATTTAGCTACAGTACCGAATTTATAAAGTGATATCTAGTATTCACTTGATATTTACAACTCCTCTGTGTTGCTACTTTGAGAGACTTTGTAGGTGATGTGGCATTTGCTTACTTGAAGAGAGTGTAATATGACTGCAGGAAAAAAATTACTCATGCTTTCAGCACCCCATCACGAACCAAAAATAAACTTATTATTCTAGTCCTGTAAATCAGGGTGTGGCAGATACTAATCTGATAATAACATATTTTTCTACCTAATGAGAGTGTACATAGGAGAAATATTGTCTGTGCCACAAGATTTTCATGACAAGTTGGGTGATGGTGTTGGGAACCACACAACATATCCAGTTTGTGGAATGATGGTGACTTGAACTGTTGTCTGTGGTTCAATGTAATGTGTACCAGGCAGTCAAACCAAGTGAGTCTTGTACAAAGAAAAGTTTTGGCTGGTTTTTCCACAGAAATGTACATAATTGGAGTCATATCATCCCAACAGGTGTATCTCTCAGTTGGCTTGAGGACTTACCAGAGCCCTTCTGCTGGAGGCAGTAGGCACATAGATTCAGTGTGTACGTAGGAAAAACACAGTGTGGAATCATAAAAATGACCTACTGGCCAATGTACATAGTGGTTGCTTTTGCTGCCTAAAGTGAAACACATAAACTAATCCATGATCAATAGCCTTTCCTAGTACTCGACCAAATGTAGCTGTCCTTGACAAGTTTAACTGTGGTATTAGCTCCACCGTGAGTGTTTGATGAACACTTGCTTTCAAAAAACAGCAGCAGGCATGACATGGTGTGGGAGGTAGTTGAGATGTACTGCACTACAATGAAGTTTTTGAGTCCCTTAAAATACAATTCTTTTGAGCTGAGTTCCCATGTCTCCACTCACGTAAGCTCCTCTGTATGCATGTTGACTGCTTATTCTGACACATATTTGCCCAATCAATGGTATAGAAAAGTCCATTGACCTCGAAAGATAGTTGTCCACCATGTTTTCAGCCCCTTAAACATGTCTCCCATCTATATCAAATTGGCTAATAATTCTAACTGCCAAAACCAAGTCAGGGAATGGTTTCCTTAAGCCTTGTAAAAGCAAAAGTGGTAGGTTTGTTGTCTGCATAAACTGCATACAGTATACAACGATAAGCGATAAACAGTGTCACTCAAAAAGGTAAAAACGGCTTACCTGTTACCCAGTGACCAGCTATCAACTTAGCTCGTCTCTTTTTGTGACGAACGAGATTGGTGCTATTTCATCAAACCACAGATGGCAGCAACACCTATGCCTATGCACATACTCTGCTGAGGACATCCTTCATGCTGCACTGTCTCTGACAACTGTCTGCAAAAGCATGGGTCATCTAGTTGCCGACAAATTTACATACTTTTAGAAGATCTGATCTGCTACGGAAAGGGGGGCGACGTGTCTGACTAGATTTGTCTTGGGGTTGATATCCAGTATTTGTTGGGCATGTTGCATTTCTGTTGTGTGTGCAGCAAACTATCAGCTCTCATTGGTACATGTTAATGATGGATGCATATCTGCAGGATGTGAACTAAGTTTGGTTTTTGTTTAGCATTTTTATATGTGTAATGTTCATTATACTTAAAATATCTACAAGTATGAATACTGACTTGTGGTAACAATAAGTAAATTACATTTAATAACAGTCTGGTGAGTTTAATCATTTGTCACCATTACCTAACATGCACTTGATGTGTAACAGGTGATTAAGATTAATATTACATTACAGAATTTGGCTAGAGTACACATACAGGGTTGGTGGATCTTGCATTGTGTGCTGATGGAAATTTATTGATGCTGGTCAGAGGCAATTGGATGGCAGTATATGGAAGCCAATAAGAACTGCTTAATATAATAATATCTTTCAGTAGGTGAAATGAATTGGTTTCATTATTTTTAATATGGAGAGCGACAAGATAACTTTTATGTGTTTGGTTATTGTGAATTTTAAGGTAGGTTACTGATTGCCATAGTTGTTTGACAAATGGAAAAAACTAGATGTAGTGACACAATGACTTGTAGTGAAACCTGAGGACTAGGTTAGGGCTAGAGTTTAACCTCTTTACTATGAGTTGGTGTTGCCAACAAATGTAAATGGAAGATAATATAGGTGTGCTGACAGACTGATCTGCAGAGTACTAGTTGTGCAAGACCCTGACATGTTGGAAAGTGACAGTTCAGTTGTGAGCTACAAAGACAATGAAGTTCAAGATGGAAGTATGGCTTAAATAAAAAACTGATGTGTACTGCAACCTGAGATATCTGTTCGACATTGCAGTAATCTACTTGTGTGTCCTATTTTCGATTTGGCCAAAGACTGTGACTGAGTGATTAAATTGTAACCTAACAGAATAAAATACCAGCTAACTTTCTTTAGAGGCAATAGAAAATTCAGAATGAGCTTCTAGATTTGCAGCTGATAACTGCCTTTGTAGGTGCAATTTCATTTGGTGTTTAAATTCATATGTATTTGCCTGTCTGTTGTCATGCAACAGAAAAAGCCGTATGCCATCTAAACAGCGATTTTTATTATATTGTGTCTTGTATAAGCAGGTAAGTTTTGTCACTAAATGAGTAGACACTACAGTCAACTTTGATTTGGTGCATAATTGGCACATACATCTCTAAAAAAATAAACTTCATTTTATATGTAAACTATGTCGAGCCTAGTATGAGGAGCTTTGTCGTATGTATTTTGCACTGAGCTTGAACATGAGTATTTTTTTAAACACTACGTAAGGAGGAAACCTATAGCCTTGACAAGAAAAAGAAATTAGGTAAGTCAGTATAGATGTAGCTGATGCTGCAACTTTCTATTACTGGGTTTTGATGCTAATTGATTAATGAATATGCACTGTTTTAACATGTTCCATCAGCTATAATTTTGCAAGTATGAAATGTAAACAAAATTTTGTAAGTGGCAAAATATGCTTCAACTTTGTGAAGTGAATTTGATTCTACATTGAAGCAATTACTTCCCATAGCAAGGAGTGACAATAATTTTAGAGAACACTGAGTACAGGCACATAGATATTTACATTAGTGCACAACTATTAGTATTTTAAGATTTGTTAACTCCAGCATAATAAATTCATTTTCGTTTCTTGGTCACATATGTTACAATGAAATGGCAACAGAAAATTTATTAGTGCTTTCAGATATTTAAAGCTGAATTTTTACTGACATCAGATCCCATCAGAACGAAAATCTGTTCTTATAAACACAAACGACGATTTACTACGAAATATCTATGTATAGCATTTGCAACTTCTGAAAATTCTAAAAATTGCATTTTGTTTCAAGCTGATATATGTTGAAACTCTAGGTAAAAGATTTTTTCAATGAGGATAACATTACTAAAATTGAATCAATATCGACAGGCATTGGTCACTTCCCTTCACCTATATAGCTCAACCGCAATTGTTGATACCACAAAATAAAAACCAACTACTCCAAAAATTATAATCGCACCGCAACTATTAATACCACAAAACCAACACATGAAACAATGGGAATCACACACTTTCCTTGACCTATGTAGGTCAACAGCAGCTTACGATACCAAAACAGCTATGACGACACATTAGAATCAGACACTTCCCTTGACCTATATAAGTCAACAGCAGCTCACAATACCAAAACGCACATAGCTACAATGACAAATTGGAATCAGACACTTCCCATGACCTATACAGCTCAAATACAACTGATGATACCAAAAAAATTGGAATTGAGTTCTTTCCCTAAGATACATAAATCAACCACATGTGCCAATACCAAAACATCAACTACCAACACATGCAGTAAATAACACCAACCGAAGAACATATAAAAACTCCACCAAACATCGTAACATGTGAACAATAGACCCAAAACAATGGCTATTTACCCCAAAAACGTTCTGGCACTACACACTAGGTCAGCCACCACACACACACACACACACACACACACACACACACACACACACACACACACACACACACACACACAAACAAAACCAACGCCCAACCTACCAATGCCCCACACCCAATCTTCACCCTCCCCCCAAAAACCAAAACCCACCAACAGTCCCTGGTTCGAGATGCCAGAACTCTGGATAATCACATATTCAGCTTGCATACGCCACATTTCACTATCTCCACCACAAGCCCAAAAAGCTACAGAATCTTAATAAAGGACAATATGTCGTCCCCCATTTTAGGCTGCAGACACACACTATTAAACCTAGAAGTCATATCCATACCTAACAATAGGAGCCACAAATAATCATAAACACAACAGAAACCTAATTCTTAACTCACTGAAATCAATTATTGTTCTTCTATAGAAGTCACAACTGATAAAACCACCCTTCTAGCACCAAGTCCCAAACGAACCCAGCGTACACCACACAACATGTGGACCATACACACACCACCAACCGCAACAAGACAGCATCTACAAATAAAACACACTCATAAATTAAACTCTGCACCATAATATGTCACAGACAACAACACCTTTACGTTATGGGATCAAAGCTGACGGGTGCGATTGGCCACCTCCATTGACCCATGTCACCAGTATATATAATGACATTTGGACCCTTTAGTGTACTCCTATCGTTTATATAGAGAATGAAAAGCAGTTGACCCAATACTGTGTTGGCTTTGAGGCTCAGGGATACTTCCCTACACTTGTTTATTAGAAACATCAGTGGCTCCACTGGAAAAACTGAACAATAATTAACTGCTCTTGTACATCTGTCATATGGCCCTATAGTATTTTTTTTATTTTCATGTTGCAGATTATTTTTTATATTTACAGATCATTTGTGAGAAACATAAATAAACACTGTGTTACATTTATAATGGTTAAAGAAATATATTATTCTTTTTTGTTTTGTTTTGTGGGATTTTGTCATATTAGATTGTCTACCACAGTAACAATTGTGTTCATAGAAAGTGGAATCAATGAAATGTGGGTCCAAAAATTCATTTCCTTATTTTTTAGGTATTATGATTTCATTATTGTTGGCACGTCTTTCTTTTCTGTCTGTGCTAATCAAAGTCCAGACAGTCTTTGCCATATTAGTGGGTAATTGATTTCTTGAAGAACATTGTCTTTATTTCCTTTAGCAATCTGAAGTAGTCTCTCTCTCTGTCTCTAACTCTCTCTCTCTCTCTCTCTCTCTCTCTCTGTTCGTGCAGTCTTCATTACTTCATTACTGGTTTGATTTTTAATATTTTTTGTGCCTCTCATATGGATGTTTCAGGTCCTCTCCTCCCCATGGAATGACTGGTGTGATCCATTTCTTTCTCATTATATTTTTGCTTTTCTTACAGCATGCAATGTTTTTGCAGTAGCTTAGAGATGAATAGAAAGTTTCTCAATGTTTATCCATGGATTTTCTATAACCATGTTACTGTTATGCTATGTTCTGGACTGTACTAAACTGGTAAATCGGAAGTGTATAAAGAATTGTACGGTAGAGCTAAGTGTAAGTATAAGCAGGCAATCAATGAAGCAAAGAAACTACATGATATACTAAACACTGAAAAGTAAAAATAATAATAATAATAAATAAATAAAAGAATAACAGAAAAACTGCAAAGAAGTCGGAAGTGAAATTAACTCTATTGTCTACCCTAACCAAAAAGATGATATTGCCATAACCCCAGACAAATGTAAGAAATTTTGTATCCAATCCATTGAAGAAATTGTTGTTGTGGTCTTCAGTCCACAGACTGGTTTGATGCAGCTCTTCTTGCTACTCTATCCTGTTCAAACTTCTTCATCTCCCACTACTTACTGCAATCAACATCCTTCTGAATCTACTTAGTGTATTCATCTCTTGGTCTTCCTCTGCGATTTGTACCCTCCAATACTAAATTGGTCATCCCTTGATGCCTCAGAACATGTACTACAAACCAATCCATTCTTCCAGTCAAGTTGTGCCACAAATTCCTCTTCTTTCCAATTATATTCAATACCTCCTGATTAGTTACGTGATCTATGCAACTAATCTTCAGGATTCTTCTGTAGCACCACTTTTTGAAACTTTGTATTCTCATCTTGTCTAAACTATTTATCGTCCATGTTTCACATCCATACATGGCTGCACTCCATACAAATACTTCCAGAAAAGACTTCATGACACGTAAATCTATACTCAATGTTAACAAATTTCTTTTCTTCAGAAACGTTTTCCTTGCCATTGCCGTCTACATTTTATATCCTCTCTACTTCGACAATCATCAGTTATTTTGCTCCTCAAATAGCAAAACTCATCTACTACTTTAAGTGTCTATTACCTAATGTAATTCCCTCAGCATCACCTGATTTAATTCGACTACATTCCATTAGCCTCATTTTGACACTGTCTATTCTGTTCAATAGGTCTTCCAAGTCCTTTGCTGTCTCTAATAGAATTATAATGTCATCAGCATATGTCAAAGTTTTTATTTCTTCTCCATTGATTTTAATACATACTGTGAATTTTTCTTTTGTTCCCTCTACTGCTTGCTCAATATACAGATTGAATAACATTGAGGAGAGGGCTACAACCCTCTCACTCCCTTCCCAACCACTGCTTCCCTTTCACTTCCCTCCACTTTTATACCTGCCATCTGGTCTCTGTACAAATTGTAAATAGCTTTTTGCTCCCTATATTTTACCTCTGCCACCTTCAGAATTTGAAAGAGAGTATTCCAGTCAACATTGTCAAATGCTTTCTCTAAGTCTACCAATGCTGGAAACATAGTTTGCCTTTCCTTAATCTAACTTCTAATATAAGTCAATATTGCCTCATGTGTTCCTACATTTCTACAGAATCCAAACCGATCTCCCCCGAGGTTGGGTTCTTCCAGTTTTTCCATTCATCTGTAAAGATTTAGTGTGAGTATTTTACAGCAGTGACTTATTAAACTGTTAGTTCAGTAATTGTAACATGTGTCAACACCTGCTTTCTTTGGGATTGGAATTACTATATTCTCCCTGAAATCTGGTGGTATTTCGTCTGTCTTATACATCTTGCTCACCAGATGGTAGAGTTTAGTCCTGGCTGGCTCTTCCTAGGCTACCAGTAGTCCTAATGGAATGTTGTCTACTTCTGGGGCCTTTCACCGCTGTGTCAAATTCTTCACGCAGTATCATGTCTCCCTTTCATTTTCATCTACATCCTCTTCCATCTCCATAATATTGTCCTCTAGTACATTACCCTAGTATAGACCCTCTATATGCCCCTTCCACCTTTCTGCTTTCCCTTCTTTGCTTAGAACTGGTTTTTTATCTGAGCAATTGGTAATCATACAGGTCGTTCTCTTTTATCCAAAGGTCTCTCTAATTTTCCTATAGGCACTATCTATCTTATCCCTGGTGATAAAAGCCTCTACATCCTTACATTTGTCCTCTAGCCATCTATGTGTAGCCAGTTTACACTTTCTGTCGATCTAATTTCTGAGACATTTGTATTCCTTTTCGCCTGCTTTATTTACCACATTTTTATATTTTCTACTTTCATCAAACTAATTCAGTATCTTTTCCGTTACCCAAGGATTTCTACTAGCCCTCGTCATTGTACCTACTTGATCCTCTGCTGCCTTCACTATTTCATCTCTCAAACCCACCCATTCTTCTTCTACCATGTTTCTTTCACCTATTCTTCTCAATTGCTCCCTAATGCTTTCTCGGAAACTCTCTACAACCTCAGGTTGTTTCAGTTTATCCAGGTCCCACCTCCTTAAATTCCCATCTTTTTGCAGTTTCTTCAGTTTTAATCTACAGTTCATGGCCCTGAAAAGGTCTTACAATGTAAAACCTGACTCCTAAATCTCTGTCTTACCACTGTATAACATATCTGAAATCTTCCAGTGTCTTGACGCCTCTCCCACATATACAACCTTCTTTCATGATTCTTAAACCAATTGTTAGCTATGATTAAGCTATGCTCCATGCATAATTCTACCGGGCAGCTTCCTCTCTCATTCCTGTTTCATATTTACCTGCTACTTTTCTTTCTCTTTATTTTTCTACTATCAAATTCCAGTCCCCCATGACTATAAAATTTTCAGCTCCCTTCACTATGTGAATAATTTTTTTAATGTCATACATTTCTTCAATCTCTTCGTCATCTGTGAAGCTAGTTGGCATATAAACTTGTCATACTGTGGTAGGTCTGGGCTTCATGTCTACCTTGGCTACAATAATGCGTTCACCATGCTATTCGTAGTAGCTTATCTATGCTCCTGTTTTTTATTCATTATTAAACCTACTGCTGCATTACCCCTGCTTGATTTTCTATTTTTAATGCTGTGTTCACCTGACCAGAAGTCTTGTTCCCACTGCTACCGAACCTCACTAATTCCACTATATCTAACTTGAACCTGACCATTTCCCTTTTTCAATTTTCTAACCTACCTGCCAATTTAACATTTTAAGCTCCAACCCATAGAACACTAGTTTTCTTGAAGAAATTAGTAGTTAATAAACGACCTCCCGTAAGTGCAGTTAGTATCAGTGACAACTGCTTTGCAAAGCCTTTCCCATGAACTTTCACAGGAGGGTGTCCAAGTACGATCCTGAAAATAGGTAAAAATTTCAAACCTTCAGCTAGTGTTGATTACTATGATTTGTCATGTAATTTGTTTAAAGATGCTATTGACTGTGTAATTTATCCTTTAAATAATTGTGTAAATAAATCTCTAGATGAAAATAAGTTCAATGAGTTATGTCCATATATTAAAAAAATGAAAAGTACTGTCCCACTAGCTATAGGCTCATATCCATAACTCCTTTCTTTTCTAAAATTTTTGAAACAATAATGTATAAAAAAAGTTTGTGTTTATTTGGGCAAATCAATGATAAACAATTTGGATTCAGGAAAGGTAAATGCACAACTGACTCAATGGATTCACAAGTAAAATTTGTCCTAGTTGTGTTTGAGGCTAGGGACTACACTCTAGCTATGTTTTGTGACCTGAGCAGAGCTTTTGATTGTGTAGTACAGGGCTACCCAACAAAATTTTCTCAAGGACCCCCTCATCGAACATGATTGGTACCTTGTCATATCACAGTATGTAGTACCTAAAAAGACAAATTAAGAGTCTTTTTATACGTTTTCTATTTTTGGCACTTAAAAAAAACATTGACATATTCATTATTGAAAAAATATTGAGCTTAAAACTTTTTCATTTTTTCCATCATCGTTATTGTTAAATTTTTGATTGTTGCTCAAAATCTTTGCCTTCATATCTCGGTGTTTAGTATAACAAAGTCCTTAAAAAATTGAGTATAAACTGAAAATGACAGGAAAAAATTTAAACTGAATGTATTCATCTTTCAAGTTCACTACACTTGAGATTGCATTGAGTAGACATGTGTAACAATAAGAAAACACTAATTTCATACAAGGTATAATTTATTTGAAAAAATACAGCTACAACAGAGTACTCCATCACTATAAAATTAGTTCTAATTTTTAGTTCTTAATGAGGTGAGTTCAATCTGACCTCTGAGTCCATTATTTCTGAAATATTAGGTTCCAAACTTGAAACTTCCACTCTGAAATCCGACTGCACGTTGAGCCGATTCCTATATTTTGTTTTTCATGAACCACATGGAAGAAAATGCTTGCTCACATCAGTATGTGGTTCCAAATGGAAGGATCTTTTTCATCGCCTTATCTCCAAATTTCTTGAGGTCCCTGCGTGCTGTTGCCTGGAAGTCTGTAATTTTATCACCAATGAAAATGTTTATCATCATACCATAGCTGGACAGATCCACAAGTTGATCTTGCTCTTCTTAAGTGAGGCCTTGGATTTTGTCTATTTCTTCACAGCTGAAGGGATTTTGAATCCATCTGTCGTCAGGGTCAGGTTCAGGGAAATACTCTCTAAAGAAGTGGCTAGGCTGCGTAGATGCTCGGCTCCATTGATCTTGAGCTGGTCAGTTAAACTCTTCTCTGATGACTTCAAGAATTGTTTTAAAGTAGAAAAATTAGTTAGTGACTCGTTTTCTATCCTGGACGCCCAGGTCTGACACTTTTTAACCATAGCACTAATCTTATCCTCAACTTTGAACATGTCTACATTTTTCCATGTAAACTCAAATTTAACACATTCAAGTGCTCAAATACATCAGCTAAGGAGGAACAAGACTTCTGGTCAGGTGACTACAGGGTTATAAACACAAAATCAAATGGGGGTAATGGAGGAGTAGGTTTAATAACGAATAGGAAAATAGGAATGCGGGTAAGCTACTACAAACAGCATAGTGTGGCCAAGATAGATACGAAGCCCACACCTACTACAGTAGTACAAGTTTACATGCCAACTAGCTCTGCAGATGACGAAGAAATTGAAGAAATGTACGATGAAATAAAAGAAATTATTCAGATAGTGATGGGAAACGAAAATTTAATAGTAATGGGTGACTGGAATTCGAGTGTAGGAAAAGGGAGAGAAGGAAACATAATAGGTGAATATTGATTGGGGCAAAGAAATGAAAGAGGAAGCCGCCTTGTAGAATTTTGCACAGAGCACAACTTAATCATAGCTAACACTTGGTGTAAGAATCATGAAAGAAGGTTGTATACATGGAAGAACCCTGGAGATACTAAAAGGTATCAGATAGATTGTATAATAGTAAGACAGAGATTTAGGAAACAGGTTTTAAGTTGTAAGACATTTCCAGGGGCAGATGTGGACTCTGACCACAATCTGTTGGTTATGGCCTGTAGATTAAAACTGAAGAAACTGCAAAAATGTGGGAAATTAAGGAGATGGGACCTGGATAAACTAAAAGAACCAGAGGTTGTACACAGTTTCAGGGAGAGCATAAGGGAACAAATGACAGGAATAGGGGAAAGAAATACAGTAGAAGAAGAATGGGTAGCTCTGAGGGTTGAAGTAGTGAAGGCAGCAGAGGATAAAGTAGGTAAAAAGACGAGGGCTGCTAGAAATCCTTGGGTAACAGAAGAAATATTGAATTTAATTGATGAAAGGAGAAAACATAAAAAGGCAGTAAATGAAGCAGGCAAAAAGGAATACAAACGTCTCAAAAATGAGATCGACAGGAAGTGCAAAATGGCTAAGCAGGGATGGCTAGAGGACAAGTGCAAGGATGTATAAGCTTATCTCACTAGGGGTAAGATAGATACTGCCTACAGGAAAACTAAAGAGACCTTTGGAGAGAGGAGAACCACGTGTATGAATATCAAGAGCTCAGATGGCAACCCAGTTGTAAGCAAAGAAGGGAAGGCAGAAAGGTGGAAGGAGGATATAGAAGGTTTATACAAGGGCGATGTACTTGAGGACAATATTATGGAAATGGAAGAGGATGTAGATGAAGACGAAATGGGAGATACAATACTGCGTGAAGAGTTTGACAGAGCACTGAAAGACCTGAGTCGAAACAAGGCCCCCAGAGTAGACAACATTCCGTTAGAACTACTGACGGCCTTGGGAGAGCCAGTCATGACAAAACTCTACCATCTGGTGAGCAAGATGTATGAGACAGGCGAGATACCCTCAGACTTCAAGAAGAATATAATAATTCCAATCCCAAAGAAAGCAGGAGCCGACAGATGTGAATATTACCGAACTATCAGTTTAATAAGTCACAGCTGCAAAATACTAACGCGAATTCTTTACAGTCGAATGGAAAAACTGGTAGATGCGGACCTAGGGGAGGATCAGTTTGGATTCCGTAGAAGCGTTGGAACACGTGAGGCAATACTGACCTTACGACTTATCTTAGAAGAAAGATTAAGAAAAGGCAAACCTACGTTTCTAGCATTTGTAGACTTAGAGAAAGCTTTTGACAATGTTGACTGGAATACTCTTTTTCAAATTCTAAAGGTGGCAGGGGTAAAATACAGGGAGCGAAAGGCTATTTACAATTTGTACACAAACCAGATGGCAGTCATAAGAGTCGAGGGGCATGAAAGGAAAGCAGTGGTTGGTAAAGGAGTGAGACAGGGTTGTAGCCTCTCCCCGATGTTATTCAATCTGTATATTGAACAAGCAGTAAAGGAAACAAAAGAAAAATTTGGAGCAGGTATTAAAATTCATGGAGAAGAAGTAAAAACTTTGAGGTTCGCCGATGACATTCTGTCAGAGACGGCAAAGGACTTGGAAGAGCAGTTGAACGGAATGGACAGTGTCTTGAAAGGAGGATATAAGATGAACATCAACAAAAGCAAAACGAGGCTAATGGAGTGTAGTCAAATTAAATCGGGTGATGCAGAGGGAATTAGATTAGGAAATGAGGCACTTAAAGTAGTAAAGGAGTTTTGCTATTTAGGAAGTAAAATAACTGATGATGGTCGAAGTAGAGAGGATATAAGACGTAGACTGGCAATGGCAAGGAAAGCGTTTCTGAAGAAGGGAAATTTGTTAACATCGAATATAGATTTATGTATCAGGAAGTCGTTTCTGAAAGTAGTTGTTTGGAGTGTAGCCATGTATGGAAGTGAAACTTGGACGATAACTCGTTTGGACAAGAAGAGAATAGAAGCTTTCGAAATGTGGTGCTACAGAAGAATACTGAAGATAAGGTGGATAGATCACGTAACTAATGAGGAGGTATTGAATAGGACTGGGGAGAAGAGAAGTTTGTGGCACAACTTGACTAGAAGAAGGGATCGGTTGGTAGGACATGTTTTGAGGCATCAAGGGATCACAAATTTAGCACTGGAGGGCAGTGTGGAGGGTAAAAATTCGTAGAGGGAGACCGAGAGATGAGTACACTAAGCAGATTCAGAAGGATGTAGGTTGCAGTAGGTACTGGGAGATGAAGAAGCTTGCACAGGATAGAGTAGCATGGAGAGCTGCATCAAACCAGTCTCAGGACTGAAGACAACAACAACAACAACAAGTACACAACTGAGTAAAGCCAAGAGAAGTTAGTGAGACAATTCGCGTACTTTGTGTCAAGAATGAAGACATGAAGCTCATCTCTAAATTCAAAAATTCTTGACAAGACCCTACCTCGAGAAAGCCATCTTACTTCCGTTTGAATAAGAAGTTGCTCATGCTCATGTCAGTCTCTTTACACAACAAAGAATATAATCTCGATTGCAGATGTCGAGTTTTAATGTAGTTGATGATTTGAACTACTTCTTTAAGTATCTTTTGCAAAGGTTCAGCCAATCTTTCGGCTACTAAGCCTTCACGATGGATACAACAGTAAGTCTATTTCACCTCAGGGGCTACTGTTTTGATATGAGGTAGAAGTCCTGTTTTTTTGCCAGCCATTGACTTTGCTCCATCCGTCGACAAGCCTACACATTTTTCCAGGTGTCATCATGTACATTGAGATAATTATTTAATGCAGTAAAAATATTGCCTGCTGTATGCCAGACTGCGTAGACAGAATGCTAGGAAACGGAAATATGGATTTATGAACGCTTATATCATGGAACGTGAGCACACTGTTGCAAACAGGAGTGATGAATAGTGTTGCAGAATGGGAGATTTTGCACAGCAGGAAATCAGGTGGAAGGGAAGAGGAGTGATTTATAAGCAGACATTCTTGATGTACTTTTCAGGAAAGATGAAAGACTAGGGGAGTATGGAGTTGGGTTTATAGTCTCCAAGGATATGCGTAAATCAGTTATCACCTTTATCCCATATAATGAAAGATATGTACTCTGCGTGTGAAAGGCAGATTTCACAGTGTGACCTTTGTTAATGTATATGCACCATCAGAAGAATCAGATGAAAATACTGTAAACATCTTCTATGGTAAAATACAGGGTGTGTGTGACAGAATACCCAGATATGATCCTAAAATAGTTTTGGCGAGTATAATGGGAAACTGGTATGGGAATGGGATGTGTATTGAGGTATACTGAACAAACTTTTCCACAAATGTCTGCACGTAAGTATATATATTTACTGTAGTAGGACACATGTACATGCCACGAGATACAAATACAGACTGAATGAATTAACATCACAGCTCGGAAGAGCGATATAAGGTCAAAGATTAAGTTGTTCATGGTCGATATGACCTATGAACGCCACACTGGGAAAGGAAGCGGCACTCAGAAGTGTGTTTGGTAAGGAAAGTCTGCATGATGAAAGTAATAATAATGGTGTGAGGGTTGCCCAGTTTGCTTCTGTAAACAAGTTGAAGGCAGTAAGTACCTGTTTTCCAAGGAAAAATATCTACAAAGGGACATGGAAAATACCAGAAACAAATAAAGCAAACCAAATAGACCATATATTTATATCAAAGATGTGAGCGTCTGATATGCAAAATGAGCGCACTTTCCAAGGATCTAATTCTGACCGTTACCTACTTAGATTTCTGGAAGGCTTTTGATACCGTTCCTACCATGTGACTATTAATCGAATTGCTTGCATATGGAGTATCGTCTAAGTTGTGTGACTGGATTCGTGATTTCCTCTCAGAAAGGTCACAGTTCATAGTGATAGATGATAAATCATTGAGTAGAACGGAAGTGATATCTGGCGTTTCGCAAGGTAGTGTCATAGGCCCTCTGCTGTTCCTGACTTACATAAACGTTCTAGGTGGTAATGTGAGCAGCCCCCTTAGATTGTTTGCAGATGGCGCTGTAATTAACTGTCTAGCAAAATGATCAGATGATCAATTCCAATTACAAAAGGATTCAAAATTTCTGTATGGTGCGAAAAGTGGCAATTGGCACTAAACAAAGAAAAGTGCGAGTTCATCCACATGGGTACTAAAAGAAATCCGATAAATTTTGGGTGTATGATAAATCACACAAATCCAAGGGCTGTCAATTTGACTAAATACCTAGGAATTACAATTACAAGCAACATAGATTGGAAATACCACAAAGATAAAATTGTGGGGAAGGCGAAACAAAGACTGCACTTTGTTGACAGAACACTTAGAAGATGCAACAAACCCAATAAAGAGACAGCCTACATTACACTTGTCCGTATTCTGCTGGAATATAGCTGCATGGTATGGGATGTTTACCAGGTAGAATTGATGGAAGACATTCGAAAAAATGCAAAGAAGGGCAGCTTGTTTCGTGTTATCGCACAATAGGGGTGAGAGTGTCACTGACATGATACGCAAGTTGGGGTGGCAGTCACTGAAACATAGGCGGTTTTTTTTTTGCGGCGAGATCTATTTACAAAATTTGTCACCAACTTTCTCTTCCGAACGCGATACCCGCCTAAGTAGGGAGAAATGATCATCATAATAAAATAACAGAAATTAGAGCTCAAACGGAAAGATTTGGGTGTTCCTTTTTCCCACATGCCATTCGAGAGTGGAATGGTAGAGAAATAGTACGAAAATGGTTCGATGAACCCTCTGCCATGCACTTAAGCATGAATGGAAGAGTTACCAAAGTGAGACAGGAACTTGGCATGGCTGCCAGAGGAAGTAGTACCAGAGTAAAGAAATGGAATATAGAACAACTGAAAGAGAGGTCTACTGTTCAGGAGTACCCAGACAGATTGAGACAGAAGTTACAAACAAAAGATGGTGGAGATGATATAGACAAAGAATACAGCTCTATTAAAGATGTCACTAGGACAACAGCGGATGAAATACTGGGAGAAGTGAGGAGACTTAGGAATGAAGACTGGTATGATGAATGTAGACAGGCAGTGGAACAGAAAAAGGAAGTAAAGCTGAAATGCTTTCAGCAGAATACTAGATCAAATCAGTCATTATATAATGAAAAGAGAATAGAGGCAGCAAGGGTATGCAGGTGGAGAAAAAGGGAAGCCATGAAGAGAGCAGAAAATACTACAAAAAAGGAACTCGAGAACATAGACCAAACATAACAGGTTGTAAGGACAAAGAGGGAAATTTGCTGACAGATAAACAAGATGTTTTGGATAGATGAAGAGAACAATACAAGGGAATTTTGGAGGGCAATACTACCAGGAATGGGCAGCCACTCTATTATACCATAGACCCTGAAATAGAGGAACCAACACTAGAGGAAGTGCATTGTTTAAAAAATTATAAAGCACCAGGAACCAATGAAATAATTGCAGAACTGCTAAAAATGGGGGAACTGGTCCTCATAAGCAAATCAACAAACTTATAAAGTTGAAATGGAATCAGAAAAGAATGCCAGAAGAATGGACCTTAGGTGCAATCCAACCAATACGCAAGAAGGGAGACAAGACTTACTGTTCAAATTACCGTGGAATTACCTTTCTGAAAGTAACTTATCATATCTTCTCTAGTATTATCTACAACAGGTTAGCACCATATTCAAAATATATTTTGGGGAGTATCAGTATGGATTTCAGCCTAATAGATCAACAACAGACCAGATATTTGTGTTTAGGTAAATACATGAAAATACATATGAGTATAACATTGAGGTCTATAACCTCTGTGTAAACTTCAAGCAGGCCTTTGATAGTCTAGATGGAGCGCAAATGTTAAATGATTTGCTGCTACTTGGTGTACCATCGAAGTATGTCTCAATTAGTCAAGCAATATTGGCTGGTTCCAAGGCTGCAGTGCGAGTGAATGGAGAACTGACCAATTAGTTTAATGTTAGTAAAGGTGTCAGACAAGGGGATGCACTCTCTACAATGCTTTTCAATCTGACTCTTGAAGCAGCCACGCAGAAGCTTCAGACATCTGGTTAGATGTTAACAAAGTCGACTCAGATATGTGCTTATGCCAATGATCTAACAATTATTAGTAGAAGAAAGGTATCACTAGAGAGGACAATATGTGAGATGAAAGAAGCGACAGGACCTAGAGGCCTTTCTGTAAATGAAACAAAGACTAAGTACATGAACTTCACCAGGAAGGAAAATAATAACTTGGATAGATTATTAGCAGACGGTTTCAATTTTGAACATGTGCAGAACTCTATTTGGGCTCTAATATTAACAGCACAAATTTCATGTTAACTGAAATAACACTATGCATCCTAAGTGGTAATAGATGCTCCCATGTTTAAGAAGTTGCTGGCCTCTAGATTACTAAATAGGCAGCTGAAACTGCAACTATATAATGTCATGATCAGGTCAGCTGTAACCTTTGGATGCGAAACATAGACGCTAACCAGTGTTGATGAGCAACAGCTCAGAATATTTGATCTACCTTTATTCACAAATTATTACACAATACTGTATGCTGATGACACAACTTTTCGAAATGAAAGCACAGATCTAGCCATACTGAAAACATTGACCAAAAATACCCTTACTTAATCTTCATTACAGTTCAGAGCAAATGGTTTCTTGCTAAAAGTAAAACCCAGGAACTTTTCATTAGCTGGGAGATCCGTAAGCACCATGAACTAGAAACTGTTGAAATTTTAGGTGTTACAACTGATATAAAATTGAAATATATCAGGCAGACTTTCAAGAGTGATTTATTTAATTAGGATTTTAAAAAGATATGTTCCAGATAACTATGTAAGATCAGCATATTTTGCTTTCTTCCAAGCATTTTATCATGTGGAATTTTATTCTGGGGTAGTAATTGTCACATAAATGAAATTTTGTTTTTGCAGAAGAAAGTATTGAGAATAATTACTGATTCCAGTTAATCAGAACAGTGTAAACCTATGTTTGTTAAATTGCAATGTGTAACAATAGTTAAACTATTCATTTATAATGTTCTGTTGTACATTAGAAACGGTGTTTAAAAATCAGTACTGAGAAGTGATATTCATAGCTGTAATACTAGAAACAGAACATGTCATGCCATGTCATAGACTGTGTAAATCACAGAACTCCTACTTAGTCCTTGGACTAAGTACATTTAACAGACTAAGCAAAGATTTTAAAGAATTACCTGTAATTGTTTTTAAAGCCAAATTGTATAAGCTACTAGTAATTGATCCTTTTTACACTGTTGTTGAATTTTTTAAGAGGAAAGTACTGCTTGGTAGCATGTGGTTTCTACTTTGATTCATTTCACACAAACTAAAATACACAGGGAAATGTATTTTCTTGACTTTGTCTATTGCTTTAACAAGCTGAATGACAATAAATTTTATTATTATTACTCCATTTTTCTGAGCGAACTGTAACATATTTATTTATTTTTACTGTCTTACATCCATAAATGCAAATGCATTGTGTTTTGATTTGTCAATTATTTCTACCAACAACTTGCAATGGTCTGAAATTAATATTTAATACATGAACTTTTTGTATAGACTGATGACATGATTACCAGTGTTGCTAATGGTGGAACAGCAGCGTGCCGCCCCCCCCCCCCCCCCGCCCCCCCGTCAATTTAGGTTGTGAAGATCTGATTAGATCATATAAGTCTCTTGAATGAGAACTGCCTTCTAGTGTTTTTATACTATCACCTACTACTATTATTTAAGGGAATTCTCTGGTATCCTTTTCTAGTAGTACATGCAGTTACTTGAGAAAATGCCTTACCTGACAACTTGGAGATCAGTACTGCCATAGAATTAAGCTCTTCCTCCTTTCTCTGTATAGCCACTGCTTCAAGACAATTTCTGATTGTTTCTGTCTGTCCACAATGTGGTATTATTTACCTTTAAGTTTAAATATATAGCAACTCTGCCTCCCTTATGTCCCTATCCACTGAAACATTACAAGTCCCTTGTATCCAAAAATGGGGCTGGAACTTTTGCATTGTGTTGTGTATTATACAAGCTATGTCTTGGTTTGTCTCAATCTTTAACACAATGCCATCTGGTGCAAGTTAAAAACAATACAATCCTCAAGTCTGCTGTCTTCAGTCCGACATGAAGCTTCCAGATAATATCTTCTGTTCCAAATGTTGCCTATCAGCAATTTTGTACGAGACGGTGTGTTTTTCTTGTATTGCTAACTCATATGAACCTGCCTAAGCATGTTTTAGGTACTTGTACCCAGTATGTGTTTTCATTCCTGATGTTACTTTTGCCTCATAATTATTATGTATTAGCTTTCATAATTTGTCTTTAGTGTAAATTTGCCACATATATCTGATGATGACTCAAAACCCATAAAGTTTTTAGCAATTGAAGCATTTCCATGGAATTACTACATGGAAAGCCTTAATGGTCACATACCTTACAAATAGAAGAACGTTGTACATCTTGATTACATTTTCTTACAGTCCACTTTCACACAATCTCTGGCGTCTCAGAATCAATTATTACTTCTATTGCTCTCAATATCCTAGCAGCATAGTGTCAATTTTGAAGTAAAATTCTTACATTTGAAACATATCATGTTGAGAAATATGTGTAGCTAAAAAAAGGAAGAAAGTGACCAGCATAGCAAATGCAAATTCCACTTTCACTCTGAAAAATATTCTAAAACCGCAAAAACAGGATTGAGGTGTTATCAGTGCAGTGTGAACAAAAAACAGGTGAAACATTTTTACTGTAAGTACAGTAACTGCAGCTCAGACACATTTATTGTCTATTTAAATAAGGCCTCCGATAACTTGTAAAGAATATTCAGTGAAAGAAAGCGCACAATTAAGATCCATGAAAATAGGATTACCTTTATGCACTAATGATGAAATTCTTCTCTACATTACTGTAAAGTCTCTTAAAGGTCAGCTTATAACAACTGTTGTACTGACTAGAAAGAATCAGTTACAGCATCTTCTGTACCAATATAAATTGGGCAAATGACTCAAAAATAATTTAAAGTTTTCCTCTTTTCTATCTACATAAAAACTCCTATTCTGAAAGATGAATCTCAAAAGGTACTGAAGACAAGTAAAGGTACATAAATCTAAAAATATAATTGCTAGATGTAAAGCACATGAGACTACAAACTCTAAAAATAATTCTAAAGCAGCTTTGAATGGTACTGAAAAGGAAATGATTAATTGTAGTAAAGAACATAGTGTCCCACTTGTCTTTACAATTCTCAGTATTCTGTTAAATCATACTAACCGCTCCACCCTGCTCAGTAATTGCACGTTGTTTCCTCAGACTGAACACTGTGTGAAATTCTTTACCACAATTTTACTTTGTAAATTACTGTAGGAATGCACATACAAAATTTTTCAGGAAGTTGCTACCTTCAGAGCCTTTAAATAAATATAAGGGAGCATCAGATACTTAGCTAAAGTGCACTGAATTTTATTCTCTTGAACTCTCAGTAATGAACCAAATTGAAATGTGATTCAGAGGTGAAAATATCTTTCTAATTTTTATGCAACTAACTTTATTTTGCAATGTATTGTTACAACAGACTTCAGTACATCATGTGATAAGGGGCTTCCAATTCATGTCACACAAGCTCTGCAGACGTCAATTTTCCACACTAGTTACACAGCAATTCATTTTAATGTAATCAAGTACTATTTTAAATATATGTTTTAATTGCCCATGCAAATAAAAGGGTAAAGGTATCAATTGAAAGACAACACTCCAAAAGATTTTATTTTCTTTATTAATATCACTTGTGTTTCCACATCACCAACAGGGGTACCAAGCACAATGCGTTACTCTTTGTTTTACATGGCAAGTTTCCCCAGTAGGCCTACAAACCATGGAATGTACAGAAGCACATACACATCTAAAACTTAGTACCGACAGTAATTTTGGTCAGAATATACGTGAACATTTAATATTTCACTTTCAGGCTGTCTCAGTGCCGAAACAATATTTGCTTTTTCAGGAAGAGTTGGTTTCTTCAAACTGTCCTTTGGCTGTTTGTTACATTTACCAGGTCTTCGTTGCACTTTTACTTTCTTGTTGCTGGGGCGTCATGGAGCTTCCCTGCAGTTCGATTGAAAAAGTGACAGTGAATGAGCTGCATCCTTCTGTAGCGACTTCAGGATTTCTGTGGACACTTTACCTGAACCGACACGGTTAATCAAAATCTGGTATATGGACACTAGTTCTCGGGCCAGAGATGTGTTCTCATGATCATCAGTATTTGTTTGCAGTGAACACAAAATGGCAGAAGCCTCTTCTGTCACTGTTGCTTCACTTGGTGTAAATGTGGCACTTGAATGTAATGCATTTAACTGTCCACACAAGAACAATTGAAAGCATGTATACATATATTACATTTGGAGCATTTCAACTTGCACTTGTTACTTAAAATCAGAGTATGTGTTACACCACAATGGGTTTGGGATTTCACATGAAACTTTGTACCATCAGTATTGAGTGTAATTTCATTCTCCTTAATATTACATGAAACTTTATGACGAGCCTCAATAAGATTTATCCTATATGGATGGCCACCCTCATACAATTTAACCATTCGAGCACACAGTTTGTCATGCACCAATTTCATCAACACAACAAGTAGTCTGTCAAGTCTATTATTTGTTTTTCCCTCTAGATAACAATATTTTAAAACTCTATGCATTGTTTCAAGGTGCATATTTGTATTCATACCCAGATACGCAACGGTGACAGTATGCCCACTGCTGAGGCCAGAATAAGTAATTTCATGAGAAATATACAACAAAGTCTCTTGTACCTTCATCTGCTTGAAGCTGCCCGACGAATGACTCCAGCAGCTCATTAAAATGGTCTATGTCCGCTTCTTCAAGCAATCTACGAAGAGCTTTCTACACAACTGCTTTCTTTTCTTCATTGCCATGGACTTTCTTCAAATTATTCCGCCAGCTCCGGTCTATGTGCCAAGCACACAATAGATTATTTTCTGCAGGTCCAATGACTGGTGACCTTGCACTACAGAAAGTATTAATGTCGTCGGACATGAATACAGACGTTTTTATGATGCCAGCTCTCTCTTTCACAGCACTAAAGGAATGAGTCATTATGGAAGTAGTGTCCCGATATGAAACACAGAATGCTACAGGCATAACTGAATCAAAATCGTCTACCACTAACAATGTGGTCACCAACAGTTTGTAAACATTTTTACAATGTGTGGAGCCTATACATACATTATTTTGTCCAAATCTCTGTAATAACAGCTTCTGGTAGTCAGTCATTAACACTATCACCGAGTCATTCTCATCAAAATCTTCCCTGGCCTCGCCTTCTTTCTTATAGAGGAGAACACACTCTTTTATTTTTCTCCAGCCACATACTAACACTGACTTCATCAATGTTATGCTACTGATCTTCACAAATGGCGAAGTCTCTCTTAATGTTATGAAGGTCATGTCGAGTTAGGAGATGCAGCCTCTCCACTCTGCTGGAATGAACTGAGTCCCACACATCATCCAGAATTCTCTGGAAAGTGACCTCCTCAACAATATTACCTGCAACATTTTAAAATTACTCCAACTACAAAGAGACCAATTCCGAGTATGTACATGAAAACAAAAGTCAGAAAGGACACTGTAGTTAACCACCCCCAATAAAGTAAATTCATGCAATATAACAGTTGCTGAGTACTTGTGAACTAGATAGTTTAACAAATGGCTTAACAGTATATTCAGTCTAACCTTCCAACAGTATTGAATAGACTATTAACACACTGGGGATGGGAGAACAAACAGGCCTGATTAAAGCATCTGTTGCAATGTGATATTTCCCAGTTTCAGCTAGCAAGGCTATTTTCAAATGGTTACATGATCTACATGTCAGAATAGTAACTGGTGTTTTTGTCTAGTCTCAAATCCATTATTGTAGTTGCAAATGCCCTGATCCACCATGTTTAACATGCTCGACAAGAAACAATAAATGTACTGCCTTTAGTCTATTAGATGCACCAATGACCTCTATTCTTAAACAGATTACTATGATACAAGCAATAACACAGGGCAACACATAAGTATTTCAGAACTTATTTCTACACTTTTATTACTGTAATGCATTACACCTGCTCTTTCACACACATAAGTACATGGCATTACAGTCACCAATATTGTGGTCAATATGGATCACAACATCTGGTCTTTTACAACTGCTTTCATGCTAACATCACAAATTGTATTCATATGAACTGCCAATCGATATATTCACACCTTTTACTGCAGATCACATATCCATAACAACATTAATTTCTCAGCAGTTAAAAACATTGTTCCTTCACTGCAAAAATAATAAAAGTCAACTACATATAACTAAAAGCAAGCCTGACAATGGATTCAGAAACTTTCACAACATATTTACTTGGGGATCACTGAAACGGCTGCAAAATTCTACAATTAACGTAATACTCACCAGTGATGGCTTCTCTATCAGAACCACTGAGATGCAGAAAAGCAATGTTCTGGTCGTGGCCGAAATGTGTTATGTAGTAAATGACACTACAGATTCCACTTTCTTCTTCCTGAAGCTCTATGGCATCAATGCAATGGTTTCCCATGTTGCAAGTGCCCTGGGACTTACACAACCTGTTGCCATCTGACTTCGAAGAAAATGTGCCACTTCTGTGGTATACAAAGGTGGTTTTTGCACTGCCGTCCTTTAAAGGCTTAGTGCCATAACTAGAGACAAAACTACTTTTTGTTTTTCTCTCCTCCACAGACTTCCACTTCATAAAGTCTAAAACAAAAGCATCGATGAAAGACAATTGCATTCAGATTCAACAAGTGCAAAGTACACAGCAGGAGTAAAAACCCTGCACTGTTAGATAGTCTCACGAGTTACTGGTGTGATTTTAATCATTTAAAATTGCAACAATTTGACTTATACTTAATGTAGCAGACAGTAAGTTTACAGTTAATGTGAAATGCGTCTTCTCAGGCTTTCAAATAAGCACATGTTCTATTGACCAACAAAAACAAGATCTAATGGCCATGAGTCAGTCAAGTATGTAATAATAATGGACGGTATTAATTTAAGTAGGCGGTGTACGCTTTACTTATCGTCCTTCGTTTGAAATTCACTAATTTCTTTTACCATTTCAACCATGTGCTACTGCTCCACATGTAGGCGCAACTTAGCCAGAAAATTGCATTTAAAACTGCAGTCACTTTTTGAGCACTTTATCGTACCTTCTTCACCTGGCTGAATTTTATGTACATTTCTCAAATGAGCATTCAGATGCTTTCTTGCTGAATATTCTCTATCACATACATAACAAGCAACAGAACCAGCCATTCCAACGAAATAACTCACTCTCACAAGATGCAAGGATATTCGCTCACATCAACTGTGAATACGAGAATGTGTGTAGCAAAGATGTTGCATTCGCTCAGATGTCACCTATGCTTCGGATTGGCTACTGTATATGACGTCATGAATTTAACTGCCAGCCAATCGGCATCGCGACCAGCGGGTCGCGAGACGCAAGTCTTCGTGACTGACGAGAAAAGGCGGACAGTGAAGTTCAAACATTCGCAATGTTAGTATAGCTATGTTGAATTACCTGTAATAATGATTGTGAAGCTAATTTGTTGTGATGTAGACATATAGCGGCTCCCGATTTTAGGTTTAACGCAAGCAGTTTTTCAAGTGCCCACAGTTACATTATTTCTTGGTTTGAGTATGTTCGCATGAAACGAAATGCTGTAATTCTGTTGCATTTTGCTAGTTTTCCCTGTGCTTTGATTACTCGTGTCGTTAGTATTCGTCCAATCATGTGTAAATACCAGTTTTTTTTGTAGCATTTGAGTTGTAATGGGGTACTGTGATATTATTTAGGAACTGGCGAAATACGAGGTACAAATTAACTGTAATTTATCTAACATAAAGCATTATATGTCATTAGAACTTAATGGATAATTGATCATAGTTACAGTTAGTAGGAAGTCGCTCCAGTAAATTAGTTTTGTAAGAAAAAACTAACCAATGTTCAATCTTTCTGGTAATCAAGAACGAGAACATCCGCATTGAAGTGTGCAATCTACGGTACATGTATCTGGTTTTCTTTAATAGCAGGTAAAGACTCTAAAATGATTATACTTACAGTAAATTGAGTGTACACCTGTGAATGAATACAGATGAAGGAAGTTTGAAGGTAACACGTATGTTGAAAGTGTATATTCACTGATAAACAGTCCATATGTCTGGATTTTCATCACGTCCCTATCATACTAAGATTAACACAATGAATGAAGCGTAGAATGAAATATTTGGCGTTATTAAGTAATATTGCAGCAATCTATTGACCTATTTGATTGTTTGTAGTGGTGAAGTTAGTGCATGCACAAAAAAATACACATAGTCCAGAATTGTCACAATAGGACAGTACCTGAAAGCCAGGGTTACAAAAGAGCAGTAGCAATTGTAAATACTGTTTCCAGAGCATGTTATTTTATGGTTGTTCTCACTCTTCATGACTTGAGAAATGTGAATGAGTTTATCACTGAACACACTTTTCCTCAACCACTTTGAATCTGTTTCCAGACTGAACATTGTTCAGGCTTTGGCTTTAACCGCTGACGTAATTATGGTTTAGTGTACAGAAGGATTCACTGTACCCAGTAGAGTGAAATGCAGCATTTGAGCTATACCACATGGTAACAACGGAAACGGAGAGGAGCTGTTCTTAACTGATTTTTTTTCTTTTTTCTCTGACTGTAAAACTGAAGCCATGGACCAGGAGCCAACTATGTGGATAAAAAAAAGAGGGAATGGATGAAGTACAAACAGAGCTACACTTCATGGTAAGTGATTTACTTCTATTTCTTAGCAGTGTTTCATTAATTTCTGTGTGCAGCATTGTGCGTGAATACATACAATTGTCATACTGCTGGAAACATGAGTAATTCTGTTTACTAAAAAACGTATGAAATTTCAGTCTTAAATATGAGATTTTGTACAGTGCATTGAAATAAGGCTTGTATTAAACCTCACAGAGAATTGAGCAAGAGTTTCAATTTAATTTTTAGTAAACATGGAAGCCTTTATTTGATGCATAACCAGATTGTGCTGATAAAGTGGGTATGTTCTGCTCTGATATGCTTCTTTAAATGACAACCTTAATGAGCAACTTAAGAATAATTGACTATTGTGAATGTCAGCAGTTCCATTAAATTTATAAAGGGTATGGCTGCAGTTAATGCATTATTGCAGTGTATTGTGGTATGGAATGAAAGTTGTAATTTATTTATTTATGATGTAAAATAAATTATTTGTAAATAATTTTGAAGTTGACATTTGCATGGTCAGTAAAATGAGAAGTACATTCTGTAGTACTATTAACATTAGGTGTTGACTTTGAATATGTGAACAAAGAGTAACTGTCAGCAGTAAAGGTAAATTACAGACAAATCAGATGGAAGCATAAATAGTTACACAGCCTGTAGGTTCAGACAGAATTTTTATGTTGGCAGCAACAATTTTATGAAGCCATGAGGTTACACATTAAATACTGACAGGTTTGTTCATAACCACTTTCTGCATTTGCTGCATGTTGTTACACATATTGTTTGTGTAACTACCTGAATGTTACAGTTAATGGTGTAAATAATCTTACACACAGATCTCACTTAAAATTTGATCCAGTGCAGCCATTTGTAGGTTATTCAGCTATCAGCAGGAAAACAAATTCACTTGGTGCCACTAGTATTTTTATTCTGCCTATCAGAATTGAGGTTCCTGACACAATCACAACTACTTGTGTACTACCTGTGCTGAATAAGTCTGCTTCCACACCCATCTTGGGTGCAACTGCAGAAGTACTGTGATAGCATTAACGCAGCATTTGCATTTGAATATATGTGAGTGCTTCATTATAGTTCGTAGAAAATATGTGACCAGCTTGCAATTCATTTGACGAGCAGTATCACAACAGTAATCCTAAACCATCACTGTGAGGAAACAGTAGGAAAGTAAAGATACTAAATTTTATTAAATACAGTAAAAGAGTGGTTAGAGTGAACATTGTTCAGGCTTTGGCTTTAACCGCTGACGTAATTATGGTTTAGCGTGCAGAAGGATATGTATGCGCAACACACATCGTGAATGAAAAGCAATTTGAAGAGTCATTGACCTTGGGCCTGAACTTGTGAACCATTCGAAAGCTACAAGGTTAAAATGTGGGGCTAGACCCTCTCCCCCCTTGAAATAATGTTTGTGGTTAGAGACTGATCCATAGTGCAGCTCAAGGCCTGGCCTAGATTGAAAGGTGGCAGAGTGGCTATGAGCTGACAAAACCTAGCTATGTGAAATCCAAGTAAAGGATGTGGTAATAAATTGACCAGTAGCACAGCATAATGTCTACCAAAAATTCCTAATTATGCCCAGAATGTAACTTTTACTTACAACAAGTCTTCTGTGTTGTGCTGTGTTGATAGACGGAACTTCCCTGTGACCTTAAGAGATCCATGTAGATATATAAGTTGAAATCCACCATCTTGGCCTCTGAAATTTAAATTGTGTATGTTTTTGGCATGAGCACAAGCTGGAAAGTAATGGCACACAATTTTTATTTGAAAATTTTTGAAGCATTTTAATTAAAACAAACTCTATTCATATTTTACATCTTTATTCTTTGTGTTTATATATTTATTTCAAAGATAGTCACCATGGTACTGAACACCTTTCTCCTAGTAAAACACCAGGTTGTTGTTGTCATCACTGTAGAATGTTTGACTTTGTTGGCAGACCCACATCCTCACCTCTGCTCACACCAATGCGTCAAATTCATCACTATCCAAGTGAAGTTCTTGAAGGTGTCCTTTAGGTTTTGGAAACAGTTGAAAATTCATTACCCCAAATGGGGTTACTATGGAGGATGACCAGTAATAATGAATCAATGGTTTCAGACAAAAAAAGTTGTGTATGGTCTGGCATTGTCATGATGAAGGAGAGGGTACTCCACGTGTGGATGAACTATTTGAATTTTTTCTCTTTTCTCTGCGGGTTTTCTCATGTGGTGACATGGTTAAATAACACACACACCCATGTTACACACTGCAGTTCAGAACTCTACAGCAGGAGGGTGCTGCATATTGCATCAGAAAAATGGTAACATCAACAGAGTAATATGCATGACAACTGATATGAAGAACAGAATCCAAATTTTGGAGGCATTACTTTCTGGTACACCCTTGTAATAAATTGATGCATTTGACAATTGCCTCGAATGTTGCGGAATGGTTCCCTTGGCATTGCCCAGCATCTATTTGGAAGTCATAATACTAAATCCATATACACATCAGCTGAAAGATTATGACCACAGGTTTGCTATTAATATAAACTCATCCAGGAAATAGCACCGCACCTTGTCTTCTAGTCAGATACGCACAGTAAGCATGCTGACCGGGTGTAAAATAGAGACTGCACACAATCTATCTTAGTCTGACCGAGAGCAGATTTTGATGGCCTGAAGACTTGGGATGATCATTTTGCAAGAAGCAAAGCTTGTTGGGTGTTTGAGGAGTGCTGTGGCAGTTGTCTTTAACACAGAGTGAAACAAAGGTGAAAACATGTCCAGATATCATAGGGTTGGGCAAGTATCGCTCATGAGATGGTAGGCATCATATGCCTGGCGCATTGGTGAAACAAGATAGGCAGAAAACTGTGGCGTAACTAACATCAGACATTAATGATGGGCAGAGTAAAAGTGTGTGTGAATGCACAATGCTTCAAACACTCTGAATGATGGATCCGTGCAGTTGATGACCCACGAATGTGCCAGTGTTAATGCCATGACATTGACAACTACAACTGAAATACACATGTAACTATTTGCACTGGATGTTTGTACAATGGTAGAACACTGTATGGTCTGACAAATCCTGATACCCTCATCATGTCTTTGGGAGGGTGCATTTCTGTCACCCACAGGGAAAACAGCTCCTTGAGTGCTGTACTGGCGGGGCCTCCATTATATTCTGGGAAAAGTCCATGTGGGCACCCATGGTCCAATGGAGCTCATGCAGGGCCCTGTCAGAAAAGGAGTATTGGAAACAGATTGCAAAGCACATCCATCCCTTCTGTTGTGATCTTCAGTCCCGAGACTGGTTTATTGTAGCTCTCCAGGTTTACGCTATCCTGTGCAATCTTCTCCATTTCCAAATAACTACTGCAACCCACATCCTTCTGAATCTGTTTAGTAATCATGCCTTGGTCTCCATATATGATTTCTACTTTCCAACATTCCCTCCAATACTGAATAGACGATCCTTTGATGCCTCAGAACGTGTCCTGTGAACAGACTCCTCCTTCTAGTTAAGTTGTGCCACAAACTGCTCTTCTCCCCATCTATAGAACCACGTTTTATAAGATTCTGTTCTCTTCTTGTCTAAACTATATATCATCCATTTTTCACTTCCATGTGTGGATACACTTCATGCAAATACTTTCAGTAAAGACTTCCTGACACTTAGGTGTATACTCGATGTTAACGAATTTCTCTTCTTCACAAAGGCTTTCCATGCCATTGCCAGTCTATATTGTATATCCCCTCTACTTCGACTATCATCAGTTATTTTGCTCCCTGAAGAGTAAAACTCATCTGCTACCTTAAGTGCCTTATTTCCTGATCTAATGCTGTCATCACCTAATTTAATTAGGTTACAATCAATCATCATTTGCTTTTCTTGATGTTCATCTTATACCCCCCCCCCCTCCCCCGCCCTCCTTTGAAGGCACTGTCCATTCCACTCAACTGCTGATCCAGGTCCTTTATTGCTTGCTCAGTATACAGACAGAATAACACTGGGAATAGGCTAAACCTCATCTCTCTCCCTTCCAAACCACTGCTTCCATTTCGGTCCTTCACTTTTATAACAGCTACCTGGTTCCTGTAAAAACTGTAAATAGCTTCTCACTCCCCGTATTTGACAACTGCCACTTTCAGAATTTGAGTATTCCCATCAACATTGTCAAAAGCTTTCTCTAAGTCTACAAGTGCTTCTCTTCCTTTCCCTTCTCCTTCTCTTCCTTTCCCTTCTCCTTCTCTTCCTTTGCCTTCTCCTTCTCTTCCTTTCCCTTTTCCTTCTCTTGCTTTCCCTTCTCCTTCCCTTCTGTTTCCTTCTCTCCTGTTTCCTTCTCCTTCTCTTGTGTTTCCTTCCTCTTTTCTTCTGTTTCCTTCTCCTTCTCTTCTGTTTCCTTCTCCTTCTCTTCTCTTTCCTTCTCCTTCTCTTCCATTTCCTGATACTGAATTCCACTCCCCCATCACTATTAAATTTTCGTCTTCCTTAACTATCTGAAATATTTATTTAATCTCATCTTTCGTTTTTTTTCAATATCTTCTTCATCTTTGGAGGTAGTTGGCATATAAACTTGTACTACTGTGGTAGGTGTGGGATTTGTGTGTATCTTGGCTACAACAGTGTGTTCACTATGCTGTTTGTTATAATTTACCTGCACTCCTATTTTTCTTCATTATTAAACCGACTCCTCCATTACCCATATTTCATTTTGTATTTATAATTCTATATTCATCTGGCATTGAACTTCACTAATTTGCACTATATCTAGCTTTAAAATACCCATTTCCATTTTAAAATTTTCTAATCTACGTGCCCGATTAAGGGATCTGACATTCCATGTTCCAATCAGTAGAATGCCAGCTTTCGTTCTCCTGATAATGACAGGGTCCTAAGATCTGAATGGGGACTATTTTACCTCTGAAATAGTTTACCCAAGAGGACACATCATCATTTAACCACACAGTAAAGCTTTACCCGCCCAGGAAAAATTACAGCTATAGTTTCCCCTTGCTTTCATCTATTCACAGTACTAGCACAGCAAGGCTCTTTGGTTAATGTTACAAGGCCAGATCAGTCATTCACCCCTACTGTTGCCCTGCAACTACTGAAAAGACTGCTGCTCCTCTTCAGAGACCACACGTTTGTCTGACCCCTCAGCAGATACCCCTACATTGGGGTTGCACCTACAGAATGGCTATCTGTATTGCTGAGGCACACAAGCCTCCCTACCAATGGCGTGGTCCAAGGTTTATGTTAGGTCCACCCCTCCATAACGATCATATTCCTCACTGGCAGTGTCATTTTTCATCAAAGTAATGCACCATTTCACAAGGCCATGAGTGTGACAGAATGGTTTGAGGAACACAGTGGTGAGCTCCAATTGATGTGATGGCCACCCAACTTGCAAGCTGTGAACCTCGTCAAACACATTTTGGATATGCTTTAACATAACGTCAGAAATCATCCCTCCTTTCAGAATTTATGGGAATGAGGTGACCTGAGTGTACAGATATGGTGCCGACGTCATCCAGTGATCTACCAAGGTCTCATTGCTTCCATGCCACAATGTCTCCCTTCCATTACCTGTGCCAGAGGTGGACATACCAGCTTTTAGATGAGAGATGATAATGTTTTGGCTGATCAGACTATGGCAGTTACCATTATTGAAAGAAGATTGTTCTATTGTGATAATGGTAGTGGCACATAACGTTCGACCAAACACCACATGTCGCCCACGAGCACTGCATGGCTCACACTCCAGTCCACCTTCAACACACCAGCTGCCTGCGAGATCCACTGCTGTTCCTCTACACCCAGTGTGGCTCCACAATGCCCACTGGCGCCATGAGCTCTGAGCTGTGACAAGTGACATCTGCCAGGCACATGGGGCTGGAATTCAAAGAGGGAGCCCACCATAGCTCAGCCTCCCCCACCAAACCAAATTTCCCATTCCCCACCATTCAGGAGCCCTTTACATTTGACTCTCCTTCGCCTGTGTAATGTGCATGCATGAAGCTTTACTCATGTGTAAATTCAGAACCAGGAGTTTTGCCAGGCTCACCACCCTGACAATCTCGTAGGGTCCCAAGAACTAAGGAGCTGCCTTGTTAGCGCCCTAACTCCTCTTTTTGACCAATATTAGGTTTTAAAACTAACACTCCATTCCCAACCTTTGCACTCAATCATTTAGTCCCTTATGACAGCATATAGGTAGCCTGTAATGTGCAATTTTGGTATTATGCCTAGCCTGGCTCCAGTTGTGCTGTGTTACTGCTAGGGTGACTTGTTCTGGAAGCAAATCATTGATTGACCACAGGTTGACAAGAAGAGAATTGACTGGATGTGATAGCATAAGGGATCCTGTGGCAGCCTCCAGGGACTTGGGTTGTGCAGTGTAAAAGACAAAATTGAGCCATGGTATGGATGTGCCCCACTTTGTCTGAGCCTTGTTGTGAAAGTTAGGTACAGCCTTCAACTTGCAGTTCACCTGGTCAGCAAAGTATGTTGGTAATAAGGATATGTGGTCACATTCTTAATTTCATTGTCAAACCAGAACGTCGTGAATAGCTGGGAAACAAAAGCAAACAAGTATCCTGGCTGGCCTGTAAACAGAAAAAATTCATTACACATGTTGGATAGCTACCAGGATGGTCACTCCTCATATACTCGGAATGCGTAAAAAAAAACCAAGAAAAGTCATCCATGATAACTATTAGGTGCCTAGTACCCCAACACACATGAGGAAGCAGACCTGTATAATCAATAAGAAATTTATGCATCGAGCATTCCTAATGTGTACACTATAGAAGCCCCTTGTGGAAATTTGGGTTGATCTCAGCTCCCTTATGTCTCTCACACTCCTCCACCAACCTCTGGACATCGTTATACAGGGAGGACCAGGTGACATGTTGAGTCATCTTGGCCCCCAACAACCTCTGGGCTTTCTTATACAGGGAAGACCAGGTGATGTGTTGTCGTATCTTAACCAGAGTTTTATAAATGCCCAAACGACTGCCTAAGAGGATGTTAAGGAAATAATGAGCCAAAACGTAACTAAGAGCTTGTCAGTCTCTAAACAAAATTTCTGGTGTTCCAAATACATTCTGAATTTGTCAAGGGCAAACAAAACCGCCAAGGCTTCCCATTCATACACAGAATATTCCATCTCCACAGGTGAAAGTTTCCAAGTTGCATAGGCTATAGGTCATCAACCCACAACACCTCCCCTCCCAATCTGTTCCTGCACAACAGCTTCCACTTTCTACTCCAGAAGAATTAAATGTGCCCATCTGCAAGAACAACAGGAGCTCAAAATTGGGTATGGCTAATACTAGTGGGTTACTAAGTGCCACCTTAAATGGCTTCAGAAGATTCCGGATGACTTTTATCCCATTTGAAATTTTTTAAATCGTTAAGGCATCCCAGTAATTTAGTAAAATTGGGCACAAAGTTTCCAACAAATTTGTCATGCCTTTGAACTGTGCCATGCCTTTATTATTTTCGCAAATCACTAGTATGCCCTGGTCCATTCTAATGCAGCAAGTGGTACTAAGACGTCTCAAGAATGAAACCTATGTGCCAGTATCATTTTAGATGGTTTCACAGTAAGTCCCACCTCCCTCTGATAAACCAGGACTTCCTCAAGATGTTGCAAGTGTTCAGATAGACTTGAACTGTAAATGACCATCCCATCTAGCTAAGTGTGTCTACACTTGAACATGAAATCACTGACAACACAATCTAGAAGGCAAGACATAATGGCAACTCCCATTGACAAACCGAAGGGCACCCTGTTAAAATCGTAGATGTTCCAATCTGTACAGATGGCAGTAATATGCTTGGAATCCTCTGTTAACATGATCTCATAATATGAGAGATTGAGATCCAGGACAGTAAATTCTGAGCCTGACTGAACCAAGTAAAAGAATTATGCAGGTTGCTAAGTGGTACAGATTCCAAAACTACCTTCTCATTAGCTGCATGATAACCCACAACTGGATGAAACACCCCACTGCTGCCCATAGATGATGAGAATATGGGAGAAGCATAGGCTGAGGTTGAGGGCCCGATGACTCCATTGAACAACATATTATTAATCAAAGCACATATACATTTCGTCTTTAATGGAGAAAGCCTATAAAGATGCTGTCTCTCTGGAATGTCATTTGTAAGGCAAATCTTGTACTGGATTTTATTGGTGACGTCCAGTCTGTTAGTTAACATCCATGGTAAACAATCAAGAATATCCAGTACCTGCTTCACCTCTTCTGGACCAAGGTCACAGAGCTCAAATGGTGAACATTGCAGTAACACATTATGACAGGAGCACAAAGTGAATTTTTCAGCTGGGTTAAATTTAAAATAAACAACAAACTGCCCTCATTCACAAGTTGCGTTTATTTACTGCATTAAATAAACACAACTTGTGACTGAAGGCGGTTTGTTCCTCATTTTATGAAAGTAAAACAGTTGCGAATGAAACACTGAAAAACAATGGATAAAATTAAGTAAAGTAAATAACCCTGCCTTGACAATCTAACACCAACCCACTACCACGTACAAAAACACACCCCAAAATTAAGTTCACTGCAAGACTTTTTATTACTATCCGCTTCACAGGCCAAGAAAATTTTCCAATACACAGTTTTGCCAATCAGAGGCTACATCTGCCCAGTAAGAACTCGACATTGGGAGGACAGATGCAAATGAGGCAATTCACAGATATGGCAGAACTCCAAATACTGCAGATAATCTAAATGAGAAACTGAACTGCCACAGTTGAGGAGGATGTGCACTGGTTTCTGGTTAAGTTGTGCCCAAAAATAAGGCAGGGGTTCCCCTACCTCAGACTCCTTGTGATGTCAGCTGTTTGACACACGTGCCATGGAATCAGACATTGCTATACCAAATGCACCTCTTCGTTACACTGTAATTAGGTCCTATGCTTGTCCCTTATAGATGGTCGCCTTTCAAACTGCCTTGAATCTCGATGCCATCCTGATAATGACACTTAAAACCCCATCACTGCTGGTCTGCGAAACTCAGGCTTCAATAGCGGACACCAAAGCCTGGAATTCAGTAAAAGATGAGCATTTATTAGTGAAAGTAGTCAATGAACGGTCCTGTGGCTGCATGTTCTTTAATATATTATTGAGTATTTGTATCGCTGTGACTTGCAATTCCAAGGATGCAACAGCCATACGGGTCATTCCATGTCAATGCAACCAATTTGAGAAAATGTTTCAGCTGATAGTCTCAGATTTGGCTGCAATTTAGCACACCAATGGTACCAAGTGAGGAACACTCATGTACAAAATTTCAAGTTTCCCTCCCAATTAGTTCCAGAATTATGGCTTGTGAAACAAGGTGGCATGACCTGGAAATTGCAACCCACATCTGGCAATCTATCTTCAGACCCAATTTCAGGTCTTAATAACTTTGGAACTATTCATACAGTCCAGTGAAATTTTTACAGCCCAGTAACATTCATTTAGAGAACACATGGTATGAATCAAAACACCAACAACATATTTATGAGAAAAATAAAAAATTCCATAACGTGATTAAAAAAATATAATACATTAAAAGGTACATATTGTAGGTGCCCTCTATGCCAAATATAATTCACTCAAAAAGGGTATAAATTTATTTTTTAGTGGTAATCTTAATGTGGCCTAAACATGCACAGAACTCATCTTGCCCATATCAGTCACACAGAGTTACATGCACATGAAAATACAAGTACTTGAAAAATTACCTGACAAACATGAATTTTCTAAGTGTGGTAACACAAAAGGGACAAGTGATATCCAAGCCAAATTTCACACACTGCATAAGTAGACCATAATATAACATGTAGCAAATTTTAACTTTGTTATTGTAAGGCATTTGTGTTCAATAAAAGTTGACAGATATGTGTTTGGTTAAGTTTGTTTTAACACGATTTAGCAATTAATAGTGATCATGCAGACAGCTTGTTTCAGATAAAGCTGCAGCAATTGTTGGTAACCATTAGGCAACAGAAAGTTAAACAATGGTAGTTTTCAGGGACATAATGAGTCACTGTTAGGCAGGAACAACAAAGAAAACAAGCAACAGTGATAGGTTACTCATGTTTTTAAGATTCTAATTCAGACTGGTCAGTACTGTTGTGGAAAGTCAGTATGGATGCAGAAGAGTGTACTAGTGGTGCTTTTGCTCAAACAAGTTGCAGTTTTGGTAGAGCACAAGCATCTGAATGTTATAAAAGAACATATGGAACAACATCTGGCATTCGCTTTGTACTGTATGAACTGGATGAATCAGACAAAGATTTTGTTGCTATGGAGATCCGGGATACACCCTGTTGGCACAAGAAGTTCAGTTCCAGGAAACTTTAGTGTTTGTTATCATATGAAACTGTTTATGGATAATTATTCTTTCCTACAAAGAAGTTGTTTTGATCCATTTCAGATTGATAAGAAGACAGTGAAGTGTAGCCTCAGAGAAATTGTTATAAGGTCAGTATTGAAAGTGAATCAGTGCATCAGACTTAACATGAAACCAGGACAAAAGTTATGTTCCAGGTGTGTTACACTGCTAAAAAATGAAGAATATTCTGATAAATTATATGACAGTGACAGCGTATCAGCAACCTACAACCACAGCAGGTGAGCAATTAAATACTTCAGTGACTGCTCTTGGTTTGTCTCCCATGAAGACACATGAAGTTGGGAAAAGAGACAGGCCCAGCTATTGCAAAAGAAAACTACAAGAAGCTCAAATGGAATTAAAACACAAAATAGCTGACACACTAATGGTGGAAGAGGAAGAACTATCTGCTCCAAAGGAACAGAAAGCATGGCAGAAATGTCCTGATTTGGACAAAATTGTGCACAATTTGAAAGAAACGAAGTAACTATTCTTACCCTTGCACCTTCCAGCTGGTCTATTGACTACACTGCAAAGGAATTCAGTGTTTCTACATATGTGGTAAAGCACGCTAGGAAAATAAAAGCAACCCAAGGAGTGCTTCCACAACTTCAGCAGGCTCAGGGTAGGCAATTGGGTTCAGAAATAAAGGTGCTGGTGTCGGAGTTTTATGGAAATAATGACTACAGCCGAATAATGCCTGGAAAAAAAGACTATGTAACGGTGAAAATGGGAAACGTACGTGTACAGATGCAAAAAAAGACTGTTGCTATGAAACATATCAGAACTATATGTAGAATTCAAGAAAAAGTGTCCCAGTACCAAAGTAGGTTTATCAACGTTTTTCAATCTTCGGCCAAAATGGTTTGCGCCTGTAAGTGCAAGGGGCTCACACAATGTTTGTATATGTGAGACCCATCAAAATGCTAAGCTGATGTTTGCTGCTATAAAGGATTCTGGTCTGGATTACAATGATGCAATGAAGCTGCTAGTGTGTAACATCAGTTCCTACCAGTGCATGATACACAGGTGTGAAAAGTGTCCTGGCAAGGTAAATCTTGCAGAGCACATCAATAACCAACTGTATGGTGAACTCCTTATGGATGACAATGAACTGGTTTCTTATAAACAATGGACACTCATGGATCGCACAAGTTTTGAAACAAAGCAAAGTACAGTGGAAGATTTTGTTAAAATGTGTTGTCAAAAAATGGACGAACTGACCACACACAGCTTCACAGCAACAACACAATTGGCTTATCTCCAGTTTTGTAAGGATAATTTGTAACAAGATGAATTTATAGTACTACTAGACTTTTCTGAAAATTATGCATCTATAGTTCCAGATGCCATCCAAGGATATCATTGGAAAAACAGTCGAGCAACTCTCCAGCTATTTCCGATGTTGTGGTGTCACCGCCAGACACCACACTTGCTAGGTGGTAGCCTTTAAATCGGCCGCGACCCGGTAGTATACGTCGGACCCGCGTGTCGCCACTATCAGTGATTGCAGACCGAGCGCCGCCACACGGCAAGTCTAGAGAGGCTTCCTAGCACTCGCCCCAGTTGTACAGCCGCCTTTGCTAGCGATGGTTCACTGACTTCTACGCTCTCATTTGCCGAGACGATAGTTTAGCATAGCCTTCAGCTACGTTATTTGCTACAACCTAGCAAGTCGCCAGTATCCGTACTATTGATATTGTGAATCCTGTACCATAAAGAGCGACGTTCTCCATTAATGGATGAAAGTTAAGTATTCCACCAGGTGCGTCCGTTTTTCTCAATCGTAATTCCCTTGTCGTGTTCCAGACCTCACGCCAGCCTGCGTGAGCTAAGACGCGTGCATTTCGGCCTCCTTTAGAAAAACACGGTTGGCTCTCCTGCCAACCACAACATATTTACTATAGAGATGAATCAGGTGATGTGTCTTTCATGAACCTGTGTGTTTTTAGTGACTTTTTAATTCATGATGCCATTGCAGTTCATGCCCACATTTTCTCTGTCATGGCATATGTGAAAAACAAGCTGCGTCACATACCTTTTGTGAAATACTTCAGTGATGGGGTATCTAGTCAGCACAAAAACTGTAAAAATCTCAAATTTATGCATGCATTACCATGATTTTCAGAGTCACGGAGAATGGAACTTTTTCGCAACAGTCGTGGTAAAAATGTATGTTATGGTATTGGTGCTACAATTAAGCGCTTGGCAGCACGAGATAGTCTGCAGCACCCTACTGAAGGTCACATTCTGACACCTCTTCAATGATTTACCTGGGTACAGAAAAATATCTCTGGCATACAATCATTCGATGTTTAGAAAGATGAGGTGGAATCGGTTGAAGAATTGCTGAAAAGAAGTCTAGAACCCGTTAACACTGTTGCAGGCACGAGGAGCCATCATCACTTCTCTCCAGCGGACTCTGACAATGTGCAGATGAGAAGACTGTCCGGTTATAAGTATAGATTCATGCACAACATGTGTCTTCACAGCGTGTCTGACTCAGGATTCAGTAGCAAAAGCAGCAACATACAACCAGGTTGCTGTTATTGCTGTTTATGATGACAAATGGTACTTAGGATGTGTTGTGGAGTGCTGTCAAGCAGAAGGTGATGTATTTGTAAACTTCGTGGCACCCGCAGGACAAGCAAGATCATTTCATTGGCCACTTTTGGTAAACAGGTGTTGGATTCCTTTTGAACATATTCTTATGACAGTTCCAATTTCTACCACATTGTCAGGAAGACAGTACAATTCGTTACTCAGTGTACAGAGTACAGTAGCTAAAGTGTGAGAGAATTTCTGTTTGAAGCACAATCGACTGGTTTTTAGCAGTTAAGGTGCAGTAAACATTAATGATAGATTGTGTTAATCTGTCTATATGTTGTTGCTTAGTGATTAAACAGTTGTGGTGAGGATAAAAGGAGACAGAACAGTTTACGATATGTTTTTACAAAATTGTGTTGTGGAGCAATTTCCACATCACCAAGTACACCTGTCAGCTTCCATTGTACACAAATGTCTTGCAATAACATGCTGAAATTTTGGAAATATATATTATTATGGTCCACTTATGCAGTGTGTGAAATTTGGCTTGGATACCACTTGTCCTTTCTGTGCTACCACACTTCGAAAATCCATGTTTTTCAGGTAATTTTTCAGATTTTTGTATTTTTGTGTGCATGTATCTCAGTTTTTGTGACTGATATGGGCATGGTGAGTTCTGTGTGTTTAAGCCACATTAAGCTTACCATAAAAAAATGTATACCCTTTTTGAGTGAACTATATTTGGCATAGAGGGCACCTACAATATGTACCTTCCAATGTATTACATTTTTTAATCACATTTTGGAATTTTTTATTTTCTCTCAGAAATATGTAGGTGTTTTGATTCACGGAGCGTGTTCTCTAAATGAATGTTACTGGGTTGTACAAATTTCACTGGACTGTGCAGAATGGTTTCAAAGTTATTAAAACCTGAAGTTGGGGGCTGAAGATAGATTCCCAGATGCGGGTTGCAATTTCCGGGTCTCACCACCTTCTTTCACAAGTCATAATTCTGGAACTAATTGGCAGGTGAAACTAATACTTTTTACTCGAGTGTTCCACACATGTTAGAATTAGTTTACTGAATTTCAGTCAAATCTGTGACTGAACTGGAGTCCCTGGTTGAACTGACAAGGAATGACTCACATGCATTCATCTGTACCTAGGAAAAGGTTCATGAAGAAACTGCACTAGCCAAAATGTTTACACTTCAGCAGCATCTTAATATGAGGTGAAAATGTCAGCCCAATAATTAATTTCCACAACTCTCTCGATGTTGCACTTTCGTGTAAAATTCGACTGAAAATGCTGCTTAACATGGGGGTACTATGCCTGAACAACATCATCATTGGAGATGGCCAAAGTGTTGGCATGAAATGTAAATTTGACCATAATACACAGCATAGATTTCACCTGTCTTTAAATTCTAAATTGAAAGTTCCATTGTAGCTTGAAGTAGTAATATTATTTAGTAAGGTAATTTCCCAAATGAATCCTCCTCTGGTCCTTAAAGGTGTCTGTAGAATTGCTACTACTTCCAGCAGTTGTGTTTGTCGGAGGATCTTGTTCACCACCTAATGCTCCTAATTTTTATAAATCAAGGTCACTGACCCCACTTTGCAAATCATGCATCTACCCTGTAACTGCAGAGCCAATGTAATCTGCTTAGAATAGAGATTACATTGTAGAATACTCCACAAGCGATTATCCCAATGGATCAATTTTGCCTGAATTGTGTGTATTTGCTTATGGTGGTGCTGACTATTTTCTAAACACTCCATATTCTGACACAAGGTTGTCATGGCCAGAGCTCAGTCAGCTAGTGCAACTATACCTCCCCCCGCTCCCCCAGTGCGGTTGGTACTAATCACCAATCAGTTGTCCATACCGGCATGCAGACGAGCCTCACGTTTTGAAACACTGCCTTTACATAGAAGCTAAAACACTTTTACTTTGTAGAATAACTGTTGCTTATTCAATAAGGACAAACTGGGACAGTCTTGGGATCTCATGTTCAGCAGTGGATACCTACAAACACACACCTCACGGTGAATCACAGTATGAGGATACCTTCCTGCTTTACTTCCAGGAAAATAACTATCCTCTGTTACCAACCAACATCCAGCAGGAAAAAGGGAAATTAAGTGTAAGGACTGAGCAGATTGGGGTTCAAATCAGTCACCATTGTTTATTAAAACGTATTTATTTAAGAAAAATAACGAAATCAGATACGTTAGCAGGTTTACAAACACATGGAGCTTTTAAAATTTAAGACTTTACACACCTTAGTTTAGTGATAATTTAAATAAGGCAATAGTTAAAGACAAAAGCTGTCTGACATCAGTTCTTAGATTTTAGATCCAAAATTTACACCTTACGAGCTGCAACTCATAAAATGCTTCAAACAATGAACTAATAATTATTTGGAAACAGATGCCTCTTTAAGACAACACAGGAGCATAACTCATCTCAAAGGTTAAAACTGAATTGCTATACTTGAAGGCAGAGAAATTTATAGCTGCCTTGGGACCACTAGAAAAAGGAAATGTTTAAAATACACATCCAAGTGCATGTAGATAATTTAATAAAGTAAACAGGTGCACTGATTTATAGAGCTGCCTTCAGGAAGACAGGTCAAGGTGTTCTTAATCTTGCCTCCAATGAGCAGTTAAGTAGTTAATAGAGAATGAGTGTGCACAGATCAATATAATTGGCTTCAGACACAGTAAAAATTCTATTAAGGTACACTGTAGAAAATGCGTAAGTCATTCAGTAAGTGAATGTGCATGCATGGCAGCTCAAGAATGCCATTTAAAAAGGAAAACCAGTAATTAGTACTCAGAACCAAATTTTAGCAGTAAATAAATAAAATGTGAGAAAGTCACCCCATCACAACTTTAAAATAGTGAACAGTGGAGCAGTTAAATCTCGTAAGCAGTGACTAGCCCCGAGACAGAATAAATTTCTTTCACTTTCCAGCTCACACATGGCCATTGAACGAACATACAGAAAACGTTCAGAGCACAGTAACACTTGAAAGTTTTACACACTTTCGCTTGTTCCAGCCCGCGAGCCTTAAATGTGCCAGTTACTTACCAACAGGCAGTATTTTCACAAGTCTGGATGACATCTAAATATGAAATGTGTGATTGACATGGAGCAGATCAGCATGTGACCATTCTGACAGTGCGCAACAGTACGTACCAGAAGGGCATTCATCCCATCAAACCCCCAAACATCAAAATGTACAAAATTTTAGTACAAATTTCAAACAGTAATTTACGTAACCTGAGTGAAGGCAGCCCATCGGTAGCTGGCAGTGGTGCATTCCATGAGGCTGATGTATAGAGACAATGTTAACAGCCACTATAGATGTGCACGCTCTGAGTCCAGGTCCAAAACAATCAAAATGTGCCACAACAGCAGAAAACTGGCACAGACTAAGGAAGCAGATAAGTTACACTGACATTCTCACTTATTACAACCACATGACCACAGTTGTTGTGCAGATCAATGGACTTGTCAGATGATTCTTATCAAAAACTTCGTCTAGGGCTAAATGTGGTCACACTTAAAACTGTGTTTGGGATTAACAAATCATCGAATCCACTGCTGAACATGAGGAATTGAATAGCAATAACAAGCTTGTCTGGTTGCTAGGCATTACCCTAACCCCATCCAAGGCAACACCACAAGGTATTAAGTCATGCAACACAACCCAAATCAGGCAGTTTTTCAGATGAGAAAGCTCCTTGCATAATGTGACTTCCACAAAGAAGAACAAATACAGATAGCAAAGACCACACCAATGTTTCATCTTCTGTTAAGACCTGTGCCAGCAACTATTAACTCGACAGAACTTTTAAAGGGCTACCAGTCACTCCATTCTGTCAAGATCGACTGAAAGCCAAATACTGCCTACATACCCTGCGTGGCTCTACCGTGCCCCATGGCACCACAAGCTGCAAGCAAAAGCTGTGACATATACCAGGTGCAGGGTAGGAATTCAAAGAGGTAGCCTGCCATGGCTGAGATAGTAATAATAATAAAATCATTACTATCATTGCTTGTACTAGTATATTAGTATTATTGTAGGCAGTTAATTAATACAAAGATAAATTAATAACAACATGTTGCTGTGTTCTTTCTATCTTCAGCCCAGCGTCTCTCTTCAAGGCATACTCTTTGCATACAGTGTTGCTTCCTTATTTTGTCGATACGCTCTTTCTTAAAGTTTAGTGGTCTACTTTGTTTCTATCAGTAAGGTGATTTCCAATCAAAAATTATTCTTTGGCTGCTAATTATCTAACATTCTCAACACGTGCTGATACCAGTTTAATGATTTTCTTTTCATGCTATTACTCGTTCCAGCACTTCAAAATTACAGGTTTTTCAGTCTTGATATACTGGTGCTGTCCCATAAGTAATATTTTCAGAACTTTGTCTTATGAAATCAGCAGGTAAAACTCATAGTTTCAGATCCAGTCTGTAGCCTATGCTCTCTTTTTGTGCTGCTAGAAACGTGCTTGCCTACCGAAAGGAATTCATGAAGTTAGAATAGTAGTAAGTAGTGAGCCAAGGAGGAAGTGTGTGTTTTATAATTTTATCATAAATAAGTGTTAAGTGGAACAAGGTTTTGATGTAACTGTTCTAGACATTTTATGATTATGATTGTAAAAGTAGTAAGAGTGATGTGGCTCTTGACAGTCCAGTTTCTGCTCCCCCACACAGTTGGTGTAAACTGTATTGTAATTTGATATGAACAACATCAATTTTATGAACAACATTGATTTCATTGTTTCAGGTAGTAGCTGTATTATTTTAATTACACTACCATTATATGCATATGAAGATAATGATGCCAGAAAATATGACTGAAAACAATAGCATATGGCGAAAGCTGAAGTTGATAATAATGAATTTTCAAAGGCGTTGTCATTAATCGGTCTTACAATTTTTTTGCTGCCTCCCATTGAAATATACCATAGTGAACTCATCACCCACAATTTCTGACTCAAAAGAACACTTAACAAGAACTACTATTTAGTTATTAAGTATTATGATGGTTGTATATATGATACATTTTATGTGATAAGGGAGGACTGTGACTGCCTAAATGCACTTATTACATATGTAGGTTGATTCTTACACGTAAAATTACAGCAAGCAGTCACTTTTTATAAGGTTATTTATTCACTTAAATAATGCCGTTATCGGTTTCAAACAGATATGTCCATCTTCATACAGCTAGTTGACATTTTATATTACATTTTGAGTTTTGTTTGGCCATCTGACGAAACTTCTTTGGGGTGGTGATGCCCTACAACCCAAACAAGATGTGAGACAACGTCTTTTTAATTTTAATTGTGCCTCTTGAAGATCGTAAGTGATGTAAAAAAATTATTATTAAATGGAGGATGTATCAGTTACTTACAATGAAGAAACCACACCATTAAGTTCCACTGTAGGTTTTTTTACATCTTGCAACATCAAAAACTGTATAATGCATTTCTTGTGAACATATATGCACGTAATATAAAACACCACTTAAACAGAAGTTTTATCACATGGATGTATGCATACAAAGATGACGATATTACATCTATAACAATGCCAAAGACTTCCACTCTCAGAGATATTTTATTATGCACTTGCATGTGTTGGATATTTAGTAATTCCTAATGTTACGTTACTTACTATTTACATTGAAAGAGAAGAAGATAAACAAATAGAGCAGTCAGTTATAAAGTGTTACTGCAGTGATATTATATAAATATTATGGTATACATTGGAACAAAAGTAAATAAATGGTAGGGGCGAGATGTACAGAAATAAATGTTACAACAATGGACACATTATGGTCTACATTTAAAGCACAGTAGATGGGTTCAGATAGATGTGCATATATAAACATTACAAATAATAAAGTGGACTTTTTATTTATTTATTTTTATTATGTTCTTTAAATTGGAAAGCCGGTAAATGAAATTTTGAAGGTAGGCTGCATTAGCGAACTTGGTTTGTTCATTTGCTTGAGGAGATTGAATTATATGTATATAAAAGCAAATTACCACAAAATCTCCTCAATGAACAAACTGAGTTAGCCAATGCTGCCGTTCTTGAAAATTTCATTCACCTGCTTTCCAATTTAAAGTACAAATGAAAATAAATAAATAAAGTCCACTTTCTTAATATTTGTGAAATTTATATATGCGCATCCATCCGAACCCATTTACTGTGCTTTCAATGTAGGCCATAATGTGTCCATAGTTGTTACATTTATGTATGTCTTGTCTGTAGTATTTACTTTTGTTCCAATGTATACCATAGTATTTACGTAAAATCACTGCAGGAACGCTACATAACTGACTGCTCTATTTGTTTATCTTCATTTTGACCAGTTCTCTTTCAATGTAAGTAGTAAGTAACGTACATTAGCAATTACTAAACATCCATCACATGCAAGTGCATAATAAAATATCTCTGAGAGTGGAAGTCTTTGGCATTGTTATGGATGTAATATCGTCATCTTTGTATGCATACATCCATGTGATGAAACTTCTGTTTAAGTGGTGTGTTATATTACGTGCATATATATTCACAAAAAAGGCATTATACAGTTTTCGATGTTGCAAGATGTTAAACAACCAGCAGTGGAACTTAATGGTGCAGTTTCTTCATTGTAAGTAACTGAAACAACTTCCATTTAATAATAATTAGTTTATATCACTTACAATCGTCATGAGGCACAATTACGATTTAAAAGACACTGTCTCACATCTTGTTTTGGTTGTAGAGCATCACCACCACAAATAAATTTAGTCAGATGGGGAAACAAAACTCAGAATGTAATGTAAAATGTCAACTAGCTGTATGAAGATGGACCTATCGGTTTGAAAGTGGTAACGGTGCTATTTAAGTGAATAAATAACATTATAAAAAGTGTCTTGTTGCTTTAATCTTATGTGTAAGAATCAACCTATACTTTGTACACAGCCATGGGATCAATGTGTCAGTTTTTGACAAAATTTTTGTTTCGTTTAGACAAAAATTTATTACAGGTTGATATTTTTGCCACAGTCCCAATTGTACCCATTCAACATGAATGTAAAAGAAGAGTTGGAGGACAGCATGAATAAAGAGGTAATTTTAGAATTTATGTGACTGCATGGAATTAATTATTGCTGAGTTGTGGTGAAAATAATGAGACCGTTATCAGTTGTGTGTGTATTCACTTCAGCAGTCCTGGTTTTACTTCATGGTAAAGATGACAAGACTTACAGTATTACAGTATGCCCCAGGTTGGAAACGAGGAAACATAAAATATAATATTTTGTTAAATTTTACCCCATATGGATTTAAACATTACCTTTGAGCAGGCGAAACAGTTCAGCTTGTGAGTTTGTAGAATTGCGTCTTCACATTATAAGCACAAATAAGAATTACATAAGATAGCATTGACGAAGTTATATGATGATTGGTACCAAGACTCAAGCTATGATTTCCTTTTTTAATGAGTAGTTTCCTTAATGGTTCCATGTATGTGAACACCAGCATTGGATGTTTTTATTCACCATGATATACTGCTGTGACAGTTACAGTCATTGAAGGAAAATCTACATAAAGTAGTGCAGAAAAAGCAGGTGATCATAACCTACTGAGTAGAGACTAAGATGTTTGTGCACACACTGCAGGCGGTATGGACAGACAGTCTTGTGAAGTGCTTTTGAACAGTTGTCTGAAAACTGTATTAAGCTGCTAGTTTAACAGCCCATACAAAATTGAAATACTTTAGATCTTGTAACAATGAATAGGCATGTCCTTATAGATGGTATTAGTGCAGAGAGAGGTTAGTGATCATGATGCCAGCAAAGCAACAATGGTAAATCGAGTTAATGGATTCTTAAAGAAGGGTAGGAGAATAGATTTGCTAGAAAGAGCAAGTAAGTAGTTCATAGCATTCCATTTAGACAGTGAGGGAATGTCATTTACTTCCAATATGATGTACATAGAGGAATCTGGGCAAACATTAAATGGACTGTAAATCACACACTGAATAAGTATATAGTGGGTAACTGGATTGCAGACAGAAAAGATCCACTTTAGTTCAATAACAAAGTTTGAAAATGCTGAGGAAGCAGACTGTTGTACACTAAATTCAAAAAAGTATGTACATTGTTGACAGGCAAGAGTTAATGGAAATTTGTGTGTTTGTAAAAAGATATGTGTGAAGCATATAACTACCACCATGATACATGAGCAACAGACTTGATAGAGAACATGAATTTTCTAATCCTACATAAAATCACTGACTCAAAGACTTCTATGCAGGCGGTCATTGACCAGTCTGATGTGGCTTTGGAAGAAAGCAGATGATCACTAACCCCTCTCTGTACTGAGTTTTCAAGTTTGTGCAGGAGGATCATACAAACATTGTTACCTCACTGTCATATAGACTCATGTATTGGGGACATAGGTATAGGATCCCTGGAGTAGAGAAGCAGCTCGAAGAGTTGAAAACAAACTAGTTGCTATGTCCAAACAGAAACACAAATCATTTGTTCAGATAGTACTCTACAGCATTGGCCTCGTACTTAGCTGTCATTTATTTCAAATCTCTCGCCTAGTGCAAAGACTGAGGCAGCTGGGAAAACGTTCAGGTGGCTTCTGTATATAAGAATGGTAAAAGAACGTACCTGCAAAATTACAGGAGAATATCATAATGATTATTTGCTCCAGAGTTCCTGAACATATCATCAGTTCAAATATAATTAATTTCTTTGAGACAGATAAGTTACTATCCACATCTCAGCTGGGATTTTGTGCAATACTCATCTTGGTGTTTCAAATTATTTACTGCGAACCATGGATGATGGGCAACAGGCTATATTCCATGTTTCTGCATTTCCGGAAAGCATTTTACACAGTGCTCCACTCCATACTTTCAATGGAGGTATGAGCATATGGAATAGGTTCCCCGACATGTGAATGCCGCGAAGACCTCTCAGGTAACGGAGGCCAGTACTTTGACCTAAATAGTGACTGTTTCTCAGAGACAAGAGTATCATCAATAGTGCCACAGAGATATTTTGTAAGGCCATTCTCATCATATACGTGAAATGATCTGATGAACAACATTCTGTGTCTGTTTGCTAATGGCACTGTGTATGGGAAAGGGTCATCACTGACTGACTATGAGGATGCAAGATGACTTGGACAAACTTTTAATTTGGTGTGATGAATGGCAGGTGTAGAAATATTAAAGTGAATGCAGATGAGTAGGAGAAACAATCCCATAATGTTAGAATACAGCATTGGTACTCTACACATTGACAGTCTGGTCAATATAATGTTTAGGCATATCATTACAAAGTGATGTGAAGTGGAACAAACACATAAGAATGGTAATAGGATGGGGAATGATCAAATTTCTGCTGCAGAGCGCGCCAAATTAAATAGGGGGCGCGGTATTAGCCTTCTCCACTGCGCAGGCGCTGCCGCGCCAATTTTGGGTATATATAGAACAACGCGCACCAGTAATCTTCAGTCTCGTACTCACCTGAAGATGGCAGCATGTTTGTTAGCCGAAATATCGTGCCAAGATGTCAACGTGATCCGGCTGCAAGCCTGAAATATGATGGACCAATCAATACGCCGGGAAAACTTCAAGATACACAATTCTCAACTTATTCACACACCACTGATGCAGTGCTCATGCTCATGATCCTCCTTACACATGGTGTCACACTGGTTCCTGTAAGAGGTAGTGTGGTGTGCATCTACACTGAAAGGATCATTGGCTGACATCACCTTAATCATATATGTGGGGTCTGTTCTTTCAGACATTTAGATTTATCATCATATCCTGTTCCAACAATCTGAACATGTTTTCCTTACTACAATCCTTTGGGCAGCGTTGTGGACATGAATGTGTAGTAGCGGAATTTCGTATTTTTGGTAATTTCTTGGTAAAAACTATTGTCACAATATGGTATAATTTTGCTTGCTCGGGTCAACCCACAACAATTGGGACAAACATTCAGTCAGTGCAATATTACTCCTCTCACTGTGCCATTATGGTCAACTCACTCATTGTGCAGTGGCATCACTGCATCTGAAAGCACCAAGAATGCGTACTGGGAACATTAAGTTATTGACTATCGGTACCTGGTATCTCCTACTGGTGTGAATAAAATATGCTTTTCTTTCAGTAGGTAGTTGTGCATGCCATACAGAGCTCTGCTGGTGTGTTACATACTGCATTTCAAAGCTCTGTGAGAAGCAGTTGTTGGCCATTCAAAACAAACATAAGATGACTGTTTGACAGACTGCACAAATCTACATATTAGTTTTTGTAAACTTGAGATGACACTTCCTAAATTTACTCATTGCTGTAATTTAGGACCCTACTATGTTCCACAGAACATGTAGTGGAGATCACAAAACTAATAAAAGGTCTGATCTGAGCCTTAAACTCTCCTCCAAATTAGCCGATAGTTCATCCGCAGCTTAATTCTACAAATTAAAAGACGTTCTTTTGCCTCTCTAAGAAATGTTCATTGCCTCTTCAGCCAACAGCCAAAAAGTGATCCTAGGATGTCCTCTGAGCCCAACCAACAGATTTCGTTGTTGCAAATGAGCTACAGTTCGGAGCTGGCAAATAAAACTTACACCAGATCTCATATGAAACAGTGGCAGATACACAAAAACCTGAAGGTGGGGGCACTAAAGATATCTTGAGCTACCTTTACTTTTACTGTGATTATTTTTTATTAAGTCATGTCAAAAGTTTAAGAAAATTTTATTCAAACTGATTATACACATATAGAAGACAATGCCATCTTATGATATAAAGAAGATACAATTGTGGTTGCATTCCTAAGATGATGAATTCTGTGCACCTTTTCTTCCTGGCAAATTGGTTAATTATATTATCAGGAGGACAATCACTGTCAGCATGAGTGCCCAACAGAGCTAAGCCATTAAGTCAATCCTCCTTGACAGTCGAGCTCTGTCGTGTCTTTGTACACCACAAAGTCGAGAAACTTATTTCTGCAGTAGCAACAGATGCAGGTAGACAGGTAAATATTATGTACAGCATGTGCAAAGTAGGATAGTCAGACCTGGGACAGAGAGACAACAATGCTTGCATAACATCATCAGAATCATTACAGCCATTTCTGCTCGTTTGCTTTTATTAAAGAATCTGTCTCGTTAGTCTCTTTTTAATCACAAGGTGATTCTTCTTTGAAGAATGGTAATTCAGTTAAGCACCGATTCAGTTTGTGCACCAGAGCATTACCATCATGTTTTAGTACTTGTGAACGCAAATGTATGTTGAATTTTAAATGATAAATATTTTTTTCAGCAAAACATTCTCTCATGCCAGTTGTAACGTTACCCAGTGTTGGAATAAAAAAGTTTTTTTCCAATATGTCACAGCATCATCATTATGATAGCAGTTTTCTCTGTGTCTTTGTCTGCCTGTAAGACAAGGAACACTTACCTCCACATCTAACTCTGCCATAACTGCCTTTGCCTCTTTAACAATACAAGCAAAGTGGCTATCAGCATTAGCTCTCACGCCATCATACACCTTGAACATTGAATCTAATTTTGCTTTCGTCGTTGTGACATCCAAGATATACTTGTAAGATTTTGCTGACAGGATATGTTATGCACATAATGTCACTCAGTGTATACAGACTCATAAGAAACTAAAAATTACAGAGAGCTGAAAGAAAAATATTGGTTTTGGCAGCTGTTGTTCTATCCCTTCAACACTGTATTTCTTGAAGAACTTTGCAAACTGTTTGGAGATCAGCTGCGAATTGAATAACTGCATAATGTCACTCAACCCATCTTGTTTGACAGTGTGACTGGAGCGAGTGTTGAAGGTGACTCCTCAAGGTTGCAAACCACTTGCTAGACACTGTAAAGAACGACACTACTTTCTCAATAGTACCAAGTGAGTTTCTCATATTTGTAACTCCCCAACTGCAAAAGACAGCGAGGTTGAGCTTATGACTTTGACACGCTGCTACTTGCACGTTGATAGCTTTCTTCTTCATTGTAGCCGCAGTTCCTTTCAGTTCTGATATATTAACTGAGCAACCATCACATCCTATACCCACACAGTTCTCCGGGGACAGAGAAAGGCTTTCCATTGTCCTTAGAATCGTAGTACCTAATAATTCGCCAGTAACAACACTCTCTTCATCTTGACACTCTTGAAATTCATCATCAATGTTTCCATTACAATCCTTGTCTTTATTGATGTCAATGAAACTAAGAAATCTTTCATGAAATTTACCGTCACCATCAACATAACTTGCAGCTAAACCCAGTTGGGCGATGTGTGCTCTGTCGGTAGTCTCATACAAGATTATGCTGTAATAACAAGAATCTTTGATTTCTTTCAGTATTCTCGATAACATCACTGTTTCACAGCATGAAATAAGTTCGTTACACATTGTTTTACGTATGTAAGTGACATTTGCTTTAGGGGTTTCAATGAGATGTTTTAGTTGCAAGTCTCCAGTGTCAGTTATAAATCTTAGAAGAGCTCTAAATTTTCCCATGTCACTCACTGTACTTTCACGATCATTATCGTTTTCTAATGGACTCCCATCATCTGTATGCCCCCACAGCGGAATAGTTTGCTTTCCATGACATAATATTGTTTTTATTATAGATACAAGATGGTCTCTGTTTTCCCAAATGCTTTCCATTCTCTGTCTTGACAATTGATTTACAACTTCAATTTTTTGTTCCTTGTGTTACCAAAAACAATTTTGCTCCTGTTCAAACTTCAACGTGGTACTTGAGCTGAGAGCGAGTCTCTAGGTCACCATCTGTACCGAGTTTGGCAAACTTTGTTAGTGGTTCAATCACGTGTTTGGTAATAATGGATTTCTTTCCTTCAGCCATTTTATTATTCACAAAAATTGAACACTTAATGCATCAGTTAATGCTTAATCTTATATGTTTTATACTTCGTACAATAATGATATGGCATTGCTTTTCCAAATGATGGAACCTTTATTTAAGAAAAAGTAGTGGACTTCTTGGCTTCACCTGGGTATTTATTTACTCCAATTCTAACTTCAAAATGGTTCAAAGGCTCTGAGCACTATGGGCCATCAGTCCCCTAGAACTTAAAACTACTTAAACCTAACTGACCTAAGGACATTACACACATCCATGCCGGAAGCAGGATTAGAACCTGCGACCATAGTGGTCGCGTGGTTCCAGATTGTACTGCCTATAACCGCTCGGCCACTCTGGCCAGTAATTTTACCCTCCTTGACTTCCATTACCTTTCACTCCATTCTCTGTCCATGTCCCCTCCCCCCCTCCCCCCATCTCCAAGGGCCTTTTAGGATGATGCATTGACTGAAAGGGTCAAGATGATGGTAGACTGATGCAATGTGAAATTGTAGGTCTCACACCCCTCCCCCCTTTTGAGGCGCTTAGTGTCTGGAATTTAGGCATGACTTTGCTTTGCAGCACTAACTACATCTGTAGAGATTGTGGATGAGTATCTCTTGCAAAAGTCCTGTGTGTCTCTGCCCCCATGTGTGTGGAAAGCACCATACTCCCTGCTCACCAGATTACACTGTTTCCTAGAGAATGACGAAGATAAGACTCCGGACAAACCTACTGACAAAGAGGCCAAAAGGAAGTGCAAGCAGTTGGTCCCATCATGTACACAATGCTACAGCTACAAAGACATTTCCCCTTTGCTGATGGTACTCCTGTCTATTACTATTTCTATAGTGGGTCCACTCAACCATCCTTGCCTCCTTGATGGTTTGGGGGCTCTCCATCTGCTACGTTCTCTACACATATCTTCCCATCCACCAGGGACATTTGTCCCCACCTCCCAGCCTGAGACAATAAGCTTCTTCTGGCTTCTCTTGCCAGGAAGGGGTCCTTGAAGACATTTCCTTCCCTGGGTTGCTCTGGTCTAAAACTGGACACCAGCAAGTGGCTGAAGGAGCCAATGGCTTTTACTTGCACTGTTTTGTGGTCATCATATTTCCGTGAAACTCATTCAGAGAAGCCCTTGGTATCATCAAAATCTTCTAAGGAGAGGAAAGACAAGGAAAGCGCTTCAAGGAGGAGGACCTTCCAGTAGACTCTCACACTGGCAAATATCACCTGTGGCCAATACAGAGAATTCAGCAACCCCTGAGACCCCAGTTCTCACCACACAATGGAATTGTATTTGCACATATGTTCTGGATACACATCCAGTAAACTTCAGCCCCCTTGATACACATACACCTTTGGAAGCTGTGCCTGCTCGGATAAGTGAATTTCAACGTAGTACTGTCTGCAGTGTTTACCTCCCTCTTGATGATAAAGCATCTCGTGAAATATTGTTTGTATTGGTTTCTCAGGTTCTGCCCTCGCCCCCCCCCCTCCATCTTTCCTAATCTTCGACAATTTCAGAACATAACCCTTCGTGAGTTTTAACCATGATCACTGGTCATCATAAGGACCTCGGAAACTTATTGGCACAACTTTAACTTCGCATCCTAAATACTGATATAGCCACACACTTAAGCATGGCACACAGAGTTTTATCGGCCATTAACCTTTTCATTTGCAGCCCTTGACCTCTCCCATCCATCCAATGGGGAGGTCATGAGGACCTGTGTGGTAGTGACCATTCCACAATCTTCCTGTCCCTACCTCAGCATCACTATCCTGGATGCATGCCCAGATGGGCTCTCAACACTGCTGATGGGAGTGCTTTTGCCTTTGCTGTTGGCCTTTTCTCCCCACCATGTGGAGGCATCAAAAAGGCAGACCAGAATATAATTACAGCCATTCCTTTGGCAGCTGATTTAGCAATCCCCTGCCTGCTGCGACAATAGAGTACCTTAGTGCTCATCACAGATTGCAGAGGCCATTAGCAATAATAGGCAGGCTCTCCAGCACAGTAAGTGGCACCGATCAATGGAGCATGATATTTACTTTAAGTGGCTTCAAGCCAGCATCTGCCACCTGATGAAATGATGTAAACAAGAACGCTGGGAGCAGCATGTTTCAATCATTGGACCACATATCTCTAATATGAAACTTCCTGGCAGATTAAGACTGTATGTGGGACCGAGACTCGAACACGGGACCTTTGCCTTTTGTGGGAAAGTGCTCTACCATATGAGCTACCCAAGCATGACTCTCACCCCATCCTCACAGCTTTACTTCAGCCAGTACCTCGTCTCCTGTCGTCTTCATATCAATGCACACTCTGCTGCAGAATGAAAATCTCATTCTGGTCACATACCTCTCCTTCACAGGTTTGATCTAAGATGAGACGTATCTACATACACCAGACACTAGTAGGTGTATCTGCTATTGCCGTGAAATTACAACGTGTTCACTGACCCAGACACCATTGCCGAACATTTTGCTCTGCATATGCTAGAGTCTCAGCACGTGAGAATTATCAATGTGTCTTTCATCTTCTCAAGCAATGGGAGGAGCAAAAGCAATTATCTTTTGCTACATGCCACCTAGAGCTGTATAAAGCTCCAGTCATTGAGTGGGAATTTATCAGTATCGTAGCCCTCTGCCCTAATCCAGTCCCTGAGCCAGGTCACATCCACAACCAAATGATCAAGCACCTATCAGTGCATTGTCAGCATCATATCCTTGCGATCTGCAACTAAATCTGGACCAAGTGCCATTTCGTATTCATGAATTAGAAAGCATCATTGTGACAGTGCTGAAACTGGGTAAGCAGCTCTAGAAATGGGCAGTTATTACCCATTTAGTTTCACCAATGTTCTCCAGAAATTACTTGAATGCTCAGCGAGCTGGCAGCTGTGTGTCTCCTTGAGTCTCGGTATCTTCTAACGGCATCCCAGTGTGATTTTCGCCAGGGCTGTTCCCCTACTGATGATCTTGTTTGTCTGCAGTCTGCCAGCCAATCAGCTTTTGTCCAATGTTAATGCTTCATTGCCTCCTTCGACGTGCAAAAGCTGTATGCCACCAGGAAGTGACACCATATCCTTGCTGTCTTACGCCAGTGGGGTCTGTGGGATGCATTCCAAATTTTTATTTAGGATATCCTGTCACAGTGTGTGTTCTGGGTTCTAGTTGGTGCCTCCCTCAACACTCCCCATATCCAAGAGAATGGAGTCCTGCAAAGCACTTTACTGAGTGTCCTTGTCTTTCTACAAGCCATCAATGTACCCTTCAGCTGTGAGGTCATCAGTATCGCCATCCTTGTATCCTGACTATTTCTGCCTCTTACGACTGCGTCTCTAGTATGGGTGTCGCTGAATGTATACAGCAAGGCGCCATACAAAAGACGCTGCCATGAGCATTCACACACGGATTTTGGTTTTCAGCTGCCAACACCCATGTCATGGTTTTCTGTCAATGTTGTGTGGTTCATCCACAACCAGAACTTTATCTTCATGACAAAATACTCAATGTGGCAAGAACTTACTGCTTTTAGGACTGGTCTTTGTTTCTTAGTTGACATGAGTTCCCAGTATTTTGCAGTGTAACTGAAAGTGCTTACTGCACCTCAGTACACTTTGTCACCTGAGTAACACCAGCAGGGGTGCAGAGTGCATTGCCCTTCTGCAGCTGTCCAAAGCCATAATACAATCCTGTCTTGGTTATAAGAGTCTGGCATATGGTTCAGCAACATCCTCAGCATTGTGGATACAGGATCTGATGCACCACTGTGGGGTTCGATTGTAAACACGAGCCTTTTGAAGTATTCCTGTGGACAGATTACTCATGGAGGCTACGGTCCACTGTGTACTAGGCGCCAACAACAGCCTCTCAGTTATGCTACCTACGTTTGCAACTCTCCTAAGCTTCTGAACTATCATACCCTCCTTCCAAACATGCTACAATGGGGGTAGGGATCTGGGATTTTGATCGCAGTCTACACCCAGCCTGTCCCCTCAGAACTCCAGTTATTTCTTCCTCCACCTCTCCTCTGGGCCCTCTCACATACTCCTTTCTGGGGAACCCCTTGGTCACAGCTTTGTCTTGACCCACCATGAGATCTAAAATACACAGTCCTTCGTGAGGCCGTCTGCCACCAATTTTTCTCCATCCTTGGTACATCCTGGAGTTCAGCAGTAGTCTATACTGATTGCTTCATGGTTGCTGATCACATGGGCTTTGATTACACTTGTACAGGTCATACTGAGCTGCTTCCTTGCTGGAAGGTGTAGTGTTGGTAGCCATCTCTTGTGCTCCTGCGCATATCCTTTCCTATACTGGTGGGTCCTTAATCTGCAGCAACCTCTTTACCAGTTTGAAAGCTTTCAACCAGTATTATCCTCAGCATCCCTTGGTCATTGCTAACCAGTACGCTCTTCAGAAACGTGGATGCTCAGTGACGATTGTTTGGACTCTCGGTCATGTTCGGATGCCTGTGAATGAACTTTTTGATAACTTGTCCAAATGAGCTACCAGTACACTGGCTCTGGTAATTAGTATTCGGGAAACAGATCTCTGGCCGATTTCCTACCACCAAGTTTTAGGAACCTGAAATATGGAATGGATCACTGTGACTTGAAACAACAAGTGATAAGGAGACTACAAATCTATGGAGGTCCTCCATGCAGGCCTCTCACAAGCATTCTACGACCCATTGCCAGCTCCACATCAGCCGTATCTGGTTGACTTGAGTCACAGCCTCCATTGCCACCCCACTGTAGTCATTTCTGTTAAACAGTGGTCTACATTTTGCTGTACTGTCCAACCTAGCCACCCTGTGGTGGAATCTCAACCCCTGACATGCTACCCATGGGGTTAGGAGACGGTGCCGCAGTGGCATTTAATTCATGAGTAGGGCTTTTACTGTTCTCTTTAAGAGAGGACAACTGAACCTTATCAGCCCATTGAAGGGGTTGGCACAATACTCCGTTGCCTCATCTGCCTAGACCAGGTTGCAGCTGTTTGGGCTTGGTGAACGAGCCCTGTTCTCATCCTACCTGCCCTTATACTCTCCTTCCTTTCTCTCACATGGTGTGTTAGGCAAATTAAACTTTTCTCTCTGTACTTCTCTTGCGTTGTCTGTGTTGGTAGTCTTTACGAGGCAGTTTCTGAGTGGAGTACATCTGGTAAGTGGTGGGGATTGGGGGATGTATGTCCCCTCGTTGCATTCTGCTCTCCAGTGCTTCTGGCTGCTCTCTAAATGGGGACTTTACTTGTCTTTCATCCTGTCTCCGTTTTTTGTTTTTGTCCCTTATATACGTTGCATTGACCTCTCATAAACATAGTTTTCTTGCTCTCGATTGTGTGTGGTAGGCTCTCTTACCAACTGTCATGTAGACCTGTGTGCCTGTTTGAGGAAGAAGTTAATGGATGATATAGTTAGGTGCCTGTAATCATTCAATCAGCCAACCACCTCTGTCCATCTGCTACCCTCTCTCTGTCCATCTGTTCCTGCCACCTCCCTGTCTCTTGTTCTTCCCTTCCTGTTGCCACATCATCATGCCCACCTCCATAGGAGTGTGCTGGTTCTTCCTGTCTTAGTATTTTAGTGTAGGTAGTAAGTAATACGTATACCTGGGTTGGTTGAACTTGAACCTGTGCTTTAGGTGCTGATGGGACACTTCCATTTTCATAATATGTATGGTTACTCTCTATGCTGGTTGCTGCTTCTTATAAAGAAAAAATATTGATTGATACTTTAGGGTCAATTACTTATTTTTGTGTTGGGCTTCAAGAATAAATAAAGCTTTGGTTTCAAATATTTGAATTCTGGCACCACATTACCTAGCTGCCTGTTTTTAAATGATGAATATATGTAAATTTTTAAGTTATGGCCATGACAGCTTCTACACGAGATGTGTTTGCAAGTTTCCCTTCACCCTCTACCTGTCTCCCTCTCCCCCACCCCTTCTCCCTCTCTCTCATCCCTTCTCCCTCTCCCCCACCCCTTCTCCTTCTCCCTCTCCCCCCACCCCTTCTCCCTCTCCCCCGCCCCTTGTCCCTCTCCCCCACCCCTTCACCCTCCCCCACCCCTTCTCCTTCTTCACCACTCCTTCTCCTTCTCCCCCACCCCTTTTCCTTCTCCCTCCACCACTTCACCTTCTCCCCCATCCCTTCTCCTTCTCCCCCACTCCTTCTCCTTCTCCTCACCCCTTTTCCTTCTCCCTCCACCCCTTCTCCTTCTCCCTCCAACCCACCCCCTGCAGGTTCAGGGGTAGTAATAGGTATTCCTGCCTGTCGTAAGAGGCGACTAAAAGGATTCTCAACTATTTTGGCCTTTAATGTAATGGTCCCCTACGGGGTTTGACCACTACCTTTCCAAATTTTCCGCTAGTGCGTACCATTTGGGGAAGGACGCCTTACGTTGTGCATCTTAAATCCATCTTGCCATAAGATCTGGCATACCTGATAGTTTCATGGAGTTGGACTTACATCGAGCTTCTGGCCACATCCGCTGCAGTGTGTTCCGGATAGCATACGTTCCCTCCATTGTACACTTCCATCTTTCCCCTCGTGATGTACATGGATATTTCCACACCTGACATCCAGCACTGTAGCCAGTCCGTTGTGGTGGGGTCATCATGTACCCTCTTGGTGGTAGCCTCCTGACTACACAGGGATGGCACTGTTGATGCCTGAGCTGCTACCTCCCCACGTATGCCGAGGAGTAGATGCCTATCCCTTTCGGGCATTGGGACTCCCGGCAATTGCCAACCTGCCAGTTGGTCTTTGCTGTGGCTGGGTGGCGCCTGTGGGGAGAGCCCCTGGTTGGTGGCATCAGGGCGGATGACCCGCAGTGAAGCTTGGTACATCATCTCTCGCTGGTGGGCCTCCACCAGCAGTCTCTAAGCGATCGAGGTCTAACATCAACGGGACGTTTCTGTCAGTATCACGCCGCATAACAGTCTCAGCATGGTCCAGGGCGTTATATTCCACAGGGATCTACTTCTGCAGTCCGACGATGAACTACATGCCAACCTAGAACGACGGGGTGTTCACTTCGTCTGGCGCATCCATCGGGGTCCGAAGGATAATCAGGTGGCCACCAGTGCCTTCATCTTGCCCTTTCAGGGTGACGTCTTACCCGAAAAGGTCAAGGTGATGGTTTACTGCTTTGATGTGAAACCATATATCCCTCCACCGATGCGGTGTTTTAAATGCTGGAAGTTCGGGCACATGTCATCCCTCTGCACTTCCGGCATCACATGTCGAGATTGTGGATGTCCTTCACATCCCAATACTCCATGTGCTCCGCCTCTCATCTGTGTTAACTGCAGAGAACACCCTTCCCCTGCTCACTGGACTGTAGGATCTTCCAGAAGAAAAGGAAGATAATGGAATATAAGACCCTGGACCCCCCGACCTACCCCGAGGCTCGGCGGAAATATGAGTGGCTCCATCCTGTAGCAATGACGTCAACCTACGCTGCTGCTGCAATGACGGTTCTCCCATCGTGACGTATCGGCTCATAGATCGATCACAATCCATCAGCCCCCTTGCTTGTGGGGGGGCACTTCTGAACATGTTGCTCCTGCTCCATCTACTTCAGGAGCAACACCCCCCCCCCCCCAAACAATTGGGGACATCATTTCCCCCTTCCCATCCGGAGAAGAGTAAGACTCCTTCGGCTACTCTCGCAAGGAAGGGGTCCTTTTGGGACCTCCCTTCGCAAGTTCCTACCAGAGGCAATGCAGACACCCGCAAGTGGCTCAAACAGCCGCCAATCCCTGGTCGTAGGGCCTCATAGTCGTCGTCCGTCCCTGAGACTGACCCTGTGAAGCCCTCCAAGCCTGAACCACCGAAGGCACGAGAGAAACAGAAACAGAGACAGAAGAAAGTCCCCAAGAATACTGGCGTTACGGTGGCACCCGCCCCTCTGCTTCCTACAAGGTCTGCGTCTGAGGACGAGGTGGACGCCATATAAAGCACTAGCACAGGTGCTCAATCAGAGGCGGCAGGTGACCCAGCGGCGTAATCTGACTTCCCAGTCCCGTCATGCCTTTCTCAGCCATGGACAATACCATCCTCCAGTGGAACTGCAGCGGTTTCTTCCACCATCTACGTGAGCTCCGCCAACTTATCAGCCTTCACCCTTTCTTCTGCATTGCTCTTCAGGAAACTTGGTTTCCAGCAATGCGAACCCCCGCCCTCCGTTTCTATTGGGGTTATTATAAGAACCCGGCAGCATATGAGAGGGTGTCTGGTGGTGTCTGCCCATATGTCCTTAACTCTCTTCATCGCGAGTCTGTCCCTCTACATACAGCCTTAGAGGCTGTCGCTGTCCGGGTGTGGACGCCACAGGCTGTTACTGTCTGCAGTCTTTACCTTCCACCAGATGGTGATGTCGCGCAGCATGTTCTGGCTGCGCTGATAGCTCAATTGTCGCCACCTTTCTTGTTACTGGGCGACTTTAATGCCGATAACCCTCTGTGGGTGGGTCAGTGGCAACAGGTCGAGGAGCCACCGTTGAAAATTTATTGGCGCAGCTCGATCTCTCGATTTTAAATGATGGTGACTCCACACACTTCAGTGTGGCGTATGACATGTACTCTGCCGTTGAGCTTTTGATCTGCAGCCCTCGCCTCTTACCATCTGTCCAATGGAGTGTGCATGACCCCATGTGTGGTAGTGACCATTTTCCATTCTTTCTGTCACTGCCACGGCGTCACTCTTCTGGGCGCCCCAGAAGATGGGCTATGAATAAGGCTGACTGGGACTTGTTCTCCTCCATTGCCGCTATTGAGCCTCTCTCTAATGCCGATATTGATGCGGTGGTTCACTCAGTCACCACCAGCATCGTTACTGCCGCCGAATTTGCCATTCCCAGTTCTTCTGGGTCCCCTCGGCGGCGGACTGTGCCTTGGTGGTCGCCTGAGATCGCTGATGCGATTAAAGATCGCCGGCGGGCGCTACAGCGTCACAAGCGACATCCCTGCATTGAACACCTCATCACCTTCAAACGGCTGCTTGCGCGGGCCCACCGCCTTATCTGCCAAAGCAAGCAGGAGTGCTGGGAGCGGTATGTGTCCACCATTGGCTTCCATGTTGCTCCATCGCAGCTGTGGGCCAAGATCCGAAGTCTCTATGGCTATTGGACCCCTGTCAGCGTCCCTGCGCTCTCACTGAATGGAGCGGTTTGTACAGACTCCGACGAAATTGCCAACAGCTTGGCACAGCATTTTGCTCTTAGTTCCGCTTTTTCCAATTACCCACTGTCTTCCGTTCCATTAAAGAGTGGATGGAACGTCGGAGCCTTTCTTTTCGCACCAACCATTCTGAATCCTACAATGCTCCATTCAGTGAGTTGGAATTTCACAGTGCCCTTGCCGCCTGCGCTGATATCGCTCCTGGGCAAGATCACATTCACTGTCAGATGCTGAAACACCCTTCAGTGGACTGCAAGCGACGCCTCCTCGACCTTTAAAACCGTCTCTGGGTCGAGGATGAGTTTCTGTCGCAATGGCGGGACAGCATTGTCATCCCCGTTTTGAAACTGGGCAAGAGCCCTTTTGAGGTGGACAGCTACCGCCCCATTAGCCTCACCAACGTTCTTTGCAAGCTTCTTGAATGGATGGTGAGCCGGCGCTTGAATTGGGTACTGGAGTCTCGGGGCCTTCTGGCTCCTTCTCAGGGTGGGTTCCGTTAAGGCCGCTCCACCGCCGACAATCTGGTGAGTCTGAAGTCGGCCATCCATACTGCCTTTGCCCGCCGTCAGCATCTGGCCGCTGTCTTTTTCGACATGCGGAAGGCGTACGATACGACATGGCGTCATCACTTACTTTCTACTCTTCATGGATGGGGTCTTTGGGGCCCTCTGCCGATCTTTAGCCGAAATTTTCTGTCGTATCGTACCTTCCGCTTGCAAGTAGCGGCCTCTCATAGTTCCTCCCAAGTCCAGGAGAACGGGGTACCACAGGGATCTGTTCTCAGTGTCTGCCTGTTTTTAATCGCAATAAACGGGCTCGCTGCAGCGGTGGGAAATTCTGTCTCCACTTCCCTGTATGCTGACGACTTTTGCCTTTACTACAGCTCTACTGGCATTGCAGCTGTTGAACGTCAGCTACAGGGCGCTATCCGCAAGGCGCAGTCTTAGGCTGTAGCGCACGGTTTTCAGTTTTCGGCTGCCAAGACCCGCGTTATGCATTTCTGTCGCCGCCAAACAGTCCATCCAGAGCCGCGGCTTTATCTTGCCGACGAACTCCTTGCTGTGGTGGAGACCCACAGGTTTTTGGGTGCAGTTTTTGATGCCCAGCTGACTTGGCTGGGTCATATTCGGCAGCTTAAACAGGCGTGTTGGCGGCATCTAAATGCTCTGAGATGCTTGAGCCACACCCGCTGGGGCGCCGGCCGATCTACCCTGTTACGGCTCTACCAGGCGTTAATCCAGTCCCGTCTGGATTATGGGAGCCTGGATTATGGCTCAGCATCCCCATCTGCGTTGCGGGTGCTGGACCCAATCCCCACAGTGGGATACTCCTTGCCACTGGTGCTTTCCGTACCAGCCCTGTGGACAGCATACTGGTAGAGGCAGGTGTCCCTCCACTGTGGTTACCGCGCCAACGTTTGCTGGCCGCTTATGCTGCAAATGTTTTCAGCTTGCCCAGGCACCATAACTATCGGCTACTATTCCCAGGGTCGAACGTTCATCTACCACACCGTCAACCCAGGGCTGGCAGTACGATCGCAGCCTGTGTCCGAGAGCTTCTGTCCAGGCTCAGGGCTTTACCTCTTCCGCCTCCTTTCAGGGCACCTCTGCGTACACCCCCATGGTGTGTGCCTCGCCCTCGCCTTCAGCTGGAATTGGCACAGATCCCGAATTACTCAGTCCCTTCGGAGACCTTCCGCCGCCGCTTTCTTTCCATCCTCGCAATGTATCAGGGCTCTGGCATTGTTTACACTGACGGCTCGATGGTCGCTAGTCGTGTTGGTTATGCGCTAACTGTAGGGGACCATTCCGGACAACGTTCCTTGCCGGCTACCTGCAGCGTTTACACTGCTGATCTGGTCGCCATCTTTCGAGCCCTAGAGTATATCCGCTCCTGCTTAGGTGAATCCTTTGTTATCTGTAGCGATTCCCTGAGCGGTTTACGAGCTCTCGACCAGTGTTTCCCTCGTTCTCGTCTGGAGTCTGGAGTCCCTGCATACTCTTGCGCGTAGTGGCCGCTGTTTGGTTTTCGTGTGGACCCCAGGCCATGTTGGGATACTCGGCAATGACAATGTTGACTGCCTGGCGAAAGAGGCCACCAGTAAACCATCTCTGGACATTCACCTCCCGCAGACAGATTTGCGAGCGTTCCTACACAGCAAAATTCTGGACCTTTGGGACACTGAATGGTGCTCCCTGCCTTCATGAAGCAAATTTCGGGCCATCAAGGTGGCTACCGGTGTGTGGCGCTCCTCCTTGCGGGTCTCTCTCAAGGAGTCTGTTGTCCTCTGCCAGCTGCGCATTGGGCACACATGGATGACGCACGGCCACCTATTGCGACGTGAGGACCCACCTTTATGTCACTGCGCCTCCGTTTTGACGATGGTCCACATGTTATTCGACTGTCCACTTTTAGCTGTGCTCAGGCAGTCGTTCACACTGCCTGACACGCTCCCCGCCCTTTTAACAGATGACTCTGCTGTGGCTGACTTAGTTTTATGATTTATTCGGGCAGGACTTTTTATCATTTAATCTGAGTGTTTCTGTTTTATTTTATTGTTTTGTGTTTATTCTGGCCTTTGGCCTACAATTTTAAACTGAGTATTTAATGTGTTCTCGGTGGTTGGCTTTTCCTTTTTTATCCCTATGTTCGACCAACCACCGTCACATTCTGTGTGGTTTTACTTTCTTTTGTCTGTTATTTGTCTGAGCTTTTCTTGTCCAGTGTCGTCTGTTGTCTCCATTATTTTTATTACTCTGTGTTGGTGTTTTTCAGTTTTGGAACAACGGACAGATGACCGTAGCAGGCTGGTCCCTTTAATCCAACCAATCACCCCACCCCTTCTCCTTCTCCCCCACCCCTTCTCCTTCTGCCCCCATCCCTTTTCCTTCTCCCCTTTTCTACCTCTCCCCCACCCCTTCTCCTTCTCCCCAACCCCTTCTCCCCCACCCATTCTCCTCCTCCCCCTATCCCTTCTCCTTCTTTCCCCACCCCTTCTCCTGCTCCCCCACCCCTTCTCCTTCTCCCCCACCCCTTCTCCCTCTCCACCACCCCTTGTCCCTACCCCCATTCCAACCCTCCTCCATTCCCACCCCATCTCCCTCCACCCTCCCCCTCCACCCTCACCCTCCACCCTAACCCTCCACCCTCCCCCTCCACCCTGCCCCTCCACCCTCTCCCTTCACCATCCCCCTCCACCCTCCCCTTCAACTCTCCCCCTCCACCCTTCCCCCTACACACTTCCCCTCCACCCTCCCCTTCGACTCTCCCCTTCCACCCTCCCCATCCACCCTGCCCCTCCACCCTCCTCCTCCACCCTCCCCCTCCACCCTCCCCTCCACCGTTCCCCTCCACCCTCTTCCACAACCCTCACCTCCAACCTCCCCACGCTGACTCCCCCTCCCCACGCCACCTCCCCCTCCCCATGCTGTCTCCCCCTCTCCACCCCCTCCACCCTCCCCACGCCGTCTATCCCTCCACCCTCCCCACGCCATCTCCCCCTCCAGCCTCCCCATGCCGTCTCCCCCTCGAGCCTCCCCATGCTGTCTCCCTCTCCCCCCTCCTCCCTCCCCCTCTCGCTCCCCTATCTCTCTCTTTTCCCCCTCTATCTCTCTCTCTACCCCTCTCCCTCCTCTTCCCCTCCCCTCCCCCCTCTCCCTCTCCCCCCAGGGGGTCCACAATTATTTTGTGGATAAATGCGTTGCGAGCAAGAGGCCCTGAGCTATTCCAGCCTTCCTTCTTTCCAGGGCTGTATTTCCTTCCCCTTCCCCTCCTTTCCCCTCCTTGCTCCTTTCTCCTCGGCCTCTCCTCTCCCTCTCTTGGTATCTTTGCTTATGTTGGCCCCCACTATCCTCCTGGTTCTGTTGGTTTTGCAATGTGGCTTTGTTGCGTAATCACCTGCTTCTTTTGGCACTTCCTGATCCCACTCTGGGGTTTGACCTACATTACTAAATTTGTCTTCTGTAGTGTGAGCCATTTAGGGAAAAGCACCTTAGCTAATGTCTCCAATGTGTGCCCTCCTAGTACATTCCACCTTTCCTTTCACGTTGTTGTCTGATGCTAGGGTGCACAGCCAGCACAGTAGTGAGCCCGTGTTGCGGGGTCTCTATGTACCCATTTGGTTGAGTCCCTGAACACACAGGAATCACACCTCTGATACCTGAGCTGTGACCACCTCATGCAAGCCTTGGAGTGGTTGCTCGTCATCCTGGAGCATCAGAACTCCCGGCAATGGCCGCCATGCCAGATGGCTCTTGCCGTGGCTGGGTGGCGCCCGTGAGGAGAACCCCTCATCGGAGTGGGTGGTATCAGGGCGGACGCTATGCAAATGAAACACGTGCAGGTTCAGAACTCTTGCCGTTCTTCTGCGACCGTCTCTCTGTATGAAACTGATACTTAGAGTGCTGCTTCTGCTGCCCCTTCGGCCTTCCCTTCTATGGCTTCCCCCTGGGAAAAGGGTCAGGCCTGTCAGCTAGGGGCGAAACCTTTCCCCTGTTATCTGGTTTGCACCAGGACTGGTGGGGATTATTTCATCAATACCAACCCTTTGCTTTTTTTGGAACACATTGAAGACACGTGTGGTGAAGTGGACTCCCTGACCAAGATGCTGTTGGGTTTGTTGCTGATCAAAACTGCCTCAGCTGCCCAATCTGCGGCTCTTCGTGCCTGTACCCATCTGGGCACAATTCCTTTGTCCATTACCCCCCACGAGTCTCTAAATATGGTTAAGGTGTGATTTTTCACAGGGTGCTCATCCTTCAAACTGATGAGGAACTTCAGGATAATCTCAGACAGTGGGGGGTTCACTTTGTTTGGTGTCTTCAGAAGGGTCCTAAGGACAATCGCATTTATACTGGTGGCTTTATCCTGGCCTGAGAAAGTAAAGGTTATGGTTTATCGATGTGATGTGAAGCCATACAACCCACCTCCTATGAGGTGTTTTAAGTGCTTGCGTTTTGGACACGTCTTCCCACTGTTCAGAGGCCTCTCTCTGTGGTGACTGTGGACGTCCACTCCATGAGGAGAGTCCCTGTGTTCCCCAGTACATAGGAAGGAAAAGAAGATAAAGGAGTATAAGTCCCTCGATTGTTTAACATACACAGAGGCTCGTTAGAAGTATACACCTCTTCACCCTGTGTCCATGACATCTAGTTACGCTTTAGTTACATCTTCACTCCTTCCTCCCCCTTCCTTACCCCAATCCCAGACCCCTCCCCTCCCACCTCCCCCCTTCCCTGCGGCTCCCACACGTTCTCCTCTGGGCGCTTCTCCGCCTCCCCAGCCACAGAAGTGTCCCAATCCTTCGGCATCTGCCAGTCAAGGGTGCCTCTCCTGGGATGCTCCTTCTCAGCACCTTCCAGGCCAAAGGTCTTCTGCTACGCGACGACCACGTGAGCTGTGGTCAGTCGGCCCCAAGGTCACTTGGTCTACCCATCCCCGGCGTCACAACCAGATTCTGACTTGTCGTTCATGGATATCGCCCCCTCCTTGTCGGTGATGGCTGGTGACCCGGCGGTATGACTGGCTTTAGCGTGTTCAGCCCCCATTTAAATTATTATTCTGTTATTATCCAATGGAATTGTAGTGGATACTATCGTCACCTTCCAGTATTTAATTCCCTTATTTCTTCCTACTCTGCAGCTTGTGTGGTTCTACAGGAATCTCATTTTACTGATGCTCGGTCACTGACCCTCCGTGGCTTCCGTGTTTTCTGTCGAAATCGCCTTGGACCCCTGTGGGCTTCTGGTGGCGATTGTACGTTGGTCCATACAGACATCGTTGGCATGTGGATTCCTCTTCAAACTACATTGGAAGTGGTTGCTGTTAGGGTCCACCTGGACTCTGAGGTCACAGTTTGCAATCTTTATCTCCCTCCTGACAGGAATCTTACACGTGCTGCCTTAACTGCCCTTCTTCATCAACTTCCTTCTCCTTGGGGATTTTAATGCTCATGATCTCTTGTGGGGCAGTGCATTTCCATCTAGACGAGGTCTTCTCATAGACCAGTTTGTTGCAGACCACAGCTTGTGCCTTCTTAATGATGGCTCCCCTACACATTCCAGTGCTGGTCATGGTACCTTTCTGCCATTGATCTTTCTCTTTCTTCTCCCTCTCGCCTCCCTTCATTACACTGGTCGCCACACAACGACCTTTGTGATAGTGACCATTTCCCATTGATTCTCTTTCTCCCTTCCCGCTCCCCGATGGACAGGTTACCTCGTTGGTCTTTCCAACGCGCCGATTGGCCTCTGTGCATTGCAAAGGTCGTGTTTTCTCCCTCTTTGTCAGGTTGTATTGGTGATGTGTTACGTGACGTGCCTGACGTGATTGTTCGCGGTGCTAGCCTTGCTGTCCCATGCTCATCTGGACCATTTCGTCGTGGGTAAGTCCCGTGGTGGAGTATGGCCATTGCCATTGCCATCCGTGATCCCGTCGAGCTTTGAAACACTTTAAGAGGCACCCATCCGTAGCCAGCCTTACTACCTTTAAACGCCTTCACGCTAAGGCCCGTTATTTAATAAAACAGAGCAAGCGGATATGTTGGGAATGATTTGTTCCTTCCCTCAGTTCTACTGTCCCTCTGTCACTGGTATGAGCTACACTTCGCACTGTCCAAGGTTGCCATTGGCAGTCCACCCTCCCAGGCCTTCACCTCCCAGATGGCCTTTGTACGGACCCACTAGTTCTTGTGGAACATCTTGCAACCCATTTTGCAATGGCATCAGCATCAGCCTCCTATCTGGCTGCTTTCCTTCACCAGAAACAGTGGGCCGAAGCTTCCACCTTATGTTTTACCCCTTGTGAGTCAGAATCTCACAATGAACCTTTTACTGAATGGGAATTTCTTTCTGCACTTTCTTCTTCTGATGATACGGCCCAGGGCCCAGACTCCATTTATAACCAACTGCTTCAACATTTCTGTGTTCCACAACGGCAACATCATCTTCGAGTGTTTAACCGTATCTGGCTCCTGGGTGACTTCCCTTCTCAGTGGAGGGATAACATCGTGGTTCCTGTCCTCAAGCCTGGTAAGAACCCCCTATTTGTTGACAGCTGTCGGCCAATTAGTCTGACCAATGTTGTTAGTAAGTTGCTTGAACAGATGGTAGCCCGTCGGCTCAGTTGGGTCCTCAAATCTCAGGATCTATTCCCCCCTTACCAGTGTGGCTGCCGAGAGGGACAGTCTCAAATCGATCATTTACTTCTCTTGGAATCCGCAGTTTGGTAGGCTTTTTCCCAGCGCCGCCATTTAGTTGCAGTATTTTTTGACGTTCGCAAGGCCTATGACGCGGCCTGGCGTCATCACATCTTACTTACCTTTCATCAGTGGGTTCTTCGGGGCCCACTCCCGATTTTTATCTGCCAGTTCCTGTTCCATCGGTCGTTCAGGGTACGGGTTGGTATTATTTTTAGTTCTCCACTGACCCAGTAGACAGGCATCTCACAGGGTTCTGTCTTGAGTGTCCCTTTTCATTATTGCTATCGATGGACTTGAGGCCTCTGTCGGTCCTTTGGTTGCTCCTGGATGATGGATGATTTCTACATTTGGGTTAGTTCCTCTTCGATGGCTTCTCCAGAGCGGCAGCTCCAGGGACCTATATGGTGTGCCTTTGCATGGACCCTCTCACATGAGTTTAAATTCTCTCCTCTAAAATCGCGGGTGGTCCACCTCTGTCGCTGTACTTCGATCCACCCTGATCCAGAGGTCTATCTCGATGCACAACTATTGCCTGTGGTCCCACAGTTTCGTTTCCTGGGTCTTCTTTTCGAAAACAAGCTCACTTGGCTGCCCCATATCAAACTTCTGAAGGTAGGACATTTCCATAAACTCAGTGTCCTTCGCTTCCTTTTTCACTCCTCTTGGGATGCGGACCGTTCCCCCCTCCTGTCGTTATTGTGCTCTAGTACTGTCTCACTTGGACTATGGTTGTCAAGTTTATTGTTCAGCTGCTCCATACTGCACAGTCTGGATCCAGTCCACATTGTGGTATCCATTTGGCCACCGATGCCTTCCCTACTACCCCTGTTGATAGTCTCCTGGTTGAAGCTGGGATCCCCCCTCCCTTTCTGTTCGGCAGTCCCAACTTCTGGTGTCTTATGCACTCGCTATCCGTTCCTCTCCCACTCATCCTTCCTATTCTATCCTGTTTTCAGACCATGGACGTCGCCCACCCGATTCCCGCCCTTGCGCGTGTTTACCGGTTGGGCTCTGCGTTGCGTCTCTTTGCTGTGATTTTCAGTTTCCTTCTTTGTCTTGTCTTCCTCGTTCCCTCCCATCCACCCTCCCTTGGTAAGTTCCTCTGCCTCGTATTCAGATGGATCTCTGCTGAGGTCCAAAAGATTCCATCCCCCCGATTGTGTTCCGTTCCTTTTTCCGCCAAATTTTATGGGAGTATCGGGATGCTGTTGTTTTTTTACACTGATGGCTCTAAATCTGCTGATCACGTGGGGTATGCCTTCATGTCTTCTGTCGGAATGGAAAATCATCTGCTGCCACCTACATCTGGGGTGTTTACTGCGGAATTGTTGGCAATTTCCCAGGCCCTTACCTTTATTAAACAGTCCCAACACAACCGCGTTTTATTATGTATGGACTCAATTAGTGGCCTTCTGGCTATTGACCGGTGTTCTTCGAGCCATCCCTTGGTCTCTGCCATCCATGACCATCTCGCTGATATTCACCATGCTGCTTGTTCCATTGACTTCCTTTGGGTCCCTGGCCATGTGGGTATCCAGGGTAATGAGCTCGCTGATCGTTCTGCTGGGGGAGCAGTCACTTACCACTCCCCCTCCCTCCGTTTTCTGTAATCCCTCCTGCAGCGGATTTACGGCTTCAAATCAAATACCACTTTGCACAGTCATGGGCCAACTCTTGGGAGGTTACTCCCCTGTCTAATAAACTTCGTGCTGTTAAGGTGACTTCAGGCCCGTGGCATTCTTCCTTTCGCCTCTACCGAAAGGACTCGACCACACTGTGTTGTCTCCACATTGGCCACACCAGGCTGACCCATGGTTTTCTTTTGCGTGATGAGCCACCCCCACTTTGTGGTTGTGGAGGCTTCCAGTCAGTAGCCCTCATTTTGGTGGAATGCCCCCTTCTTTTGGCTCTGCGTACAAGTACAGACTTCCCCGCACTTTACCTTTAATGTTGGCTGACGATTCCCAGATTGTCTCTCTGGTTCTCGGTTTCCTCCAGAAAAGTGGTTTTTATTCTCAGTTTTAAGGTTTTTGATCTCTCTCTGGTGTTGGGAGAGGGCGGTGAGTCTTAGGGTATCTCCCACTGTAAGCCGTGTTAGGAGATTCCCGACTCACCTCCCTGACTGAGATCCTCTTTCCTTCCCCTTTTACTCTGTTTCCCCCCCCCCCCCCTTTTTAAAGGATTGGTTAGTCTCCTTTGCCCATACATACTTCTACATTCTAGCGGTTGCACCTTTTAAGTCGCAGGTGGTCTTCCCTCTGGTGCATCAGAATCGCGTTGGGTTCTTTCCCTTGCTGACTTCCCTCATTTTGTTTTTACCATTGACAACATGACTGCCCTTTTACATTTTTAGCCTTTTGCGTTTTATTGTTCTGACTTTCCTGAGATGTCACACTAGCGCAGAGGACCACATTTGAAACAAGAGACTGATGATCTTGCTGTTTGGTCCCTTAAACCCCAAACAACCAACCAACCATACCTCTCTCTCTCTCTCTCTCTCTCTCTCTCTCTCTCTCTCTCTCTCTCTCTCTCTCTCTCTCTCTCCCCACCCCATCTCACCCAGAGAGTCATGTAGGTACAAACATAGGAGGCTTGATCACTTCATTGTTTTGCTAGTTTTGGTAAATCAAGATCCTGAACTGAAACAAGATGCTGGTGGATCTGAGCATAATGTAAGTTTTCATGCAAGCACTACATAGTGCAGGAAGTGTAGTAAGAGTCTCATGACACACAAATGGGGAATTCTAGCTAAGTTTTCATGGATTGATGAACAGTTGTAACCTATGATACCATCTATATGCAAGAACATTTGTGGTCTTCCAGTTGACTCCAATTAGACGTGTTATTTGTAGGATATTAGCAATAGTATTTTAACAGCACTTGTAACACGCATATCTTCAAAAACCATTACCCTTGCATTAATTTTCCATTGTGGTTCTATGTAAGGAATGTTTTAAGGAAATATTTGATGTCAACTGAGTAAGGAAAAATAGGCCTTGGAAGTAATTTTTAATCTCTCTGTCACAGTGCTGTAACACATGATGTGGAACTATGGTATGTGGTGGGTGTATATTCTAGAGTTCACAGTCACTATTCCCTGCAGTATTTACATCATTGCTGAAATACTGCATTTCCTGTATGTAACTCATTATGACTTTCCTCCAGTACACAGGACATAAATTTACACTGTTTACTAAAGAGCAGGCTCTGGAAATACATGGTGACAGAGAAAGAAGCTGTGTAAATAGCATTAAATTTGGTTAATTTTGATGATAATGTGTGGAATTCCATATTCGTTTGATTAATTACCAGAAAGCCCTCTTGTTTATGGGTTTACGGCTGGAAGATTATTTGCGTCTCTATGTTATGTAAGTTTAATTTTGAAATGTTGCCACACAGGTATATCAAATTCGTATATGGGAGTACGACCACCTGATAGAGCAGGACATAGTGCCTCTGGATTCAGAGTGGATTATGTGACAGGAATAGAAATTGAAAGTGTGCCAAATAAATAATACACAATGGTTGCAAGCAAAATCAGACACATAAGAAATGATTTGGATGCATTCTGACACTCACTCTTCCCAAGCAATAAGAATCTCTGCAAAGTTGGATGATATTCATAAGAAAGGAAAATTGAGAGCTGTGTCATGTACAGAAGTAAGCAAGCAGTTATAATTCAGATTGTTTTCTTCTTTCAGTCTGTTAAAGATCCATTGGGAATATCTTGGTCCACTGATTTTATCAAGGAGGGTCCTGAATTAAATTTGGAAATGAATGTAATGGAGAATATTGTAAGTATATACATATTGGATGTATTGCTTGTAGTCAAGTAATAAGTCTTTTGTTAAATGTATAGAGTAAAAGACGCACTGAGTGAAATTGTCACAGATTCAGTTTTCTGGGACTTGTTTCTGTTTGTAATTGCGGAGTATTCAATAATAGATGCGACTCATCAACATTAAGGTTATCATATTTTGCTGGAAGTAGTTACACCTTTGTAAGCCATTTCTCAGGATGTTTAAAATCATCATATTTCGCAAGGCTATAACATTGTCATACATAAAAGTACAGAATTGGTGTCAGACTTTTACTTCTATACATTTTTGCAAAGGAAACATGATTTTCCCGTTGATTACATTTTATATGTGCGCACATACAACGTTAAGGTGCTTTATACAACAGTGTTTAGGACCATATTTGTCATTTAATGATCTCAAATATTAAAATTTTTCCAACACATTTAAGCATACATGTGATAGACTTGATCCATGTATTTCCAAGCATGTCGGTTTAGGAAACTCGATGATGTTCCCAATTAGCATCTAGTTCATCCAAACTTGTTGAAGAGGAAGCACATAGGTGGAGCCTTTCACAAACTCCCACCAATAAAAAAGACACCATACTGAGAGATGAAGCAAATTCCAAGGTCAGGTCTGCAGCCCTTTTAGCTCATCAATCGCTCAGGCTGCTGTTTTGTAAAGGTTCCAATGCAGTGGTACACCATCCATATCAAAAATTATACTTGACAATTTTCCATCTCTTATGTTGTTGGTCCACCTGTGTGTTTTCTAATATTGTCACCTTTTTTAAACTTGTTACAGAATTCCCTTGTCTTCAGATTCAGTTCAGTGCTAATCCCAGTAAATTGTTCATCACATTACTTAAGTTGAATTATAAATCATGATCACTACCAACAAATTTCCTGTCCCATATTGCACAGCACATTACCCTTATTAATGTTGCAGCTACCAGTTCAAGTCATCCCTTGAAGACTCATTTTATAAGATGAAAAATCAATCAGAAATGGCCTGCTACTCTGGAAGCAGCAGACATCACTGGTAGGTGTAAGATTCCCTAGGTCAATGAAGAGGTATATGCAAGGTGTTCAGTTGTCAACATCGCATCCCATCACATTCCTCCTACAAGCTTGTATAGGGTAAATACTAATTTGTTCATACCTGCCACGCCAAAAAAAATTGTCCTATAGGATACTACTGACTGAAAGTATGTTAGGAATCATTTCTGCAAGTTGACACTTTGAAGGAACATTCATTAATTGCAAGGCAGAAAGGTATGAGCTTTTTGGTTAACTCATTCTCATGCTGGTACGTCCTTAATTTATTATCGTTCCGAATTCCCAACACCTTAACTCATGGATTTTCCTCTGGTATCTGTCATTGATCCCTCCTTGTATATGAAAGTCATCTGGATTTGTTTGGAATTGTATGATATGTGTTTTTATAAGTATAAACGTTGAATTTTTGTTGTGTTGCCTGTAAACCAGTTGCAAGCATGTTCCATTATTCTCTTGGCTGTTTCTTGTAAGAATGTGTTTGCCAGTTATCAGTGTACTTGTCATCAGCAAGCATTACAGATTTTGAAGGCTCCTCCCATGGTTTTAGCACGACATTTATGTAGATCAGGATAAATCAAATGCTGAGCTCTGTGGGATATTGTATATATTCTTTCCCCATTTTGTATTCAGGTTTCCTTCCAAGGTATCATTTATTACTGTGACTTAGTTTTCTATTGCTAAGCTAAGATTCAATTCTTGTAACTGTAATTCTTTTAACAGAGTAACACTGCAGTTTTCCGAGTAAAGGGAGATTGAGCTTGTAATGTGATGCAAATAAGTTTTCTCCAATTCTACTGCATATTTCAGTTATGCTGTAAATTCAGCACAATATTTTAGTAATTAGATTTTTAGATCATAACAAGAAAAGCTCCTGCTTCTGTCACCAGATGATTCATGTGATTGTTTTGACCATCCAAGTGATGGCACTCGTGTCTGGTCGAATATAGACTTCCTGACTGAGTCTTATGGATCTAATTTCAGTGATCACTTCCCACCCAACCCCAGTTTTTTCAGCTACTGATAAGAAATTGTTTTCATGGTCTGATAATATCTGTTTTTCCTAAATATTATGCTGGTGCTTTAGTTGATAGCACTTTCATTTTGCATGTTGGTATTCCAATTGCTCAGGATTTATTTATCAATTGTCATTTTTTATTTGTAGTTCACTGTTGCTCTTTGAGTTTACATATATTTTTTATATATTGTGAGTCCGTCATTTGGGGATACTGAGTGGAACTGTGGTCACTAGAACGTGAAGTGCCAAGTGTAGAAATAGGAGCGCTGTTGACATATTCATTTGTTTAGGTTCTATACAGGGGTAATAGCAGTGGAGGCATCCAGAAACAATTGCACCCTGTTTATGTTTAATGCCCCCCCCCATGCACCTTGCCGTTGGTGGGGAGGCTTGCGTGCCTCATCGATACAGATGGCCGTACCGTAGGTGCAACCACAATGGAGAGGTATCTGTTGAGAGGCCAGACAAACGTGTGGTTCCTGAAGAGGGGCAACAGCCTTTTAGTAGTTGCAAGGGCAACAGTCTGGATGATTGACTGATCTGGCCTTGCAACATTAACCAAAACGACCTTGCTGTGCTGCTACTGGGAACAGCTGAAAGCAAGGGGAAACTACGGCCGTAATTTTTCCAGAGGACATGCAGCTTTACTGTATGATTAAATGATGATAGCGTCCTCTTGGATAAAATATTCCGGAGGTAAAATAGTCCCCCATTCGGATCTCCGGATGGGGACTACTCAAGAGGATGTCGTTATCAGGAGAAAGAAAACTGGCGTTCTACGGATCGGAGCGTGGAATGTCAGAACCCTTAATTGGGCAGGTAGGTTAGAAAATTTGAAAAGGGAAATGGATAGGTTAAAGTTAGATACAGTGGGAATTAGTGAAGTTCGGTGGCAGGAGGAACAAGACTTCTGGTCAGGTGACTACAGGGTTATAAACAAAAAATCAAATATGGGTAATGCAGGAGTAGGTTTAATAATGAATAGGAAAATAGGAATGCAGGTAAGCTACTACAAACAGCATAGTGAACGCATTATTGTGGCCAAGATAGATACGAAGCCCACACCTACTACAGTAGTACAAGTTTATATGCCAACTAGCTCTGCAGATGACGAAGAAATTGAAGAAATGTATGAACAAATAAAATAAATTGTTCAGATAGTGAAGCATGACGAAAATTTAATAGTCATGGGTGACTGGAATTCGAGTGTAGGAAAAGGGAGAGAAGGAAACATAGTAGGTGATTATGGATTGGGGCTAAGAAATGAAAGAGGAAGCCGCCTAGTAGAATTTTGCACAGAGCACAACTTAATCATATCTAACACTTGGTTTAAGAATCATGAAAGAAGGTTGTATACATGGAAGAACCCTGGAGATACTTAAAGGTATCAGACAGATTATATAATGGTAAGACAGAGATTTAGGAACCAGGTGTTAAGTTGTAAGATATTTCCAGGGGCAGTTGTGGACTCTGATCACAACCTATTGGTTATGACCTGTAGATTAAAACTGAAGAAACTGCAAAAAGTTGGGATTTTAAGGAAATGGGACCTGGATGAACTGAAAGAACCAGAGGTTGTACAGAGTTTCAGGGAGAGCATAAGGGAACAATTGACAGGAATAGGGGGAAGAAATACAGTAGAAGAAGAATGGGTAGCTCTGAGGGATGAAGTAGTGAAGGCAGCAGAGGATAAAGTAGGTAAAAAGACGAGGGCTGCTAGAAATATTGAATTTAATTGATGAAAGGAGAAAATATAAAAATGCAGTAAATGAAGCAGGCAAAAAGGAATACAAACGTCTCAAAAATGAGATCGACAGGAAGTGCATAATGGCTAAGCAGGAATGGCTAGAGGACAAATGTAAGGATGTAGAAGCTTATCTCACTAGGGGTAAGATAGATACTGCCTACAGGAAAATTAGAGAGACCTTTGGAGAGAAGAGAACCACGTGTATGAATATCAAGAGCTCAGATGGCAACCCAGTTCTAAGCAAAGAAGGGAAGGCAGAAAGGTGGAAGGAGCATATAGAAGGTTTATACAAGGGCGATGTACTTGAGGACAATATTATGGCAATGGAAGAGGATGTAGATGAAGACGAAATGGGAGATAAGATACTGCGTGATGAGTTTGACAGAGCACTGAAAGACCTGAGTCGAAACAAGGCGCCCGGAGTAGACAACATTCCATTAGAACTACTGACGGCCTTGGGAGAGCCAGTCATGACAAAACTCTATCAGTTTAATAAGTCACAGCTGCAAAATACGAACGCGAATTCTTTACAGACGAATGGAAAAACTGGTAGATGCGGATCTCGGGGAGGATCAGTTTGGATTCCGTAGAAACGTTGGAACACGTGAGGCAATACTGACCTTACGACTTATCTTAGAAGAAAGATTAACAAAGGCAAACCTACGTTTCTAGCATTTGTAGACTTAGACAAAACTTTTGACAATGTTGACTGGAATACTCTCTTTCAAATTCTAAAGCTGGCAGGAGTAAAATACAGGGAGCGAAAGGCTGTTTACAATTTGTACAGAAACCAGATGGCAGTCATAAGAGTCGAGGGGCATGAAAGGGAAGCTGTGGTTGGTAAAGGACTGAGACAGGGTTGTAGCCTCTCCCCAATGTTATTCAATCTGTATATTGAGCAGTCAGTAAAGGAAACAAAAGAAAAATTCGGAGTAGGTATTAAAATTCATGGAGAAGAATTAAAACTTTGAGGTTCGCTGATGACATTGTAATTCTGTCAGAGACATCAAAGGACCTGGAAGAGCAGTTGAACGGAGTGGACAGCGTCTTGAAAGGAGGATATAAGATGAACATCAGCAAAAGCAAAACGAGGATAGTGGAATGTAGTCAAATTAAATTGGGTGATGCTGAGAGAATTAGATTTGGAAATAAGACACTTAAAGTAGTAAAGGAGTTTTGCTATTTAGGAAGTAAAATAACTGGTGATGGTCGAAGTAGAGAGGATATAAAATGTAGACTGGCTATGACAAGGAAAGCGTTTCTTAAGAAGAGAAGTTTGTTAACATCGAATATAGATTTATGTATCAGGAAGTCGTTTCTGAAAGTATTTGTTTGGAGTGTAGCCATGTAGGGAAGTGAAACATGGACGATAACTAGTTTGGACAAGAAGAGAATAGAAGCTTTCGAAATGTGGTGCTACAGAAGAATACTGAAGATAAGGTTAATAGATCACATAACTAATGAGGAGGTCTTGAATAGGATTGGGGAGAAGAGAAGTTTGTGGCACAACTTGACTAGAAGAAGAGATAGGTTCGTAGGACATGTTTTGAGGCAACAAGGGATCACAAATTTAGCATTGGAGGGCAGCTTGGAGGGTAAAAATCGTAGAGGGAGACCAAGAGATGAATACACTAAGCAGATTCAGAAGGATGTAGGTTGCAGTAGGTACTGGGAGATGAAGAAGCTTGCACAGGATAGAGTAGCATGGAGAGCTCCATCAAACCAGTCTCAGGACTGAAGACAACAATAACAACAATATGTTTAATGCCATTGGACAGAGGTTGCCATGAAAATGGTTTTGTAATTATAAGGACAGTTGTTTTGCCATTAGTTTGATGATCATTTAAATGCTTTAATTCACAATGATCCATGTTACTGTACTTGAGAACTGGCAAATTCAATGAAGTGTGATCATTTCATGATCTTCTGACATTTGCATACAATGTGAAAGGCTCAAAAATATCGCGTACTAATACCACATGCACTAAACCAAAATCACAAAACGGATGGCCATATGTGCATCCTTGCTTACCTGTCATCAGTTCCTTGTGAACAACACTAATCATTCCTGCCCTGTATCATTATGCTGATGAGAAATGGTGACTTTGTGCTAAATAAGGAAAAAAGAAGAAATGATTGAGCCCATGCAAAGCAGCAACAAAAAGTGTCCACAAAAGGTAGTTTTGTACATCCTGTGTGGTTTACTATGAATTGTCGTTCAGATGTAACCACTGATTACTGCTGACATTTACTGTCAGCAACTGACATGTGTTGCAGATGCAGTACATGAACAATGACCATGAAGACACTACTCCAGGATAACATCCGCCCACAATCTGCTACATTGACTGAAAACAGTACACAGGATTTAGGTTTTGAAGTCATTGCACACCCGTCTTATTCAACTGACCTTCCACCCTCAGATTTTCTCCCTTTTTGCTCTCTATTGAACAACCTTCAAGGAACTTCCCTTCCAGATGTAAATGCAGTCTGAACCTTGTTCAAACAGTTCTTCACCTGAAAACCTCGTAACTTCTACAGTAACAGAATGAAAATCATTCCAGCATTTGGAGACTACTGGAAATAATGAAGGCGAACACTAAGTTGATTATTTAAGTCTCTCTTATGTATATCTGTTATCAATTAAACTTACGGAAAAATGCCATGAGCCATATCCCAACCAAATTATAGCTGCATGTTGGTACATATGCCAAAACTTTTTCATTTTACTGGTAAACTGTTTCCTTTCGCCTGTGTCTAATCAGTATATATAATGTTCAAAATAATACTTGGTGTGTTAAGCCCAGAGTCTGAGTACAGATGTTGCTAACATGGATTTGTATTGTACATATCTTTTGCAACACAGTAAACTCAGTGCATGTGTGCAAAATCTTCAATGATCAATCATATTGTCTTTAGTTGTTGAGTTTATAAAAAATTTAATATTTTCTCTAAATAATTATTGTCCCTAAGTGTGGTTACGGCCGAGTAAATGTCAAAAGATTGTTAATTTCTTGTCATAAAATGATGTGGCTCTGTTGAGAGGTTAATGCAATCTGTGCACCATTGTTTCTCAGGACATTTTAGGAGCTGTGATGGATCAGCTGTTTTGCAACAGTTATCCAACATAAAAAGTAATTACTCCTGTTCTGAGGTATTAGTTGAAATAATTTTAATCAAAAACTCGAAGAGTGCATTGAAATATTATCAAAAAATGAGCATCGCTTCTAAAAGTAATTTCGTATGAAGAAAATGGAATGATGAATTGGCAGAACCTGTAAATTACTTAATAAATTTGTTTACTTCACGTTAGAAATGACTGAAGCACTAAATATCCACCAATCGATGTTGGAAATAATTTGAATTTGTTGTATGATTAGTAGGCCCGGTAGTTGCAGTAGATAGAGATAAAGCTATTACTTAATGGAATACAACAGCATAGTTACTCATTAAATGTTGGTTGAATCGGAAGTACAATTCAGCTGAGGAAGGAGTGATTCCAAGTTTTCTCTTGGGTAATAACAAGTATGAAAAGTGACTTTCATTAATTGTTATACATTATAAATCATTTTGTAAAATTATCTTTAAATTACAAAATTGTTCCCTTCCTTTAAAATACAAATACACAAGGAATGTGTTAAGTTAGGCATGCAATAATTGTATCAAAAACTTGAAATCTTGAAGATAAGTCAAAAACTAATTGAATTGGGACATCATAGATCCTATACATGGCTCACACAAGTAGCTTCATTCATAGTAGATTTTTTGATACTATAAACTGAAACCATACAAAAAATGGTACAATTTAAATACATATGTCTTTCAATTTTTCATTATATTACATTTTCTTTTTTAAAAAAGAGAAGATTCATCTTGCAACACAGTTGTAGGTTCCAATTCTAAGGTCATGAGCAATATCTTTGGCTTTTTAAATACTCGTTGGTTAATTTGTTAATGTTGAAACTTGTTCATTCATAACAAAAAGTGCTGTCACTTTTGCATTGTGTGAATATATTGCAGCCTTGGTAATTGGCTTCAAAGACATTACCATAGCTTCTGCATTTTTAGAGATGCCATAGAAATTGTTTTTATCTTTCTCATTTAAAATTTCTGCAGTGCCAAACAATCCAGGATTTATCACACCATTATGCACATCCTTGCAGCATCTGTTGTAATTGTCTTCATCTGCAGGATTTGATCCCTGCAAGAATCGTTTTACACACCTGAAAACTCAGCACTTATTTGATGGGTTGCATTCTCAGTTATAAGAAGATGTTTACTTTGTTCAAACTTCAGGGATCGTGTTACAAGAATGTTATGATAGCTTAAGGTAGAAAATAATAATACTTTTGAATATGAGCAAAAAATTTGACCAGAATGTAGTTTATTCTCACTCACTTGTCTAGAAATATCTTCCAGTACCATAAAACATGGTTTTTGCTTGAATCTGACAAGGGAACCTCCCCATCGCACCCTCCTCAGATTCAATTATAATTTGGCACAGTGGATAGGCCTTGAAAAACTGAACACAGATCAATCGAGAAAACAGGAAGAAGTTGTGTGGAACAATGACAAAATAAGCAAAATATACAAACTGAATAGTCCATGCACAACATAAGCAACATAAAGGATAAGCTGAGCTCAGTAGCACCGTGGTCCCGTGGTTAGCGTGAGCGAGTGTGTGACGACAGGTCCTGCTTTCAAGACTTCCCTCGCCTGAAATATTTAATTTTTTATTTTCAGTTTGTCACAAACTCTTATGTTTTCATAACTTTTTTGGGAGTGATTATCACATCCACAAGAAAACCTAAATCGGGCAACATAGAAGAATCTTTTAACCCATTCGCCAAGTGTATAAGTTATGTGGGTCGACAACATATTCCTGTAATGTGACGCACATGCTGTCACCAGTGTCATATAAAATATATTTTATATGTTTTCCTGTGGAGGAATGGGTTGACCTATAACCTTGCGATCCAATTTTTTCGGTTCCCATTGAAGAGGCACGTCCTTTTGTCTACTAATCGCATGGTTTTGTGGTGTGGTCCCAAAACACAGACACAAATTTATTACAGTGAACAGAGACGTCAATGAACGAACGAACAGACCATAACTTTACGAAAATAAAGAATGTAAACTACTCACTCGAGGGAAGACTTGAACCTCAGACCTCTCGTTCCGTATCTGCTCAAGCTAACTCACGGGACCATGGCATTCCTATGCTTACCATGTCCTTGACGTTGCATATCTTGCGCATGGACTACTCACTTTGTATATTTTGCTTATTTTTTCATAGTTCCACACAACCTCTTCCTGTTTTCTCGATTGATCTTTGTTTAGTTTTTCATGGCCTATCCACTGTGACAACATACAACTAAATCTGAGGGGGTGCGATGGGGAGGTCCCCTTGTGAGTTTGTGTTCATTTATAAAAATCTGTAGCTCAGCCTGCATACCATTTTCTGTATTTCATCTGGTTCCACACCCCTCATTTTGTACCACAATAGCATCCATCACAACTTTTCCATGATATGCTGCAAAGAATAACATTCCCTTTCCACATTAAATACTTTCAAACGCAAACTGGATAACGTACTTGTTTTCAAATAGGCCATCTCAACAAACTGTCAACTTTTTTGAGACATGACATCTCCTTTTTTAAAATCATCTGTAATCTATATAATAACACAGTAATAGAAACTTTAATGTGTTAGATCTCATTAGTGATGATGGCATGATAAAATGTTTATGAGTTTTTAATGAAGCAGTGAAATATTAAGTATAAAATTTGATTATCAATTTCTGACACTACATCAGTGATGAGAATGAGGTTTTCACTCTGCAGCGGAGTGTGCGCTGATATGAAACTTCCTGGCAGATTAAAACTGTGTGCCAGACCGAGACTCTACCAGATGGTACAGCACTCGCTTGCGGAAGGCAAAGGTCTCGAGTTCAAGTCTCGGTCTGGCTACAGTTTTATTCTGCCAGGAAGTTTTACATCAGTGATGGTACAATTAACTGGTTAATATTTTTGTTGCCTGTCAACATCAATTCATTTTTTCCATTTTACGTATTTGTCAGTCCATTTCATTATTTAACCCTAGGATGCATGGTGCCAAAATACACATGAATGCATATGCAGGGCCTCCAAGGCCCTGCCCTACTTTAAAATTTTCCTCTTTTCATATAATCATTCTATGGAGTTAAATTTATTTCTGTCAAATTTATTGTCATATTGAAAGATTCCTGAGATACATTACCTGGATCTGGTGTGCCTGATTAACATTTTATTATTTTTTTTTGAAAAAAACTCTATTAGTGAATTTTTATTAGTTATGTCCAATTACATAAAAACATATACAAATAATTTTCTTAATTCACTTATCAGTTGCAGTTTACATTTTATAACATTTATTACCACCAATTTCTTCAATTAAAACATACTCATTATTCACAATATTATGTATGTAGGCCATGTTTTGACAAAAAGTTATTATTCATTGTTCATATAAAACTGTATTTTTCTTAGTTTTCAGCATGTGACAAACAAGAAGCACAAAGAACGCCATTATGTTCCTTACAAATGTTGGTTTTACACTTAATGCATGTCATAGCACTTTTGCTGTGTTTGTTATATAGACAATAATTGCATCTTCTTCTTTTTCCTGAAACAGGTAGTTTGTTCTGCAGTATGACATCTTTGTGAACACTGCATCTTTGCATGGCACCAACGATTTTCTTTGGAAGATTAGGGAGGTGAATAAGAAAGTTCCATTAGTGGTAATACCATTTCCTCTGCTAAATCTCTTAGGAACAAACGCCTTTTATCACTTCTTCCACTATGCTATGTCAGATGTTGGGCGGAAAATAAAATTTCACTGTTCATTGCTGCGAGGTCCATCATATTCATCCATAATGCAAATGGCCATCTTCTTGTTTGTCTCTTGCAAGTGTAATAACGAATTTCCTGGTCTATTTGATGTACTCCACCCTTCATAGAGTTATAGAACTTCATTATATCTGGTTCCTTTTTTTCATGAGTTTGATCAGTGGTTCTGTCGTGATGCATTGTGTTAATGTGAACTAAAGATTTTTTCTTTTTGGGAACATAACTCCCCATTGTAATGTCACCCCTAAAAGCAAACAAAGAGGAATGAATTGCTCTTGAGGCAGATGGTTTCATCTCATTAGGAATTTCTGGTTTATTTTGTTTGATTGATCCCACCACTGTAATTTGCTTTTGAAACATCTCTTCTGCCAGCTGCACACTAGTAAAGAAGTTGTCAACAATAATATTTTTTGATGATCCTTCGATGCTTGTATCAAGATCTTTCACCACATTCAATCCAAGATTTTTCTGAATATGTGCATGGGGCTTCCTTCCTATGTAAACAATTCCGTCTAAAGCATATGCAGATGTAGCATCACATAACCAAAATACTCTTATGCCATACATGGCTGGTTTAGAGGGCATACACTGGGTGAAGCTGCATCTTCCACGGAATGGGACTAGCTATTCGTCAACTGTGAGTGAATCATTGGGAATCATTCAATTTCTACACTTGTCAAGAAATAGTTCCCATACATAGCGAACAGCTGCAAGTTCGTCATCTGCAGATCGAGCTTCACGGGTATGCCTCTCATCAAATCTAATCATTCTCCTTATATCCTCGATTCTATTACTGACATGGTGGCCTTATATGTAGGATTTGGCTTTTCATCCAAGAATAATTCTCTAATAAGGACATCTCAACTCTTCTCAACACCAGAAATCAGTAAAACACCAAGAAAACCTTCCATTTCAACAAGTGAAACGTTTTTCCACGTTTTACCACGTAAAGCAGCCACTCTTCTGCCTTCAATTTTTGTGGAGTTGATGATATCCTCTAGTATTTCCTTGGAGATGAAGTTGTCCCAGGCATCCTTAGGTTTACAGGTTTTCAACCCATGGGCTGGACCAGGTGCCTTCTTTACGATATTATGGACAGGCTTACGAGAAGTTGCAGAAGGATCGTTCCATTCCGACTAATGTATGTGTGGTCTTCTGTACCTTTTTGTGGTGGTTTTCCATTTTCAGACTCTAATGAAGTAATATTATCGGAAGGACTGTCATCTGCCGCAATATTCACATCTGCAGGTTCATTGGCTGATTCTTCACTACTTGCATCTTCAAAAATATTTCCTTCCTCTCAAGAATCATCTTCTTCAAACCACTGAGCCACAACACTTTCTAAATTAGTTGCATTTGCACGTACTGACTCTCTTGCTTTGCGTGTCGAAGCCATAGCAAGAGGTGTGTCTCTCGAACAGCAGCTTGTGTAGCACTAAACGAGTCATACTCGTAAAAATATGGGCCTTGCAGCAACAAACAAACTACAGTAACAATAAGGCTGACAAGAGCAGCACAGGATACTATGCAATAATAAAACATATGATAGCCAAAAGATCAATAATGCACCAGCATCGTCAATATGTGAAAGTAGTGTGTATTGCTTTTTAGTTATACTATTACTACTACAGCTACTGCTGCTGTTGGCACGCCTGTTGCTGGAAATACCACTACAGTTATTGTTGAATTAATAACTGGTCCCAAACAAATGTTGAAGACAATAAAGGCTAAAGAACATTTACAAATGTGTGAGGGCTTCTGAAGCCCTGCTTATGTATTCACGGTGTATGGGTAAACGTATTGAATTATACGAAAAACTTAAAAAGGTATCTAGTTCAGACTTGATCGGAGGAATCTCACAGTGTTAGTGAAAGAGTACTGGAAAGCAGTTTGAAATCAAACAAAAAATAACAGAATTTATTTTAAAATGAAGACATACAGGGGCCTCAGAGGCCCTGTATATGCATCCTAGGGTTAATGTGGAATGAAGTTAAGGAGTTCCAGCTTTAATGCTTTATACACGAGTTCACAGTACACATGAATGACAGTAGACTATATGTTCCAGTAACTTCTTACCTCATGAAAAAATACTCTTTTCAGTGTCATTTTTTAGGTCATTCACCAGATAATCAGAGTTGGCATGACATTTTCACACGTACATTGAGGTGTATTCTAAACCAACAAAATGTGTAATGAATGAAAGTATTTTTTATTTACTCCATTTCTATGTCTGCATAAAACTGTTAATAAGCTCCCTTAGTTGAAAATAGTATGTTGTGTTTTTGCAGCACTTTGTGCATCTTAGTCTTCGGATCTTTAAATAATTTAGTATCCCATCTATCAGGTGCTTGACAGCAGTTTGCGTCTCTTTTTCTGAAACCTTGTTATTCAGTTAGTGTGCTTAAAAATTATGGAAGCTGTTGCACTGGATCAATTAATTTGTTAGTTACTGCATATTTCAAAGTTGGGCTGTCTGGATGTAGCTTTTCCTGAAGTTTATGGGGATTTGTAAGAACTTAAATTGGGTTGTGATGAGTGCACTTCCGTGATATGAGTTGCTGTGCATTTTCTTTCTGCGTACATACTCTTCACAACTCTTTCTTCCTCCTTTCCTTGACTTTAAATCTAGACATCTGCTAAGTGGCTCTCTTTCCTTTCTTCTGAAGTATTGTGATATTTACTTGTCATTTTCTCTACATTGATTTGCTTATAGCTTTGCAACATCTCTCTCTCTCCCAAATTTACTGTCCATTAACTTAGTGAAATCTAGTATTAATAATGTCTAACAATACACGAGCCATGATATACGGATATATTACTATGTAAATTATTCAGCAAATGAAACTTTGTTTCATCTGCAAAAGAATTCCCCTGTAAATTCTTTGCTTTACAGCATATTTTTAAAAAAGCTAAGGTTAAAGTTAATGAACAGAAAATATGCACAAAAGTACAAGCAACTTCCATAGCTTTTGAAATTATTTTCTCCTTCATCTGGAAAGAGTTAGTATCCTTCATCTGGAAAGAGTTAGTCATACATACATTTAGGTTAGGAAAGAAGGGCAGGTCACTGAGACCCAAAAGACTCACTCTCAAGGAAACATCAATAATTTGACCTTATATTTCATAGAGAACAAAATCATACCACACTTTACGAATTACGACACACTTTTTTTTATTCAAAAAATTTCCTACAACATTTAGGTGTGCCTTATAATCAAAAGTAATGTATAAATGTCCAGTGTTTGATTTAAAATTCCTGCCAGGCTTAAGAACGGCCATATATTCAATTCTGTGGGAAGCCTATCTCTATCTGGCAACACTGGATTCAACTGGCAGCAGCAGTGCACTGATGCAGCAAACGAGTGGTGGAGTTTCAGAAGCTTGCTAACACTGTCCCCCCTCCTGGCCTGTCACCACAGATCCAGAACACTGTCTAGCCTACGATGTGTCACTGCAGTTTACAGAGCCAGTGAACTTCAACTGAAAGTGATTAGCGTTTTCAGTAACAGAAGAGTATTTTCTTTAGTAGTTTCCTAATGGGGAAAAAAATTTAAGTTTCATGTGATATGGGCTGTAAAATGAAGGTAATGGCATATGCAGAACAACATTTAAACAGAGCAACTGAGTGGCATTTTGGTCCTACTCCACAAGAAATAGCCATTCCTGATCGGCATGCTAGTAAGTAATAACTGAAAAAATGAAGAAGACTACATGTGCAAATTGAGGACTGAATAGAAAATGGCCAAAACTATACTCATATCTACAATTAAAGCAACAAACTACTTCCCAGTACTGTGTTTCATTCATAATACAATCCTACAAACTTTCAACCAGATGTCCATAGAATGGTGTTCTGCATCAAAGATAGCATTCTGGTCAACTGACTATTATGCAAATGATGTTGGGGCACGCATGAAACAAGGTAGTGTTTGTTGAGTAGCCCCACATCCACAATCGCCATGTACACAGTTACAGTTAGTGCAGTTTGACACAGAGAAAATGCCTACCGGACTCGGCAGTGGAGGGCCATGGAAAGAAGCGGGACAGTCAAAAATTGATGAGGCCTCATGGCTTAGTGTGAATTATTCTGTTGTTTCATGGATGTGGCAACATCGTATAGAAACTGAAACTGTATCCCAAAGTCCAGGGCAGGGTCGATGATGTGTGACGTCAGCAGAGAGGACTGTTACTAGGCTGTGAGGTCACAACAGACCACCTTAGTACTGCACAGCAACTGGTGTATGAGTTTTCAGCATCCGCTGGATGTGTTGTATCAAGGTAAATTGTGTGCAGATGACTTTGGCAGAGTTTCCTTTATTGTTGGAGACTTGCTGTATGTCTACCTCTGACACATCTTTACAGAAGGCTATGTCTAGAGTGAGCAAGCAGTTTGCTTGTGTGTGTGGCGTAGGCTGTGATAGTGGGACAAGCATCATATGAACTGCTGAGTACTTCTACACTTCAGATTATGTTTGTTTAGTGTTTAAGGCAAGTATTATAAATACTACTCTGGTGGCAAGTGATGAAAAGCTTCAATCTTTGCACTAGCACGTTGCAGCGTTGGCTGTTGCTATAGTATGCCCAGCTGGCCATGTTTTACTTTGCAATGCATAACACTCAAACCATTTTGCAGGTAGCTCTGTTTCAACTCACTTCTGCTCCCACTTTTTTTTTTTACACATTATTATTGTCAATGCGCTACGTTGACCTTCTTTTTATCAAGACTGTCCCTCGGATTGACCAAACTATACTACAAACTACACCAGGGTTACTCGTGACAGTTACTTCCAGCCTTATTTCGCCTCTTACGTATCATTCTAACAATTAGTTACCTTAACCTTTTCACAGAATCTTTCAAATTTCCATAGGGCCCCTTGCCCTGCACCTTAAATGGAACACCATGGTACCAACTTCATTACTATGCTTCTTGCACAGTCATTCCTAACTCTCTGCTCCCCACTTAAAAGCGAAAATAAATCAATTATTATTCAAATTGTATCACTGTGCATTCTGCTTCATTGTGCTGCTTTTATGGTTTGGTTATCGAACCCAGTGGAATCTGAACTAGGGCTGGGTCTGAACTCGGTCGTGTTCTTTGTCTTCTATGTACCAGAGCAACACCAGGCCCATCAGAACAAGTGCCACTGCAGTGGTTGGTATGACAATAGTCAGTGTTGTCTCTTTCCGGTGCTGATTTTCACAATATGAATTTATGTGCTGCAATAAGGTTTCAAGGGAGATTGGTCCCTCTTGCTGGTTCAGAAATGTGTTAATAGATTACATTAGTTCTGGCCCTAAAGTTTCATTTAAGCTGGTGAGGTTTGCGGCAGACGGCACTTGCATGGGTTCCTCTGGTCAGTACAAATGTGGCTGGGAAATGCTCAAGTGAGTTATCCCTGCAATCATGGTGGACAGGCAGAAATTAGGTCCCATTACATTCCACTCTTCCGTTTAATAAGAAAGCATTCACCTTTCATCCTACCCTCATTGCTGATGTACCCCTCAACTTCTTGAAACAGATAGATGCTAGTACCATCTTCTCAAAGCTAGGGTCCAACACATCTGCCTTGATCTTCTGGAAGTACAATACTGGTTGGACCACTTTTTAAATGCATTCTCTTTCCTCCTTTGTCCCATTAGCAATTTCACTGCACAGGAATCCTGCCCCACTCTTATTACCTTACTCTGACAGACCATGATTTTCTCTCCGTGGCATTTTTTGTAATTTTTCTTCCTCCATTTATACATATCTTCCTTTATCTTTTGCAGTTAATAAGTCACTGAGTTTCTATTCTTACAAATTTCTTCAGTATTCCCCAGTTGACGAGCAATGCACGGATTACGTAGCACTAATGATGTGCTTGTTTCCCTGCTACTGTTACAGAAATACAAATGGAAACTTTTCTTCCATCTGTTCTCACTGATGCTGTGGCTGCTCCAAATTAGAGGGAAATTCTTTCCGCTAAGGTTCTGAAACCAACATCAACTTCGGTGATAGTTCCTTCTGTACTTTCCTTAGGCCCTTCAAATACTGGGCCTCTTGCAACAGATTTACACCTAGCTGAAACACTATCGACTACAGACTGCAACCATTTTAATAACTACTTCCCTCTCTAATACTTCTACTTGGGTTTGTAGTTCGCTTATATTTTGAGTAATATGTAGTACTGTTGCTTTTCTACTTCAGATATCTGCATTTCCATGCTTCTTCTCAGTTTTATGGTAAGTTCAAAATCAAATGCGCTTAGTTTTGCTGCGCATCATGTCAACCTATTGGTAAACATTCTTTAACCCAAACAACCATTTTAATGCTCCATGGTCTGTTATTACTCTAAATGTTTTACCATATAGAAAACATTTCATAAATAATGCTAATATCCCATTCTTCCTTGTGCAATAATTTCAGTCTGCAGAATTAAGTTCCCTTGAGCGTAAGCAACTAGATGTTCTATGCATTCCACCTCTTGTGATAAGACACAGCCTGGTGCATAGTTTTATGCATCACATAATAAAAGAAATTCTCTATTAAAATCTGGAAATACCAAAATTGGACTCAATATTACAGCTTCTTTTAATTCGTCAAAAGTATGTTGTCACTGTTCTGACCACACAAATTTAGTACCCTTCTTTTAACAATTGTGTAACCTTCTGGCAATATCTGCACATCATTTTATGAACTGGTGGTAATAGTACACAAGTCGAGAATGATTGCTACTCTTTTACAGATTATGTTACAGGAAATTCACATACAGCTCCATTAATCTGTCTTAACTCCGTCTTGTGGTATGTCCTAGGTATGCTATCTAACCCATCACACTTTTCTGTACTCATTGTCCACTTCACTGCGTTTAACCTTAGGAATACTTCCCTTAATCGCTGCATATGCTGTTTAATATCACTTCCATAGGCGATTATGTCATCAAGATACACATCACTTCCATGGTTTCGAACTTGCATTCAACAATCTCCAAAATGTTACTGGTGCATTTTTTAATGAGGATGGCATCCTTCTGATAAGGTAGTGTCGCCAGGGTGCCAGCAATGCTGTTTTGTGTCAGTCCTGTGGTGCAGGCTCTATCTGGTGATTATCACACTTCAAATCCATAGTTGGAAAAATATTAGCATTGCTGTGAATGATCCATAGTTTCTGTGATGTGTGGGAAAGGGTAGGCATGTGCTATGGTTTTCGCATTTAGGTGTCTGTAATCAAACCAAACCTATATTTTTTGCACAAATGTTCCTGCCCATTGTTAACCACACATTCTTCAATTATTTCATCATTCAGCTGTTGATCGATTTATAACTCAAAAATTTGAGGAAAGTTGCTAGCTATTTGTGTGGTTTATGGTACACTGATGATTCATTTCCTATTGGTATGCAGTGTTTTGCTATATGCTACCTGATAATGGTCCTTTTGGAACAAAAGTAAATCATTGAATTCAAAAAGTTGTTTTGTCATCTGTTTGCTATTGCTTCCATATAGGTGCTTTACTTTCGCTCCCCATACAGTTTCAGTAATATCTGGCAATTCTCCTATTCTGACACCTCACATGTCCCATTCTTCTTCCTCCAAGATATTCATGTTAGCAATGAACAACTGCCTTGTTAATGAAATGCCCTCTGTGCTGAAATGGTACGAAGAAACAGGTATGTGCATGATATGTCTGTTAAATAAAAAAAACCACCTGATCTAATACTTCATTCTCTTCTAATTGTTCCACCACGCACAAAATTCCAACTGGTAAGCTAGACTCAACACTGACCCAAAGTAATTTCCCAGTACCCTTAGATACACATTCATGCAAATCAAATCTTAGTATGGTTGCTCATGGTTTAATTGGTTCATCTTTTGCAACACTGTCATTGCGACTTCTCTATCATGATTTAACCTAACTGAAGCATTTTTCTGCCATGTTCCGTCCTATGTAGCTGGAAGTTGATTATGGCACAATGCTGATACAAGCAATCTAATTCCAGAATCGCGTTGTAGCACTCAGTTGCATGTGGCAAAATCTGTAATTATTGTTTAAATTAAGCTATATCCAGGTGAATGCCTATGTCCACCGTCCTAATGGTGTGACGTCTTTATTCCCACCCCATGTAGTCTGTACTGTGGTGAGTCCAATTGCTTACATTTCACCAGATCACTACTGCCAACTGAAACACGCTCCAGTGTGTCCAATAATGTCATGGAATCCTTTTTTCCCTACTATTGTTTTTATCGCATACAGTTCTTATTGCATCCACTTCTCTACACAGTTTTGCAGTATCTAGTCTTACTGGGAATCACCATAGGTGGACAAGGAGTCCCAGCTAGTGTTTAATACCTTATTCCTCCCTGTTCCTGTAGTTTCAAAACTGTTATGTCTTCTTACTTTATACACATCACCCTGAGGCTGGCGATACTTCGTCATTATAGGGCCTATTCATCCAAACTTGACATATTTTATATTAGCTGCAAACACTGACCATCTGCCCTGCATTCTAGTCAACCAATTGAACTCCTCACACTTTTTAGTTAGCCACACTGCTGTGCACAAATGTCACACACCCTGTCCACACACATTGTGTCATTGCATGCAGCCCTCCTAAAAAAGCATCGAAGACCCTCTGCTCTGCTTCTTGTGAAATAATATCATTGACTTCACCAAGCTGCCCCAGTGCATAGGAACTCCAATTAATTTTTCTTATTTTGTGTGCAAATTCTTCCACAGTTTCTGTATTTTCTTAGTTATTACCTCTAATTGTTCCCAATAGTGACTGGCACTATTTTGCTCCATATATCTTAGAATTAACCCTTCTTTAAATTCTTCGAATGTTGTGGCTCCCTTCAGAGCTTCTGTATATCCTAAACACGTTTTTACTTCCCCTGTTAGCCTCAGTTTTGTAACAGTCAGTAATACTTCATTAGACCAACCGTTCATCTGAGCCAGATATCGAAGGTGAAGACCTGCTCATTGTCGGTCGTTTTACCGGAGCAATTAAACTTTTGTCTGACAAATGTACACTCTGTTTAAAGATTGTGATCCTGTCAACTCACAAAGTTATTTATAATCTGCTGGTATTTCTGCTACCTTTCCTAACAATATGCATACTGCTTCTGGTTATGGCACACCTTATGTCTCTGGTTCTATTGAAGCTTTATCCTTGACAACACTCACTTTGAGAACTAATATTCACAAGATAAGAAGACAAAATACATTAACTCACTTCTAACATGTAATTATAAGCCATATTGACTCCCAGCACTGCTTACACATATGGCCCAAATGATTACATGTGTAACCTTTTCCTAGAAGTAATTTCATACATTGCACTTACTGAGCCTCGACGTTACACTGTGCACATCTAACAGTCACTAACTAATCATGCATTCCATTACCTCTAAGGGTTGAAAAATCCATTGGTTCACTGTTTGCAATAAAATCTACTTCATGAAATTTATGATTCACTGTAACATAGGGTGTAGGTTCAAACATTGCTCTAAGAAGGAGGCAAACTTCTGACATCAGTGTTGCATGACCCTTGGATTGTCACATATGGAGAATAAAATGAGATGTTAGGGCAACTGTAGATACGTTTAATTACCTTTTGTCCATCCCTCAGCCATAGTACATCCGGAACAGCTTGTTACAAGCTTCCAATTGCCTCCAATTACCACCACAGTGGTGCAGCTGATGAAGGCCATGAACTTCCTCCAGCTCCCTTGTGCGACACGGCAGGCTGTCTAATGGTCAAGCGACAGACCCCATACTACATTCTAGGATGTCACTTTGGGTGTGACAGGCTTGTGGGTGTTGTTGGCTCTGATATTGAGACAAGAATCATTAAGTACATGAATGGCTGAATGTTTATACATTCCAGATTGTTCGTTGAGGGCTTCAGGCAAATATTTTAAACACAACTGGGTGGCAGGTGAGGAAAGGCTCCTGACCTTCCACTAATGTACTGCAGCATTGACTGTTGCCGTATGACATCCAGCTGACCCAGCTTTGCAATGCCAGATGGTTGTGTTTTGCTGTGATACTCCCACCCACCTGCAGCTGCTTCTGTTGCAGCTCACTTCTGCTCTCGCATATTTTCTGACCAAACTCAGCTTACATGCTGCAGTCAAAACCCAACAAGAACTCACCAGAGAGTGCATTGAAAGGACGTACAATCAAACAAGTATGTCAGTGGAAAAGACAGTCATGGTGTAGAGCAAGAGAAGATTTTATGGTCAAATCTTTCAAGAGGTACAGTACAAGTAATGGTCTGGCAGGCAGTGAAGACCATATGAAGAAGATAGTGGTTCTGAAGGAGAAGTTAAATTTTGGTATTCAGGGGCCTTCAGGTCAGTTCGGTTTATACACTAAGAATTCTTTGTAGCCTGGATTTGCAATTTAATATTAAAAATTATAAAAAAAATTACTTTTTAAAAGTGATTAAAAATGGAAGTGTGCTGTATATCCAGTAGCATCATACAGTCTGTAAAATATACTGAGGTCTCACTGAAGCCTTCACCAATGATAATTATCCTCCCAATCTTGTACAAAAACAAATCTCTTATGCTTTATCATTCCAGTCACCCATTGTCTGGCCGTAGAGGAGCATTCCCCTAGTAACTCAGTACCATACAGCACTGGAGCAACTGAATTATGTTGTGCAGCATGGTTTTGACTACCTTTCATCGTGCCCTGAAGTGAAACATTTTCTGCCCACTACACTTCACACACCTCCCACAGTGGTATTCCTGTCCACCAAACCTACACACTCTACTCGTCCATCACTACACAACCCCTGCTCCCAACCCCTTACCTCATGGCTCATATGCCTGTAATAGACCTAGATGCAAGACCTGTCCCATACATCCTCCCACCACCATCACAAATATCACATATCCCATCAAAGACAGGGCTACCTGTGAAATCAGTCATGTGATCTACAGGCTAAGCTGCAACCACTGTGCTGCATTGTGTGTGGACATGACAACCAAGTAGCCATCTGTGAGCATGGATGGCCACCGAAAAATGAGGACCGCTTGGTTGCTGAGAACGCTGCCAAACATGACCCTTCATTTCAATGACTTGTACACTGTCTGTGCCATATGGATCCTTCCCACTAACACCGGCTTTTCTGAATGGTGCAGGTGGAAACTTTCCCTACAGTCACAAAACCCTCCTGGCCTCAACCTTCATTAGTCATTGTCCTCACCCGTCCAGCTTCCTGTTCCACTCCAGCAACATACAGCCCTCTTTCCACCCCCGCACCCAGTCATTTTACTTGTCTCCTTTTTTGGTAGCCACCTCCTCACCTCTCCCCTGCCCACTGTTCAACCGCCTGATAGCATGTAGTTGCCATACCCTCTTTCCACCTCACCCTTGCATGCTTCCCAGCAGCACTGCACTGTACGTCAGCCCCACCCCACTATGCCTCCCCACCCCAGCCTTCTCATTACCCCTGCCCAGTCACCACTCCAATCATGCAGTGGTGCTGCTCCTCACAGCGTGGCTAGAGTTCCCTGAGATTGCAGGTGTGTGTGTGTGTGTGTGTGTGTGTGTGTGTGTGTGTGTGTGTGTGTGTGTGTGTCTGTCATTATTTTTGATGGAAGACGTATGGGCCAAAAGTTTTATTTGTGACACACTTTTTGTTATGCTTATCTGTGACTTAGCAGCTTCGCAATATGGCAAGTGTCCACTTTGCTTCCCCCTGCTGGTCCAAGGGTTAGAATAGGCTTGAGGTTTCTCTGACTGCAGTAAGGGGTGACTAACAGGAGTCTCTCACTTTCTGGCCCTATAAGTTCAGGAACCATTTTATGGTTTGACCTGCCACTACCCAAATTATACAGAAGTGCAGGCCATATGGGGAAGGACACCTTACAGGTGCATGAGTTATCCATAGTGCCCTTAGATTCGATCTTCTGAGGCTCTCGTCATGGCTTTGCATCTCCACCTGAAATTCAACTATTTTGGCGAGGACACTTTCTGAGGTATGTCATCTTCTTCCTTTATCTCCTGTACTCTTTCGCCCCCACGACAGTATTTGATTTCTCTGCGCCCAATATCCAGCACGATAGACAGTCTGTTGTAGTAGGGCCATCATGTATGCATTTGGTAGTAGTCCCCCATCAACACAGGGATCGCATTGGTGATGCCTGAGCTGTAAACTCCCCACATATGCAAGGAGTAGATGCCTGTCATCCTGGGGCACCAGGACGCCCAGCAACAGCCATCATGCCAGGTGGCCTTTGCTGTGGCTGTGTGGTGCCCATGGGGAGAGCCCGTGAGTGGAGTGGGTGGTATCATGGCACATGACCCACAATGAAGCAGACTGTCATCTCTTACAGGTGACTGTACAGCACCAGCAGTCTCTAAGAAGGTAGAGTACAATTCTGACACATATGATCCTACATCATTTCCCTCCCTTGCTATACAATGGGAGGAACATAGGGCTGCAGAAAGAAGAGCCATATTCGCCTCGGCGTTTAGTCTGTAGCAGAATGGACAGGGACTCCTTTCTGTGTACAAAGCCTCAATTTTCTGTTGAACATCTTGAGGATAAGTTTGGGAAAGTGACAGTGCTGGCCAAGATAAGTGGTGCAGTCTCGATTCAGACAGCATCCCCAGCCCACCTGGGTGATATTCCTGTTTTTTTCGCTACCCATAAAAGCCTCAACATGGTCCAGGTGATTATGTTCCATCGCAACCTCCTCTTGCAGTCTGACAACAAGCTCCACGTCAATCTAGAATGTCGAGGTGTTCATTTCATCCGGTGCATTTACAGGGGACCCAAAGACAACAGGGGCGCTACAAGTGCCTTCATCTTGGCCTTTGAGGGTGATTCAATGTGTGAGAAGGTCAAGGTGATGGTTTACCACTGTGATATTAAATCATAACATCCCTTCCCCTACGTGGTGCTCTAAGTGCTGGAAATTTGGGCATGTCTTCTCACTGCATTTCCAACGCCACATCTCGAGACTGCGGACTTCCATTGCATCCAGATACTCCCTGTGCGCCTCCTCTCACTTGTATCAGTGGCACAGAGCAGTACTCCCCCAGCTCCCCAGACTGCACAGTACTCCAAAAGGAGCAGAGAATTATGGAGTACAAAACCCTGGACCAGTTGATTTACAAAGAGGCTAAACATAAATTTGGACGATTACACCCCATTTGGTTGACATTGTAACATTACAGGACATATTGGGACATATTGAAGTATTCGATACTGTAGACTTTTAGGGGATGTCGATACAGATATGCAAAATGTAAAGGGAAACTTTGGTGATGTTTAAATATTGTACTGTGTCAATATTAGGACATTTTGCACAGAAAGAACAAAAATAGAATTAATGTAAATATATATTAGTGTTAGTAACCTATTTTCATTCAATTTTGTAATTATATTTCATTTTGTAAAAGAAAGACTCACTGTTTGCTGTAGCTCTGATTAATTGTATAAATTATCAGTTTTGAGCTAAATTATTTCGTATAATATGGACAAGATGTTTTAAAAACTCACCAGCTAAAGAGAAAGTCTGTAAATGAACGTTTAATGCATACTTCTGGAACTTTCTATGGAGAAATTCTATATTATGATCGCAAAAATACGAAAACTTGTGAAAACTGTTTCATAACCTAATTTCGAAAGACGATTTGTATCAATAAATATTGCTAAAAAGATTTATTTACGTTTTGAAACACGATTTAAATCATTTTACATATAAATAGTTGTTCTAAATCACTCAAGAAATATCCAGAATCAAATGTCAAGATATTTCTGGAAACGATGGTGCAAGTCTGGTGAAGGTTATCCAGAAGCTGGTAGAAAATTGTTATCAAATCTATTTGGAAATTATGCTTGTAAGAATTTATATGTACTGATCCTTTTACTTGCTTTCTGTGCTAAAGTTCTGTAATGTCTGATTTGGTTTTAAGTCGTGAATTGCTATTGTATCGTGAACAAAGCATTGTCAAAGACTCTCATTGTTTGGAAGGATATTAGTACACCTAGGAGTTGTCAGTTGCCAGTTCGGATATGCAGTGCGGTTAGCTCTGAGAGTCAGTTGTTGAGTCTGTGAAGTCTGTCAGTTCTGTTTGTAAATAAACGTCTGTAATGAAGAATTACTTGTTGTCGTCAATATGAACTCAAGACCTTTTGCACGAAGCAGACACCTCCTAATGCAACGTTTTAATTTGGTTGAGGAACCTGGGATCGCTATAAGTGCAAACAAATTGAAGTGGAACGTTTTAATTTGGTGTTGAGGAGCTGAAATGTTATAACATCCATATATGCTGCAGCTACATTACCATTGCCATCACAAGTACCTTCTTTGGGAGCAAGGACTCCCCCAAATGGAGGGGACATCGGTGCCCTCCCCCCAGACAGAGAAACAAAAGCCTCCTCTGGCTCACCTTGTGTGGAAGGGGTCCCTTGGGACTCTTATTCCCAAGGTCTCCACTAATGCCATAAAGGACACTCGCCAGTGGCTAAAGGATCTAAAAGCTTCTGGATGAGCTGCACGGTCTTCTTCCATGCCTGAAGCTGCTTCAGAGAAGTGTTCCCAGCAAGCTCCTAAACCAAAATGAGAAGGCAAACAAAGAAGTTTGCTAAGAAAAACAGCCCTCTGGTGGCGTCAACACCACCAAAACCACTACCTACCAATTCTGCACCTGCAGATGAGGTGGAGAGCTCAGCATCTCCTGAGGACCTGGATCTCACTGATCCCTCATCCACAATAGGAATGGATGCAAATACTCAATCGGTGGCAGCAGGTGACCCTGCGGCATAACCAACCTCCTTGCTTGCTTCATGTCTTCCCACTGTTAAGATATCATCATCCTCCAGTGGAATGGCTGTGGTTTTTTCCACCACCTGGCTTAGCTACAGCAACTATTTGGCTTTACACCTGCTTTCTGCATTGCCCTCCAGGAAACCTGGTTCCCAGTAATGTGGACCCCTGTGCTTTGTGGCTGTAGGGGATATTAAAGGAACTGTAGTGACTATAATAGTGTCAGGTGGAGTTCGTGTCTCCCCCAAACTCAGTATGCGGTGAACCTGTGCCCCTTCAAACCACTCTTGAAGCTGTGGCTGTCAGGATAAGTATGACACAGGAAATAACTATCTGCAATGTATATCTTCCTCCAGATGGTGCAGTATTGCTGAATGAATAGGCTGCACAGATTCAACAACTCCCCAAACCTTTCCTACTTCTGGGAGATTTTAATGTCCATAGCCCCTTGGCGCTGTGCTTAGTGGCTGAGGTAGAGATGTTGAAAGTTCAGTGTGTCATCTCGACCTGTGCCTCTTAAATACTGCCCCCCCCCCCCCCACACACACACACATACATTTCAGTGTGGCTCATGGCACTTACTCGGCCACTGACTTATCCCAGAACTTCTCTCATCTGTTCACTGGCGAGCACACAATAACTTGTGTGCTGGTGACCACCTTCCAATCTTCCTGTCACTTCCCCAGCGCCATTCCCAGGACGTCTACCAAGATGATCTTTAAACAAGGTAGACTGGGAAGCTTTCACCTCTACTGTCATCATTGAAACTCCTCCACATGGTACCATGGGTGTGATAGTTGAGCAGGTCAGTAGAACGATCGTTTCTGTGGCAGAAAACATGATCTCTTGTTGTTTAGGGTAGCCTCGGCGAAAGTCAGTACCCTGGTGGTCGCCAGAAATCGCTGAGGCAATTAGAGAGTGTCGGCGAACTCTACGGCGACGTAAGCGGCACCCTTCCCTAGAACAGCTAATAGCCTTTAAAGGGCCCGTACCTGTGTTTGCTGGCTTGTAAAAAGACAGGAACAGGGGTGTTAGGAGAGGGACGTCTCGACCATTGGGTGCCATACATCCCCTTCCCAAGTCTGGACAAAAATCAGATGTTTGTGGGTACCAGACCTCGGTGGGTGTTACTGGCATTAACATCAATTGCATGTTATCAACCAACACAAACGCAATTGCCGAGCACATTACTGAGCACTATGTTTGAGCCTCCTCTTCAGAGAATTATCCCCCGGCATTTTGCACCCTCAAATGGCGGATGGAAAGGAAAGCCCTCCAGTTCATTGAATGTTACACTGAACCCTATAGTGCTCGATTTACAGACTGGGAGTTCCTCAGCGTCCTTGCACATTGCTCTGGCACAAATCCTGGGCTACATTGTACCCACAGTCAGATGATGAAACATCTCTTGTTTGACTACAAGCAACATCTCCTCATCTCCAACCAGTTCTGGTGTGATGTGATCTTTCCAGTGCAATGGCGGGAGAGCACCATTACTTTAGTGCTCAAACTAGTTAAAACCCACTTCATTTGAATAGCTATCGGCCCATCAGCCTCACCAATGTTCTTTGTAAGCTGTTAGAACATACAGTAAGTCAGCGGTTGTGTTGAGTACTGGAGTCACATGAATTACTGGCTGCATGCCAGGGCAGTTTCCACCAGGGTCACTCTACTATTGATAGCTTCCCTCGAGTCTGCGATCGGAACAGCCTTTTCCAGATGCCAACACCTGGTTGCCGTTTTTTTTGGTATACGAAAAGCTTAAGACATGACCTGGAAACCTCATATCCTTGTAACATTATATCAATGGGGTCCCTGGGACGCGCTCCCGATTTTTATCCAAAATTTCCTATCACTCCGTGTTTTCCGTGTCCAAGTTGGTTTCCTGCTATAGTTTCCCCCATATCCAAGAGAATGGGGTCTTGCAGGGCTCTGTATCGAGTGTATCTCTATTTTTAGTGGCCATTAACGGTCTTGCAGCAGCTGTCACGCCATTGGTCTCACCTTCTCTGTATGCAGACTTAAGCATTTCGTGCTGCTCCACCAGTACTGGTGTTGCTGAGCAGCGCCTACTGCGAACCATTAACAAGGTGCACTCATGGACTCTAGCCCACGGCTTCCACTTTTCAGCTGCAAAGTCATTTGTCATGCACTTCTGTCATCGTCGTGCTATTCACCCGGAACCAGAACTAGACTTTAATGATGATCCGCCACTCACTATAATGGATACATATCTATTCTTACGACTGTATTTTGATGCCCGATTGACATAGCTTCATCATTTTTGTCACCTGAAGCAGAAGAGCTGGCAACACCTCAACGTCCTCTGCTGCCTGAGCAACACCAACTGGTGTGCAGATCACTGTACGCTGCTGCAGCTCTACACAGCCCTAGCTCAATCCTGTCTTGACTATGGGAGTCTGGTTTGTTTGCTGGCACCCTCAACATTACATTTACTCGACCCAGTGCACCACTGTGGCTTTTGACTGGCAACATTAGGCTTCAGGATGAATGCAGTGACCAGGCCAGAGTCCCTCCATTGAAGGTTAGGGGAGCACAATTGCTCGCCAGATACATTCCACACATTCATATTTCTCCTGAGCAGCCGAATTACCGTCTCCCTTTCCCATCCACTGCATTTCATCTCCTGCATCAGAGACCCAGGTCAGGATTTAAGATGGCAGTTCACATCCGATTTCTTCTATCTGATGTTGCGTACCTGATTTTACCACCTATGCTAAAGATCCATTCACGTAAACCTCCATGGTTTACACTGAGTCCAAACCTTTGTCTGGACATTTCACAGGCCCCTAAGGACTCAGTTAACCCTGCAGCTCTCTGCTGTCACTTCCTCTCGATTCTTGTAACAGTGTATAGGTCGCCCTCAGGGAATTTCCAGCTATTTCTAGAAAACTTGGATCCTTTGTTGTGTTATCTGTCAGACAGGGGGAAGCAAATTATCATTTGTGGGGATTTCAATGTTGATTCCCTGATAGAGTGTAATAGGAAGAATGACCTTGTAGTACAGGTATTACTCAGTTCTTTCAATTTGAGCTCTGTCATTGATTTTCCTACTCGAATAACAAAGAACAGCAGGATATTTATAGATAACTTTTTTATAGACCAAGATAAGTTTAAGGACATAAATGCTTATCCTGTTGAGAATAGTCTTTCAGATCATGGTGCACAGCTAGTTAGAGTACATGAGATAGCTCCATGCAGTGTATCAAATCAGCATTTCAAAGCAGTGCGTTTAATTAACAATATAAATACTGCAAACTTTAGGGAAAGCCGAAAGCAGCTAGACTGTAATGGAACCCGATGCCAACTTGAAATATAACTTATTTCACGATACATTTTTGAGGGTATTTGAAAATTATTTTCCCAAGAAAATAGTTAAACATAATTCCAAGAAAACATATAAAAAACCTTGGCTAACTAAAGGAGTAAGAATATCTTGCAACTGTGAAAGAGAACTGTGTCTAACAGCAAGAGGGAGTACTGTCCCCGAAATTGTTCAATATTATAAAAACTATTGTGCAGTACTAAGAAAAGTTATTAAAAAGTCCAGAAGCATGTGTATCGTGTCTGAGATCAGTAACTCTGATAATAAAATTCAAGCAATTTGGAATATTATTGAAAGGGAAACAGGGCAACCAGGAGCACAGGAAGACTTTAGTGCCATAAAACTGAATGACAAGTGTACTAACAAACAATCAGAAATTGGAAATATTTTCAATAATCATTTTTTAAATGTTATGGAGAAAATAGGATCTAGATCTTCACTAGAAGAGGCAAGGCTTCTAATAGAAGAGGCCATACCTGTGCAGTTTGAAACAACTGTATTTCCACCAAAATAATCAGTAAAATAATAAACTCACTGAAAAGTAAAAGCTCTTACGGAACTGATGGCATTTACAGCAAGATACTTAAAGCTTGTTCCCCACAGATAAGTAGGATTCTCAGCCACGTATGTAATAGCTCTTTGGAGCAGGTGTTTTCCCCGATAGAACGAAATATGCCATTGTAAAACCATTGCACAAAAAGGGGGTTACGTCGGATGTCAACAACTATCGCCCAATCTCTCTTCTGACAGCTCTATCAAATTTTTTTGAGAAAGTAATGTATTCAAGAGTAGCCTCCCATATTTGTAAAAATAAAGTACTAACAAAATGTCAGTTTGGTTTTCAGAAGGCTTTTCAACAGAAACTGCTAAATACGCTTTCACTGATCAAATATTAAATGCTCTGAATAACCAGACATCACTCGTTGGTATTTTTGTGATCTCTCACTGGCCTTTGTTTGTGTAAATCATGGAATTATTTTAGATAAGCTAAATCATTAAGGTTTGGCAGGGGCAGTGCACAAATTGTTTAATTCATACTTAACTGGGAGAATGCAGAAAGTTGAAATAAGTCGTTCATGTAATGTTAAAACAACAGCTGATTCCTCAAACTGGGGGGCTATCAAGTACGGGGTCCCACAGGGTACGGTCTTAAGTCCTTTACTGTTCTTTATATACATTAATGACTTACCATTTCATATTGATGAAGATGCAAAGTTAGTTCTTTTTGATGATGCTACAAGTATAGTAATAACATCCAAAAACCAAGAACTAAGTGATGTAATTTTAAATGATGTTTTCACAAAATTATTAAGTGGTTCTCAGCAAACGGACTGTCTTCAAATTTTGATAAAAAACAGTAATAGAACTATAAGTGTATACAGTAAATGGCACAACTCCAGTAATAAATATAGACTTTGTACAGAAGTCTGTAGCTAAGGTAGAATTTTCAAAATTTTTAGTTGTGTCAATTGATGAGAGGTTAAACTGGAAGCAACACATTGATGGTCTGCTGAAACGTCTGAGCTCAGCTACGTATGCTATTAGGGTTGTTGCAAATTTTGGTGATAAGAATCTCAGTAAATTAGCTTACTAAGCCTACTTTCATTCACTTCTTTCGTATGGCATCATATTCTGGGGTAATTCATCGTTGAGTAGAAAAGTATTCATTGCTAAAAAACGTGTAATCAGGATAATTGCTGGAGCCCACCCACAGTCATCCTGCAGACATCTATTTAAGAATCTAGGGATCCTCACAGTAACCTCACAGTATATATATTCACTTATGAAATTTGTTGTTATTAATCCAACCCAGTTCAAAAGTAATAGCAGTGTGCATAGCTATAATACCAGGAGAAAGGATGATCTTCACTATGCAGGTTTAAATCTGACTTTGGCACAGAAAGGGGTAAATTATGCTGCCACAAAAGTCTTTGGTCACCTACCAAACAGCATCAAAAGCCTGACAGATAGTCAATCAAAATTTAAGAATAAATTAAAAGAATTTCTAGATGACAACTCCTTCTACTCATTGGCTGAATTTTTAGATATAAATTAAGGGAGGGAAAAAACTAACTTAAACATTAGTGTCATGCAATATTTTGTGTAATGTAATATCGTGTACATACATCTTTCATTAACCTGACACATTCCACATCATTACGAAGTGTCGTATTCATGATCTATGGAACAAGTATTAATCTAATCTAATCTAATCTTGACATGTACCAGGACCATGAAGTAGTTTACACTGAAAGCTTGATGGATGATGGTCATATTGGCTTCACGTTGTTTATGTGGGACATACTGAACAACACTGCTTGCCAGACAACTACAGTGTTTTGACTGCAGAGCTGGCAGCCATTTCTCGTGCCCTTTAGTGCATCCACTCATGCCCTGGCAAGTTGTTTCTTCTCTGTACTGAATCATTGAGCTGCCTACAAGCTATCGACTAGTGCTACCCCCACTGTTCCTTGGTAGCATCCATCCAGGAGTCAGGAGTCCATCTATGCCCTTTAATGATCCAGTTGTTACATGTTGTTTGTGTGGACCCCAGGCCACGTCAGAATCCCAGGAAATGAACTTTCCAACAGGCTGGAAACCATTTCTGGAGATTGGCATCCCTGTAACTGACCTGCGATCATTATTACACGATAAGTTTTTTCAGGTTTAAGAGATGGAATGGCATAATCTTAGTACACAGAACAAACTGCATGCCCTTAAAGAGACTACAAATGCGTGGAATACCTCCATGCGAGCCTCTTGTAGGGACTCTGTTATCTGCTGCCCTGCATTGGCCATACATGGCTAACACATGGCTACCTCCTGTTGAGAGGACCCACCTCGGTGTTACTGTGGCTGACATATGTCATCCCCATCTTGCTGGACTTCCCATTATTAGCCACTCTCTGGTGGACTTTTAATCTTCAAACCACTCTATCTTCGGTGTTGGGCAGCAGTGCTTCAACAGCAGATTTAGTTTTATGTTTTGTTCATCAGGGAGAGTTTTATTGTACCATCTAAGGGTGGGAATTTAGCCTCCCTCTGAGGTCGTTACCCTCCCTCCATTTTAGCTCTGTCGCACTTTCTTTGTAGTTGTCTGTCTTCATGGTCATCTTTTCCCTACATGTTTTCATCTCGCCTTGTCTTTTTTGGGGTGGAGATTTTAATGTGGACTGGTTTCATTGGTTTTGTAAAAGGACATACATCTATAGAATAACAAGTGTCCTGAATGGCAGCATACGTGCCCTGTAGAGTACATGACTCTAACAACATACCTTATGTGTATCTTCTGACAATATTATAGTAAAAGTAAGTAACATGAATAAAACTGACTTCAGTTCTGTCTTTATCATTGATGAAAAAGTAGAATACACACTGCTATATTATTAAAAGACAATGTGGGGTATGGCATTTCAGTTGAATATTGGGTAGTAATATTGACAGCATGATTCAGGATCATGTACACAATACAGAAATGTGTTACAAAGAAGGATTCTAGGACATAAATATGTAAATTAAGTTAAAGCTGTATAACGAATACCATGCCTTGATGCACAGTGAAGTCAGTTTACTTGATAAACTCCACATAAATAGACGTGACAGGCAGACAAAAGGAATGTAAGACAGAGGGTACTTCATTGAAACAAGCTACTTTCAAATACGAAGTCCAGTCAAAAGATGTGCGTCTAACATTGCTTGACATATTCTGCAGCACCCAGCAATGAAACCTCTCTCTTCAACATAAACTGATAAGTGGAGTGACCACTCCTGAAGATGACTGAGGAAAATATTTGTGTAGGCCACATACCATAGCAAATGATGACATGTCGCTGATTCAGGAACTCAGTTTGAGTTTCTCAAAGTAAGAATTAATCTTCGAAATAATGTCTGTACCACAGTCTCAGTCTCTGCAGAATGTATAGATTCTTTATGCCTGCTGCTTCAGATGAGATACAAATGTACAACATAGAAGTTACATCAGTAGTGTCATGAGCAGACAGAGCATACAAACTGCTAAAAATCAATACAGAAATGGCTACAAAGGACAATAATATATATGTTACATATTTGGACCTACAACAGACAACTGCCATCACTTATTTTCATGGTTCATGACTTCAGTGCTTAACTAACATGGTAAATTTAGGGGATGGATCTGATGCAAGGTGTGGTTCAGCCAAAATAGTTTCCTATCTGACTAAATTTGTGATGCTTGAAGAAGGTATGGAACACAAACTAATTATGCCCATGTTGGGCAGAACAATAACTGGAGAATTTTAGCTCTCTATTTCTATCTGGTCAACGGGAAGTGCTGTGTAGAAATACATAAAAAGCTTTTATGTTTGAGTCACAGTTTCCTATCTTGTGACAGGAACTTTCGAATAGTGGAGAAAAGAAAGTGTCAAAAGTTAAGGCTCCTATACATTGGAAACATGTCATAGCTTAGGCCTCTGTAGAACCATCAAAATTGACTCTTCAGGAGATGATGGAGGAATTAAAGGGCATATGATCTGTTGAACTGGTTCTCAAAACAGCACCTGCTTTGAAAATTACTTGTGTGCTCTGGCTGAAGTTATGCAGTGATTATCCTTAAAGGCATAAGCATGTTTCATCCATGTGAAAGACATTTTATTGTGAAACATGGTTTTGAATATGAATTAAAGGAGATTCCGTTGCACTTCGATTTTTCATTGCTCTACGGTGGGGCACTGAAACTTGTAAGAAGAAAAGTGCTCTATTGGACATGAAGTACATGGAATCAAAATACAGGCATTTTATGAAAACATTCAGTGTGCCAACTGTGTTTAATGTACCAGCTTTGGATCTCAATTTTGATAACAGACGCATGTTCTGTTACTTTTTAGGACCAAATTAATCAGTTTACAATGAATATTAGTTTGTATCATGCTCTCGCATCTCGTGGTCGTGCGGTAGCGTTCTCGCTTCCCACGAGCGGATTCCCGGGTTCAATTCCCGGCGGGGTCAGGGATTTTCCCTGCCTCGTGATGGCTGGCTGTTGTGTGATGTCCTTAGGTTAGTTAGGTTTCAGTAGTTCTAAGTTCTAGGGGACTGATGACCATCGATGTTAAGTCCCATAGTGCTCAGAGCCATTAGAACCATTTTTTTGTATCTTGCTATAATTTTCCTGTTTAAAACTTTCAAATTCTAGGCAGCTTTATCATTGCAGCAAAATACAGAGTGATCTGCAGTAATGCCATAAATCAGTTGCTATAATTTTTTCATTTTAATAGTTATTTATTTTCTAAAACCTATCCTTAGCGCAAATTTAAAAAGCACAACCATTTTCAACAGTCTGCCTCTGCAAACAACGCAGATCTGCTATTACTTTGTTATTAACAGTTTTTGTTGATTTCCTAAAAACTTGCACATGCTTCATTTTGCTTTGATTATGTGCATCTATCAGGTGACACTAATTGAGAATATGATTAACTGGTACTATCGTCCAATCACTAGGAAGCTTCCGTGGCTTCAGATTTGTTTGATAAGCTAGTGTTACAGAAGGCACAAGTTCAGTGTAATATGAGCAGTATTGTACAGCCACTTCATGTTGTCCAGGCATGTTTTTTCTATTAAGTGGCTACATAGTAGAACATCGACAGAAATTGATCATCTCAAAATCTCTGTTTGACGTTGTTGCCAGTACTGAAAGAAGGAACTCCATTACAATATCACATGATGAAATAGGTTTGGAAGAGCAGATTGTATATTTTGGCCATATGTCTGTTATCTTCACTTTGCGTGCCAGTAGGGTGACTGATGGTGATTTCAGTCCAACTACTGACACTGTGAGCTGACTCCTTACTGAGAATAACAATCAAGATGCGTAATATTAATGTTTTGAAATTGGTCCTACGATGTATTGAGTTTCAGGCTAGTGATAAGATCTAATGTCGAAGTGTACCTCTACAGTCCCATGCATGGGTCAAGGCCATCCACCACTGAGTATCTACCCTGTTAAAACCACCAGATGTCTGCACTAGATTTTGCCAGTCAAGCACCATTTAAAAGAATGAAGTTGGGCATATATTGCAATAGTTAAGGCATACTTAAACAAGTTTTTTAAACTGAATTTAAATGCAGCGAAAACTAAATAAGGAAATGTAAACACAGTGGCAAAGTTAAGTTTAATGGTGTGTACTGTCAATGTAATACATAAAAATAGAAATGGCCATACTTAAAATCATTTCTCCAGTTACATTAGCTAAAGTGAAATCAGAACTAAAATCTAAGTTCCAACTATATGTTAATACAAGTTCATCTTTGATGCTGTATCTGTCTATCAAAGTTCACCACAAAATAGAACTATCAGTTGTGCAAAGTGAAAGTTTGTCAGTCACAATGACATACAACAATTGAATGTAATAAGAAAATGCAAAAATCGTCACATTTTGCTCAAAATCCTATTGTCCATACAATTTTAAAGAGCTCAAACGGCACAACTGGTTGACTGCTGAGAGACTTACGTTCAGCTACTGTCAAGACCCATGTAGAATTAACAGTAACTGTTCACTGGCCCAGACTATGAGAAACAGAATTATGTTATGAAAGACCATGAGGCACAGCAGCACTGCTTATTTAAAACCTCAAGAAACCATACCCTGCTAGTCATCTTCAAACCATCTTACAAAAGTAAATTGAAATAACAATGATTGAAAGTACATAGTTTTTGTTGAAACTAAACAACTTGAAATGAGCACCTTCCTACGCTGGTCACTTTAGAAGCTTACCAAACATTCTAAGATAAATATCACATTAAATACCATCGAAAACATAATAAACTGCCATCATATGCAACAGTTAAAATCAGCAAATATAGGGAAATATTTCTATACAAACAAGTGTTTTATAATTTACTGCTCATTTACATGGTGCTTTAGGTTACTTTGTAGCACATACCAAGTTTGAATTACAACCAATTGAACTGGACCCATCTTGATCTAACTGCATAATAGTCAATTTGTCAAAAAATACCTAAACACAAATTCACTAAGGATGAGTGATTTGTTTTGGTTTTTGCAGGGAATCTAAAACAGCTTTGGTCTAATGTGGCACTGCCCACACCAAACGTTTATTGTGCAGTATTGCTCCCTGTATATCTAATAATGCCAACCAATGCCCTTAGTGCAAGAAGTTCCTTTACCTGTTGTTTAGTTGCCCTGAAAATTCTCTCTCTCTCTCTCTCTCTCTCTCTCTCTCTCTCTCTCTCTCTCTGTCTCTCTGTCTCTCTCTCTCTCTCTTGCCCTCCAATAATGTGCAGCAGTTTCTTCACTCTCATCACAGATGCTATATTTAGTGTCTTCTTCCATTGTATGTAAGTGTTTTTTGAAATTCCCATTTCTGGTCATTAGTCCAACCATGAGTTAAATTTCTTTTCTATTGAAGCACATGATTATAGAGCTTTTTTCAAAACACGGCTATGACATCATATCCTTACCATATTTTTGCTTATAGACCTTGGTCCAGAATTCTATGTGCTGTCTTCTAAGCCAGTTCTGTAGATCTAGTTTGATCAAAGCCTTGGTAATTGTTGGGACATGTTCCAGTCCAATGCATGGAGTCTTGGCCCCCATCCTGGCCAATCTGCAGGCTTGTTCATTCCCACCAATTCCTGAGTGGCCAGGGACCCACATTAGGTTTACCCTATTGTTTTCTCCTAGCTCCACCAGAGCCCTGTGACGTGATGCAATAATCTTAGATCTTGTTGCAGGAGCTGCCAATGATTTCAGGGCTGCCTGACTGTCTAAATAGATGTAGATGCTATTGGCCTTGTAACACCTACGTATAATCTCCTCCAGAAACACCCTGATTGTAGTAATTTTAGCGTGGAATACCAAGACCAGTTTTCCTATGGAGAGATGATGACCTCCAGTCTTGGCTGAAACCCGTACACTCCGGCTCCAGCACCTTGGTCTGATCTTGACCCATCAGTGAACCAGACAGGGTCCCCTGTATGGTATCGAACTGTTTTCCCACTGATTCCTGCTTCCAGTTATCATATTGTAAGGCTTGTTTGAAGCAGTTGGGAGTTATTATATAGTAGGCTGGCATTTCCCCAGCGATTCCTATATTTTCTTGACTCACTAGTTTAGTGCGTGAGTCTTGATATCCCAATGAGTTCCAGTTTTTATCAGTTTTGAGTATCTATGTATGCATCAGCTGCTGCCTTCATCTAAGCCAAAGTTGTAGGGGAGGCATGTGAAGCATGGCTCCTATCCTAGCGGTTCGTGTTCTTCTAATTCTGCCGTCTGCTTCACGTCTGCTGTGCAGCGAGCTACGTTCATTTAAGTATTAACTGTATTTTTCTTACTTGTCACTTCCTCTCCCGTGTGTTTTTGCTTTTAGGAAGCTTTAATTGTCGAGTGCTAGTAATAGTGTTCCATATATTTCATGTTTGTTTTGATTACAGTCAGAGAGAGTCACTTTAGTCAACTATAGTGCTAGTGTTTGTTTTCAATACAGTCCAGAGACAGGTAGTGCTATTTTCATTGTTTTCTACACGAAGTGTCTAGGACCAGAGTTTAGTCAACAATCAGCCGCCTTTAGTGAATTAGCAGTCTGGTTGAAAGTTGATTAACCCTCTACAGTAAGTTAATATCTTAAGATGGATAGGATGTGTGACTGCTGTGTACGGATGCGGGAGGAGCTGACTACTGTTCGCGAACAGGTGAGCGTGTTGATGGCCGTGGTCAGCCGTCTTCAGGCTGCTGCCTCGCAGTGTAGTGACAGTGGGGAGTCTGGTGCGTTGCATGGTACACCCCAGGTGTTACATGCTTCACCCACTGTCCCTGCTGTCGAGACGATTCGGCGGAGATCTGTGGTGCAAATTTCTCGACCTCCGCTATCGGATGGATAAATGTAGGGTCCCCCTGAATAGGTCAGGCGTGCACTACACGCCGGAAGCGGCTACAAGGGTAGCGGAGTACGTGTGGAGTGCACATGGGGGTTTTTTAGGTTAGCGAATTCCCTCCCCAGGCCCGACAAGACGCCTCCTGAGATGCGGCGAGGTAGGAGTAGGCAAAAGTGCAACAGGGAATAACAATATTAATGTGCTAATAGTTAACTGCAGGAGCGCCTATAGAAAGGTCCCAGAGCTGCTCTAATTAATAAACGGTCACAATGCGCATATGGTACTAGGGACAGAAAGTTGGCTGAAACCAGACGTAAACAGTAATGAAATATGAAACTCAGATTTGAATGTATACAGCAGAGACAGGCTGGACAGTTAAGGGGGAGGTGTGTTTATAGCGATAAGAAGTGCAATAGTATCGAAGGAAATTGACGGAGATCCGAAATGTGAAATAATTTGGGTGAAGGTCACGGTTAAAGTAGTTGCAGGCATGGTAATTGGATGAAACTTCCTGGCAGATTAAAACTGTGTGCCGGACCGAAACTCGAACTTGAGACCTTTGCCTTTCGCGGGCAAGTGCTCTACCGACTGAGCTACCCAAGTACGACTCTCGCTCCCTCCTCACAGCTTTAATTCCGCCAGTACCTCGTCTCTTACCTTCTAAACTTCACAGAAGCTCTCCTGCGAACCTTGCAGAACTAGCACTCCTGGAAGAAAGGATGTTATAGTTCTGGGTGGAGATTTTAATTTGCCGGATATAGACTGGGAGACCCAAACGTTCACAACGTGTGACAGGGACAAAGAATCCACTGAAATTTTTTTAAGAGCTTTATCTGGAAACTACCTTGAGCAGTTAAACAGAGAACCGACTCGTGGCGATTACATATTAGACCTTCTGCTGACAAACAGACCCGTACTATTTGAAACAGTTAGCGCAGAACAGGGAATCAGCGATCATAAAGCGGTTACTGCAGAGATCATTTCAGCCATAAACAGAAATATTAAAAAAGGTAGGAAGATTTTTCTGTTTAGCAAAAGTGACAAAAAGCAGATTTCAGAGTACCTCGCTATGGCTCAACATAAAAAGTTCTGTCTCAAGTACAGATAGTGTTGATGATCAGTGGACAAAGTTAAAAACCATCGTACAATATGCGTTTGATGAGTATGTGCCAAGCAAGATCGTAAGAGATGGAAAAGAGCCACTGTGGTACAACAACCGAGTTATAAAACTGCTGCGGAAGCAAAGGGAACTTCACAGCAAACATAACACAGCCAAAGCCTTGCAGACAAACAAAAATTACGCGAAGTAAAATGTAATGTGAGGTGTGCTATGCGAGAGGCGTTCAGTGAATTCGAAAGTAAAGTTCTATGCACTGACTTGGCACAAAATCCTAAGAAATTTTGGTCTTATGTCAAAGCGGTAGGTGGATCAAAACAAAATGTCCAGGCACTCTGTGACCAAAATGGTACTGAAACAGAGGATGACAGACTAAAGGCCGAAATACTAAATGTCTTTTCCCAAAGCTGTTTCACAGAGGAACACTGCACTGTAGTTCCTTCTCTAGATTGTCTCAGAGATGACAAAATTGTAGACATCGAAATAGACGACTGAGGGATAGAGAAACAATTAAAATCTGTGAAAAGAGGAAAGGCGGCTGGACCTGATGCGATTCCAGTTCGATTTTACGCAGAGTACGCGAAGGAACTTGCCCCCTTCTTGCAGCGGTGTACCGTAGGTCTGTAGAAGAACGTAGCGTTCCAAAGGGATAGGTCATCCACGTTTTCAAGAAGGGACGTCGAACAGATGTGCAGAACTATAGACCTATATCTCCAACGTCGATCAGTTGTAGAATTTTGGAACACCTATTATGTTAGAGTATAACGATTTTTCTGGAGACTAGAAATCTACTCTGTAGGAATGAGCATGTGTTTCGAAAAGATGGTCGTGTGAAACCCAGCTCGCAATATTCGTCCACGAGTCTCAGAGGGCCATAGACACGGGTTCACAGGTACATGTCGTCTTTCTTTACTTCCGCAAGGCATTAGATACAGTTCCCTGCAGTCGTTTAATGAACAAAGTGAGGGCATATGGACTGTCGGACAAATTTTGTGATTGGATTGAAGATTTCCTAGATAAGAGAACACAGCATGTCAACCTCAATGGAGAGAAGTCTTCCGAAGTAAGAGTGATTTCAGGTGCGCCTCAGGGGAGTGTCGTAGGACCGTTGCTATTCACAATATACATAAATGAACTTGTGGATGACATCGGAAGTTCACTCAGGGTTTTTGCAGATGATGCTGTTTTGTATCGAGAGGTTGTAACAATGGAAAGTTGTACTGAAATGCAGGAGGATCTGCAGCGAATTGACACATGGTGGAGGGAATGGCAATTGAATCTCAATGTAGACAAATGTAATGTGCTGCGAATACGTAGAAACATAGATCCCTTATCATTTAGCTACGATATAGCAGGTCAGCAGCTGGAAGCAGTTAGTCGATAAATTATCTGGGAGTACGCATTAGGAGTGAATTGAAATGTAATGATCATATAAAGTTGATCGCCGGTAAATCAGATGTCAGACTGAGATTCATTGGAAGAAGGCTAAGGAAAAGCAATCCGAAAACAAAGGAAGTAGGGTACAGTATGCTTGTTCACCTACTGCTTGAATACTGCTCAGCAGTGTGGGATCCATACCAGATAGGGTTGATAGAAGTGATAGAGAAGATCCACTAGAGAGCAGCACACTTCGTTACAAGATCATTTAGTAATCGCGAAAGCGTTACGGAGATGATACATAAACACTGGTGGAAGACTCTGCAAGAGAGACGTTCAGTAGCTCAGTACAGGCTTTTATTGAAGTTTTGAGAACATACGTTCATCGAGGAGTCATGCATTATATTGCTCCCTCCTACGTGTATCTCGCGAAGAGACCATGAGGATAAAATCGTAGAGATTAGAGCCCACACAGAAGCATGCCGACTCCTTCTTTCCACAAACAATTCGAGACTGGATTAGAAAGGAGAACCTATAGAGGTATTCAAGGTACTCTCCGTCACACACTGTCAGGTGGCTTGCGGAGTATGGATGTAGATGTAGATATGGTGAAGCAGGCCAGTCTTTGCACCTTAGCAAGCTGCTTACCTACAACTTGCTGTTGTACCTTCTTCCACAACACCACATCCCCATAGGAGATCCTAAGTTTAATCCCTGTGGTTTATATCCAGTGCATACCTAAGGGTCTTAGGCCCCAGTTTTTGCCACAAGCTCTCCTGGTACTCACTACTGTACAATTTGCCTTGGTGCACGTGCTCTTAATGTGAGGGGTTCATGTTAGTTTCTCATCTAAGATTACCCCTAGATCTCTCACTGCCCCCTTCACAGGTAGTTTCATCGAAAAGCTCTACATTCCAACTTGAGTGTTGGATGTGCTTCTTTGTGATTGGTACCACAGCCTTCTTATGATTAACCCTTTGATCCAGTTTAATGGACCAGTCTTGCACATTGTCAAGTGCACCTTGTGCGATATTCCTAACTCTCAGTAAATTTGCCAAAAGCATTGTCTGGAATTTAGTTCTTCGATGAGTTCATTCACCACTAGATTTCACAATAAAGTGGACAAAACTCCATGTGGACAACCTCTAGTGGTGTTAATTACTGTCCTTTCATTCATCATGGTGGCCTCTACCCCCTTTCCATTGCATTGCCCTAGGCCACCTACATATAGTGGTCACTAAGTCATGCATGTCTGCTGCCCTAACCATGGAATTGAAGATTCTCTTACTAAAAGCCCCCTCGATGTCCAGGAGGATGCAGAGGGCTATTTCTTGAAAGTGAAGTGCTTTCTCCACCCTCCAAGTTGACGGAGAGCTCTCTCACATGATTTACCTTGTTGATATGTGTGTTGGTTTGAATGTAGAGGAGCCCTAGTTAGCGTCCTCTTGTCAACATGTACATTAACCAGACTGATTGGTCTCTTATCCTTGGCACTGGTATAATCAATTCTCCTTGGATTTGCAATAAAGACAACATTCACTGCCCTCCAGACATTGGGAATGACTCCCGCTGCTAGGTTAACCCTGAATAACATGCACAGGACTCTTATAAGATGCTCTCGTGCTTGTTTCGTGACAGCTTTAAAGATTCCATCTGGACCAGGTGACTTGACTGGTTAGATGTTCCCATCGCCCATTGGATTTTACTGAAATGAACACAGTCCTTGGCCAACTTCCAGACCTCTATTTGAGTGCCTGAGAACCATTGCCTTTTAGGGGCCACATTCTGGTCTATGTTATCTGCCAGAGCATATTGAGGAAAATGAGTTTTGGGGAGCAGTTCCAGTGTCTCAAGTGCTGTCTTTGTAGCTTCCCCATCCCCATTCGTCAGTGTACCTTCTAGATTAGTAAGTACTATAGTGAGGATTTTGTTAAGCCTGGCTTAAGATAGGCACCTCCCATACTAGTCTCTTCAGATCCTTATAAAACATTCTAAGATAGATATTACATTAAATATCAGTGAGACATGATAAATTGCCATCATATGCCACTGTTAAAATAAGTAAATACAAGGAAATATTTGCATACAAAAAAGTGTGTCTTATCAGTTAGAGATCATAATTTCCTGCTCCTTTACTTGGTACTTTAGGCTACTATGTAGCACATACCAAGTTTGAATTACAACCAGTTGAACTGGACATGTCTTGAACCTATTGCATAATAGTTAATTTGTCAAAAAAGTATGTAACACACATTCACTAAGGATAAAGGTAAGGATGTAGTGTAAAATATGCAGTCTTTTGGAGTATAAAATTGCGGAGTATATTTAGCTTTGGTCAAATTAATTGAGTAGTTTTAGTGAAAATGTAGATACGCTGGATCCAGATGAGTTTCAGACAAACTATTTATTCACTGTACAGTTTGATGTTTGTTTATGCTTGTGACAGTTTTAGCTTACCAATAGTACAGTTTAGTGTTATTGTAATCAGTGTTTATAAAACTTGATTAATGAAAAACTGTACAGTGCTATATTTAACACCTGAATTTGAGATGCACAGTTTGATGTACTACTGTTGAATTCAATTTTAGTGGTTTTCTATGTAATATTTGTGAATAATATTTTAAAGCTGGAAAGTGACAAATAAGCAGTTGGCTATGCATCTGAGTTTTTGATAGATATTTCAGCAGAGTTAGAATATTAGATTCATTGAGTCCTTTGTTTATTGCTGCTCCTCACGTAGTTTGGCCACATTCATCTTTTGTTCGTGAATGCGTTGATGAGTGTTTAACTTTCTCAGTACACACAGGTAGTCTGTCAGACCAAGGAGAATATTTTCAATTTAATGCAATGTCTGAAAGTTGTTTCCAAGAAGCTATCTTCTCAGTACCTTTAAGTGAGTATAAAAGGAGTCGTTTGGTATGGCATATCTGGTATTTCAACAATAGCACTTGTGGTTAGCTCACAACAAAGAGGTTTAAGGTCTCACAGGCAGTCGCCTGTACTGGAGTCAGTTTATTGTGACCTCCACCGAGGTTATTCACTTGTGCACATGAGTCATATTTTGGTCATAACTATTTACACAATCGGAGGTACATAAAATTTAGCTGTTATCAAAATAATGCATGTATTAAATCAAATATTTTGTCGATACAGTCTTGGCACACAGCAACAGAATGTTCAAGGCAAATGTACACTCCTGGAAATGGAAAAAAGAACACATTGACACCGGTGTGTCAGACCCACCATACTTGCTCCGGACACTGCGAGAGGGCTGTACAAGCAATGATCACACGCACGGCACAGCGGACACACCAGGAACCGCGGTGTTGGCCGTCGAATGGCGCTAGCTGCCCAGCATTTGTGCACCGCCACCGTCAGTGTCAGCCAGTTTGCCGTGGCATACGGAGCTCCATCGCAGTCTTTAACACTGGTAGCATGCCGTGACAGTGTGGACGTGAACCGTATGTGCAGTTGACGGACTTTGAGCGAGGGCGTATAGTGGGCATGCGGGAGGCCGGGTGGACGTACCGCCGAATTGCTCAACACGTGGGGCGTGAGGTCTCCACAGTACATCGATGTTATCGCCAGTGGTCGGCGGAAGGTGAACGCGCCCGTCGACCTGGGACCGGACCGCAGCGACGCACGGATGCACGCCAAGACCGTAGGGGACCGCACCGCCACTTCCCAGCAAATTAGGGACACTGTTGCTCCTGGGGTATCGGCGAGGACCATTCGCAACCGTCTCCGTGAAGCTGGGCTACGGTCCCGCACACCGTTAGGCCGTCTTCCGCTCACGCCCCAACATCGTGCAGCCTGCCTCCAGTGGTGTCGCGACAGGCGTGAATGGAGGGACGAATGGAGACGTGTCGTCTTCAGCGATGAGAGTCGCTTCTGCCTTGGTGCCAATGATGGTCGTATGCGTGTTTGGCGCCGTGCAGGTGAGCGCCACAATCAGGACTGCATACGACCGAGGCACACAGGGCCAACACCCGGCATCATGGTGTGGGGAGCGATCTCCTACACTGGCCGTACACCTCTGGTGATCGTCGAGGGGACACTGAATAGTGCACGGTACATCCAAACCGTCATCGAACCCATCGTTCTACCATTCCTAGACCGGCAAGGGAACTTGCTGTTCCAACAGGACAATGCACGTCCGCATGTATCCCGTGCCACCCAACGTGCTCTAGAAGGTGTAAGTCAACTACCCTGGCCAGCAAGATCTCTGGATCTGTCCCTCATTGAGCATGTTTGGGACTGGATGAAGCGTCGTCTCACGCGGTCTGCACGTCCAGCACGAACGCTGGTCCAACTGAGGCGCCAGGTGGAAATGGCATGGCAAGCCGTTCCACATGACTACATCCAGCATCTCTACGATCGTCTCCATGGGTAATAGCAGCCTGCATTGCTGCGAAAGGTGGATATACACTGCACTAGTGCCGACATTGTGCATGCTCTGTTGCCTGTGTCTATGTGCCTGTGGTTCTGTCAGTGTGATCATGTGATGTATCTGACCCCAGGAATGTGTCAATAAAGTTTCCCCTTCCTGGGACAATGAATTCACGGTGTTCTTATTTCAATTTCCAGGAGTGTATTTCTTGCTGAGCTTACAAATGTATCTTGTTTTCCTGTTTTTGCTTCTGCAGTTCACACACCATCCTCGTGAAGTCGCAGTTGATTTCACTTCAGAGATTTTCACACTGAAAAGCTCTCCAATTCTCTCTGTTATGTTCCGTGGCAATATTTTTGACATTACTCTTTGATGAAGATTATCATGCAGAAACATAAAAGAAAGCTGCCTCAAAATCTCTCTTCTTCTCAGTTGTTCATTCTGATTTGAGTTGAAAATAATAGCAGCATTTATCGCAGCTGTATTCATGGTGTTATAAAAAACAACCATTGGCCATCTTGTGTTTCTAGCTACATTATATGTTTGACTCATTCTGTCTAAAACGTCCACTCCACCCTTAGTAAGGTTATAGAAAGTGATAATTTCTGGTTTTTTATCCTTTCTTTTCTTTTGTCAATATTTCCATTGTGGCGCGTCATTGACAGTAGTAATACCTCTCTCTTTCGTTTCAGCACATAAGAGACTAAGGTGCAATTTTTCTTAAACCCAAACATAGATGACATTTCTTGTCAGTTTTTAGTGTTAATAAATCCCATTGGGACTTGCCTCTTGTTCTTCCTCAGGATACCAACGATGGTCGTCTTCTTTATAGTCAATGTATTTGTAAGCTCGTAACTTGTAAAATAATGGTCGCTAGTTCTGTTGCAGCCTGTATTCAGGATAGGTTGGCAAAGTCTCTGAACAAGTTCAACTGGTCTTTTGTCCTGTCTGTAAGAACCTTCAGGCTGTTGCCTGACATACACCTCCATGTTGAATGTGTAAAACATTCTGGCATACACTGCTGCAAAAATCTTTACTCCATCTTGTTTGGCTTATTTGGCATGTACTGTCGGAATCTGCATCCTCCACGGAATGCTTCTAGTTTTTCATCAGCTGTCACGTATTCAGAAACTGTATAAGCCTTCTCAAAGTTTTCAACAATTAGACTGAACACCTGTCTTATCGCCACCATGTGATCTGTTTTCTCCCTTTCCATTCTCGTTTGTTTATCGTCGAATCTGAGGCATTGAAGGAGAAAACGAAATCTGTTTATGCCAATTGTGGGAAGAAATATTTCAACTCATGTGCCATCTGTTTGCCACAAATCAAGTGAACTTAGTCGATGGGCACGCATTACGTCAGTCTAGGACAATAATCCCAATAAGGCCTTTATTTCAGCTTTATTAGTTTGTTGTGCATCTCTTTCCCTTGAAAAGTTTCACTGGATACTTTGAATGTACCTATTAGGGCAGTCAACGAGTGTCAATCAATCCTGTGCATTTGATGTTAGATTCACGTTACTATCTTACTTGTAGTATTTGGGAGTTTGAATGCATGACATTTCAGTTACCTTAATTATGCTTATAGAGAGTTGATACCATATATTACAGATAATAAAATTCATTTGTTTCCTCAATAAATTGCCTCCAAAATTGAGGTGTGTGTTATACTTGAATTTAATACAACAAGTCCAGTGTTTGAGTGAAAATTCATAAGACTTTTATCCATTGTGGGTAGTTGCCTTAAAAATGGCCATATGTGTAATGCTGTAGGAAATCTATTTCTATCTATCAACTTTGGATTCAAGTGGCAGCAGCAGTGCATTGATGCAACAAACATAAGTTACTGGGATTCACAAACTTGCTAACAGCTTCACAAGCTGCCCCGCAATCGCAAACCCAGATCATTGTCTAGCCCGTGGTGCGTCACTGCAGTCTAGAGTGTTGGCGAACTTGAAAGTCTTTTGTGTTGTTTGGTAACAGAAGAATATATTCTTTAGTAGGTAGCTTCACAATGGAAAAAATAAAACGTTCTCATATGATGCAGGCTATACATAAAAAATAATAGCATACATAAAGCAACGTGGAAACAGAGCAGCTGAGCAGCATTTCCGTCCTCCAGCAACAGAAAAAATCACTTGCTATTGGCAGACTAGTAATGGAGAACTGAAAAACATGTGAAAGGCTAAATGTGCAAATAGAGGACTGAATACAAAATGGCCAAAACTAGAAGATAATGTATTGAAATGGATTCAAGCACACCATCTAAATTGTATTGGAATTACTACAAACATGACTCAAATACATGCATGTAAGCTAGTGCTACATTGGAACTTAACAGATGTTAAGGGTGGAGTTTGTTGGTTTTACAGGTTTCTGGAGTGTCAAGGACTTTGCATGCAAAACAAGGCCAAAACATCTCATAAAATGCCACAAGCATATGAAGAGAAGAATATTAATTTTCCATCACATTATTATACAACAGTGAAAGAAAACCAACGTGAAACTAAGCTAAATAATGAATAAGGACTTGATGTGCCAAGTAACAAAATTGTTGTCATAAAAAGTGCTAAAAAAGGTAACTATAAAAACAAGTGAACATGAAAAAATGAACTGCACTGTTGTTCTTTGATGTTGTGTTGATGGTACTAAACTTAATCCAGTGATCATCTTAAAGTTCTAAACAAGGTCAAAACCTCCTGAAACACTGCCAGGTGTTGTTCACATATTTGACAAGGCTTGGATGGACGAAGCTGGTATGAAATTATGGATTAACACAGTGTTGAAGCGAAGGAAAGTCACTTGATTGAAAAAGAGTTCTCTTCTTGTGCTGTATCACTTTAGTAGTTATTTATAAAATTCTATGAAAGGGAAATTGAGTCAGTTAAATACAGAGCCTGCTGTTATTGCAGGATGACTTGCTTCACAGTTGCAATTCCTTGATGTCTTAACAAATACAATACACTACACTGAAGAGCCAAATAAGCTGGCACACCTGCCTAATATCATGTAGGGCCCTAGTGAGCATGCAGAAATGCCGCAGCACAACATGGCATGAACTCAGCTAATGTCGGAGGTAGTGCTGGGGGAGAATTGACACCAAGAATCTTGCTGGGCTGACCATAAATCAGAAAGAGTACGAGGGAATGGAGATCTTATTTGAAGAGTATGTTGCGAGACATCCCAGTTATGCTCAGTACTGTAATGCCAGGGGAGTTTAATGCCCAGCAGAAGTGTTTCTCAGTGTCTTTATGGAGCCACTCTGTAGCAATTCTGGACATGTGACATGTCACATAGTCCTGCTGGAATTGCCCCACTCCATCAGATTGCACAATTGACATGAATGGATACAAGTGATCAGACAGGATGCTTATGTACGTGTCACCTGTCAGTCACATCCAAATGTATCATGTGTCCATATCACTCCAGCACACACCCCACACCATTACAGAGCCTCCACCTTGAACAGTTCGCTCCTGACAAGCGGGGTCTATAGATTCATGAGGCTGTCTCCATACATGTACACATCCATCTGCTCAATAAAATTTGAAATGATATCCATGTGACCAGGCAACATGTTTCAGTCATCAACAGTCCAATGTCAGTGATGACAGGCCAAGGTAAGGCGTAATGCTTTGTCATGCAGTCATCAAGGGTGCATGAGTGGGCCTTCGGCTCCAAAAGCCCATATCAGTGATGTTCTGTTGAATGGTCTGCACGCTGATACTTATTGATGGCCCACTATAGAAACCTGCAGCTATTTGCACAAGGGTTGCACTTCCATCACATTGAATGATTATCTACATTTTTTTTTCTTCATTTCGTTCATGTAGTATCTTTTTCTGGCCACAGCGATTTCAAAAATTTTATATTTTAGCAGATTCCTGTTTTACACTCATGATAAGGTCATACAGGAAGATCCCCACTTCATTGCTGCCTCAGAAATGCTGTGTCCCATCACCATGCTCTGTCTGTAACACCACATTCAGACTCAATTAAATCTTAATTACCCGCTATTGTTGTAGCAGTAACTGAAAAAATAGCTCCATCAGACACTTGTTGTCTTACACAGGCATTGCCGACTGCAGTGGTCATATCCTGTTTGTTTACATATCTCTGTTTGAATATGCAGCTTATACCAGTTTTCTGTGGCACTTCAGTGTATTTAAAGTGTATGGAAGAGAAATGGAACAAATGGATGATGGAATAAGCCCGACATGAATTCATGACAAAGGGAGTTCTAAAATGATCTACAAACAAACAAGTGTGTCAGTCGGAAAAGCAGTTGTGAGCTAGGGTGAGAGAAAATATCATTGTTAAATCTTTCAAGAAATAATGCTTTTAATGGTAGTGAAGGTCGTCTTATATATAAAGAGGACAGTGATGCTGAGGGAAGAGGAAAGGCCAGATAATGAATTTCAGTGATTTCAAAGGTCATTTTGGTTTTATAAACTAAGAAATTTTTAGGCTGACTTTGCAATCTAATTAAAAATGGTAAAAATGTAATTTTCTTAAAAATTGCTTGAAAATTAAGGTGCACCTTACAGTCTGTAAAATATGGTAGTTGTTTTCTTTGAAAGGAGTTTGATTTGATCTGATGAGCTCACATCAAATAATGCACGTAAGGATTGTTGCTGCTGTCCAGAGGGTCATCAGATTATGTCAGTGCTACTGTTGTTTACTATCTGCTCCTTACATCTCACCATGGGTCTAAACACAGTCCTACTGCAGTAGCACCAAAGATGTTTTATAGGAAGCATTAGTTACAACTACATAAACATAACTGTGTAATGGAAAAAACTGCCATTGGGTAATTGAAAAATATGAAATTGTAATCTATTTAGTAAAAGTCTACATATAGTTTAAACAAGGTTATGTTACATCAAGAGAGAAGTAATTCTTTTGAATTGAAATTAATTTGTAAGTCTAAGTTTATAAAAATAATACTATTTTGGGATCTAAAGAACAAATCAGTATTTCAGAATGAGATTTTCACTCTGCAGCGGAGTGTGCGCTGATATGAAACTTCCTGGCAGATTAAAACTGTGTGCCCGACCGGGACTCGAACTCGGGACCTTTGCCTTTCACGTGCAAGTGCTCTACCAACTGAGCTACCGAAGCACGACTCACGCCCGGTACTCACAGCTTTACTTCTGCCAGTATCAATCTCCTACCTTCCAAACTTTACAGAAGCTCTTCTGCGAAACATGCAGAACTAGCACTCCTGAAAGAAAGGATACTGTGGAGACATGGCTTAGCCACAGCCTGGGGGATGTTTAGAGAATGAGATTTTCACTCTGCAGCGGAGTGTGCGCTGATATGAAACTTCCTGGCAGATTAAAACTGTGTGCCCAACCGAGACTCGAACTCGGGACCTTTGCCTTTCACGGGCAAATGCTCTACCAACTGAGCTACCGAAGCACGACTCACGCCTGGTACTCACAGCTTTACTTGTGCCAGTATCTGTCTCCTACCTTCCAAACTTTACAGAAGCTCTTCTGCGAAACATGCAGGACTAGCACTCCTGAAAGAAAGGATACTGTGGAGACATGGCTTAGCCACAGCCTGGGGGATGTTTCCAGAATGAGATTTTTCACTCTGCAGCGGAATGTGCGCTGATATGAAACTTCCTGGCAGATTAAAACTGTTTGCCCGACCGAGACTCGAACTCGGGACCTTTGCCTTTTGCGGGCAAGTGCTCTACCAATTGAGCTACTGAAGCACGGCTCACACCCGGTACTCACAGCTTTACTTCTGCCAGTATCCGTCTCCTACCTTCCAAACTTTACAGAAGCTCTTCTGCGAAACATGCAGAACTAGCACTCCTGAAAGAAAGGATACTGTGGAGACATGGCTTAGCCACAGCCTGGCAGAAGTAAAGCTGTGAGTACCGGGCGTGAGTCGTCCTTCGGTAACTCAGTTCGTAGAGCACTTGCCCGCGAAAGTCAAAGGTCCCGAGTTCGAGTCTCGGTCGGGCACACAGTTTTAATTTGCCAGGAAGTTTCATATCAGCGCACACTCCGCTGCAGAGTGAAAATCTCATTCTGGAAACATCCCCCAGGCTGTGGCTAAGCCATGTCTCCACAGTATCCTTTCTTTCAGGAGTGCTAGTTCTGCATGTTTCGCAGAAGAGCTTCTGTAAAGTTTGGAAGGTAGGAGACGGATACTGGCAGAAGTAAAGCTGTGAGTACCGGGCGTGAGTCGTGCTTCGGTAGCTCAGTTGGTAGAGCACTTGCCCGCGAAAGGCAAAGGTCCCGAGTTCGAGTCTCGGTCGGGCACACAGTTTTAATCTGCCAGGAAGTTTCAAATCAGTATTTGTTGCATACCCACAGGCTTTTGATCACTGCTGCACATCATTTTTTCATTGAATCCAGAAGCTTTTGTAACAGGTCAATTTGGTGTTCTGACCACAGGTCCAATAAGATACCATCAAATGGATCCTTGTTTGAGTAGCTTCTACCATGAACACATCAATTCAGTGCATATCAGAGGTTTTCAGTTGGATTTAGATCTGGACAATGGCTTAGTTACTTAAACAGTTTGTTTTTGGCCTGAAAAGAATTTTTTTAGAAAATGAAGAGATGTGTGTTTTGAATCATTGACCTGCTGAAATATCCAGTTATGTGACATATTCTGTCTTCTATATGGAATCATTATTTTCTAAAATGTTACTGCACAGGAAACATCTCCATGACATGACACTTCAAACACCATGCTTAGTGATCTGTAGCTAATCATTGTTTTGTCCCTTTAGTTTTTTGTTATATTTACAGAGTGAGTAACTGTTGCCACCTAGAATAACTCTGTAAGTATGAGAGTAGCTGAAAAATTTGTGGGACAAATGTTGTATGGTACAATGGGGACCACTATATGACGTTAGTGTTTTGTTACTAGATGGGGTCGCATCAAAGATATGAAGGTCAACTTTGTTTTTTTAATGGGAGGCTAAAGTTTGGTACTTACTTTCTGATAGCGGTTATCGAGATGAATCCAGTTATGTGCAACAACGTCTTTGAAGGTCAATGAAGGTAAAAGTGTGGCATGAAAGTCCATTTAGAAAATGTGTTCGAAGTGATCATCATTGGTATCAATGCAGTGCTGCAATCTTCTTATCATGGATTGAGTGGTATTTCTTATCACATCAGCACTTACTGAAGTACATGCTCTTACAATTCTTTCTCATCTCATGTAAACAGTAAATATTGACATGTAAACACCATTCAATGGTTTTGCAATACAACAGTAACAGGAACAGTAACACTAGTGACATTGAATCAAGTGAATGTGAATGATGTATTCCTTCGAATAACAAGTAGATATGCTTCTCATTTATGGAGAATGCCAACGAAATTCAGTGAGAGTTGGTACTGTTGCACTGTGGTTCGAGATCCTTGTGCTACTTTGTGTCAAATCGCAAGGGAATCTGGCATGAGCCAGAGTAATGTTGTTCATCTTCTGCATCACCACAAATATCACCCTTACCATATCAGTCTCCACCAAAAAATAACTTGTACGGATTGTATGCATTACATTAAAGTCTGCTGATGGGCTCAACTTCGGATTCCGAGGGATGACTCATTTACTAATTTACTTTTATTTACTGACAACGCTACATTCATGAACAATACAAATGTTAATTTGCATAACATTCATTACTGAGCAACTGAAAATCCATGTTGGTTGCTCAATGGTGCACACAAGGTGCAATGTGGTATTCTGGAGGAAGGAATTATAGGCCCCTACTTTGTCAAAGGCAGTGTTAATAGTAGTACACCACATTCCTGCAAGAAACAGTAGGTCCGTTATTGGAAGAAATACCTTTAGGAACAAGGAACAGAACATGGTATCAACATGATGGGTGTACAGCACATCTTACGCTGATGGCTAGAAATGAGTTGCAGAGACAATTACCAAATTGTTGGATTGGATGCGGAGGTGATGTCATGGCGGCTTGATGCCATGATGCCTGTGGATTATTTATTTATATTTTTATTTACACATTAAGTTCCATAGGACCAAACTGAGGAACAAATCTCCAAGTTGATGGAACGTGTCAGTTCATGAAATTACAACATAAAAGTAATAACAGATAAAAATAAATTTTCATGAATCTGAAAAAGTCAGTCCATAAGTTTCAGCAAACGCTATCAGCAATCAATAAGAATTAGTTTAATTTTTCAAAACTCCTCGAAAGAATAGGAGTGACCAGTAAGAAACTCTAGTTTTGATTTGAAAGCGCGTTGATAACTGCTAATATTTTTTAATTCAGGTGGTAGCTTATTGAAAACAGATGCAGCAGTATACTGCATACCTTTTGACACAACAGTTGAGGAAGTCTCATCCAAATGCAGCTTTGAATTCTTCAGAGTATTAACTGAGTGAAAGTTGCTTATTCTTGGGAATAAACTAATATTGGTAACAAGAAACGACAATTCAGAATATACACATTGGGAGGCCAATGTCAAAATATGTAGAGTCGTGAACAGAGGTCGACAAGAGGTTCATGACTCACACCACTTATTGCCCAAACCGTCTGTTTCCGACCCAAAAATATGCTTTTAGAATGGGAAGAGTTATCCCAGAATATAATAACATACGACATAAGAGAATGAAAATAAGCAAAGTACACTAATTTTGGTGTCGAACGATAATTCACCTCTGATACCATTCGAATAATAAAGATGGCAGTATTAAGTCTTTGATCAAGATACTGAATGTTGGCTTTGCACGACAGCTTACTATCTGAACACGTAAAAATTTGAACTGTTCAGATTCACTAATCATATGCCCATTCTGTGAAATTAAAACGTCAAGTTTTGTTGAATTGTATGTTAGAAACCATAAAAACTGAGTCTTACTGTGATGTAGCGTTAGTGTATTCTCTACAACTGAGGTCCTGTACTGCACTATTTGAAACCAAGGCAATGTTTCACACAACATCCTTTACTACCAGGCTAGTGTCATCATCAAATATAAATATAATTGTTACCTGTAATACTAGAGGACATATCATTTATCTAAATAAGGAACAGGAGTGGCCCCAACACTGATCCCTGGGTGTTTGTAAAAGACATTGTTTGTAAAGACATTCCAACTACACCTGAAAACATGCGAGAGAGAGAATTGTCAGAGAATGTGCTTCGATAATAGCCAATGTGATAAGGAATACCACTCAATCCATAAGAGGATTGCGGCACGCAGTCCGGAACCGTGCGACTACTACGGTCGCAGGTTCGAATCCTGCCTCGGGCATGGATGTGTGTGATATCCTTATGTTAGTTAGGTTTAAGTAGTTCTAAGTTCTATGGGACTGATGACCTAAGCAGTTGAGTCCCATAGTGCTCAGAGCCATTTGAACCATTTGATTGCGGCACTGCATTCATACCAATGACCATCACTTCGATCACCTTCTGTAACTGGACCTTCATGCCACCTTTGACATTCGTTGACCTTCAAAGACATCATTGTTAAACAAAATTGTTACACATCATTGGATTCGTCTCTGTAGCCACTATCAGAATATATGTAACAAAAAACAAAAAAAGTTGATCTTCATATATCTGAAGGAACAAAAACCAGTGTCATATTATGGCCCCCATTGTACCATGCAACTTCTGTCCCACAAACCTCTCAACTCCTACCATTCTTCGAGTTATTCTTGGTGGCAATAATTCGTGACACCCTGTATACTGGACACCATCAGAAAATAATTACGTTAAATTAATTTTTGTCACTCCATAAAACCTTAGACTTATATTTGGCATTCCAAGTTCGGGGTTTCCTTGTAAACTCTATACTTTCATTTTGCGGATTTATGAGAGGGTTTATGTCATTTATCATGTAAATCACCTGTTACTAAGTGACTTTTTATAGTAGATGTGTGTCAGCTCAGTCCATTATATTGCTTCAGATCACCCCTGATTTGTTGAGATGTTTCTCTTGGAGCAGCAGCTGATTGCTTGCAAATCATTCTGTCCTTCCTCCTCACTCTTCAAGGATGACCTGACCTTGTCTTACTGGTTACTGTTGTTTCCAGCTTTTGCCATTTACTGTGCACACTTGTTAGTGGTTGTGGTATCCCACTCTCTACAGCAGTGCTAGACTGCTACCTCCCAATCTTGAAGACATGCAAAACAGCTTGTCTCACATCAAGCGAGTGTTCTGTTTTGTTATACTTCTAGTTCTCAGCAAGTAAACAATCACTGAGTGAATACCTGAGTTATAGTTAATGAATACCATACCATCAAGGCAAGTTAGATACTTTTGAGCTAAAGGAATATATACTTATATTGTTGTTGTATGGTTTTGCTTGTTCACTAGATACATAACCACAGCATCATGCAGCTCATGATGGAGTTACACTTACATGTGTTGCTCTTTCGTGACTGCATGCAAGCAGTACTGACAGCATAACAACGCATCTGCAGAATATTTCTGAACACTGCTGTAGCCTAACAAAATCTTCCAAATACTGTTATCTGCGTATTTGCAGAGACTGACATTCTTTCTGTAATTTGTTTGCAGTACATACACAATCACTATGCTTTACTGAGAAGGTAATCACAAATGTGGAACAAAAATTTTTTTCTCCTGCTCAATTACAGGGCAGCTAAGGTTTTCCATTTCTTTATGCTACTCCTTCATCTTCACACTTTTTTCTTTCCACTCACCTGATGTCCAATTTCAATCTTGTCTTTCTGGAACTATTTTGCTATGGAGAAATTATCAACTCAATACTGCTTCTGTCTTTGGTGTGACTTTTCAATTTCTTGCTTATTTATGCAAGTTCCTTGGAGGTCTTTGTGCACTTGTGTAAACCAATGACGCAGTTTAACTTTTCAATATGCTAAGACTCATTAGCCTTCTTTGCCATATTTTGTCTCCAGTTATTTTCTTAAATACTTATATATACTTCTGTACTGTTTCTGAATTTCAACACTAGCAGGAACAGTAAGACTAGTATCATTGAATCAAGTGAATGTGAATGATGTATTCCTTCGAAGATCAAGTAAATATGCTTCTCATTTATGTAGAATGCCAACGAAATTCAGTGAGAGTTGGTACTGTTGCACTGTGGTTCGAGATCCTTGTACTACTTTATGCCAAATCGCAAGGGAATCTGGCATGAGCCAGAATAATGTTGTTCATGTTCTGCATCACCATAAATATCACCCTTACTGATTTTCTGTGTCCTAATATTGCCTTTCTTGGTAATTTTCATTATCTTTGTTGATTCTAAAATTAGAGTTCATGATGCAGATGTGTGTTCTGGCAAAATGACTGCCTTGTGAGTCAGAGGTCCTGCACTTTTGGAGAATGAATTTTTACTATAAACATCTTCTGTTAACTGAAATGCGAGGCCACCATTCATAGTCTTCCTCTTGTGGCTCCCTTTTCCCGACCATTTGGCTATATGACTTCTCATAGATCCTTAAAGCCGAGCGAGGTGGCGCAGTGATTAGCACACTGGACTCGCATTCAGGAGGACGACGGTTCAATCCCGTCTCCAGCCATCCTGATTTAGGTTTACCGTGATTTCCATAAATCGTTTCAGGCAAATGCTGGGATGGTTCCTTTGAAAGGGCACGGCCGATTTCCTTGCCAGTCCTTCCCTAACCCGAGCTTGTGCTCCATCTCTAATGACCTCGTTGTCGATGGGACATTAAACACTAATCACCTCCACCACCAGATCCTTAAATCTGTTTTCCCCTGATACTCTTATGCTTCGTGTTTGATTGGTATGTTGCAGTCTTGTTGTTACCTACTACTGCTTCTTATCAGCAGAGATGAGTAGTCATGCTTTTCATATTGTTTTTCTTTCTCTCTTTTTTGTGCTTTCTCTACACCGTCAGCATTGCTAAATTAGCTACGAAAGTTGAACAGACAATTTTGACATCCATTTTCTAACCAAGTAGTATTCATCTTCTGGTATTGGAGTCTGACAAGTGCTCCATCTGTTCAGTGTTCACTTTCTAGTATGGCCGGAGAGAAGAATGGCCTCATTTGAGATAAGAACAGACTTATCTATGTCTGACTCTGGAATTCATCGTCTGTTTGGAATTGTGCTTTTTTATTGGCACCTAAGCTATCTGATATTCTCAAATCATGTTATTGTTGACCTCAAACTTTTTGGTGGTGTATATGGGGGGTTAACTGCCAACAATTTAGCTAAATGTATTTTTCTTACAATTTGTCCCTTTTCCTTGCATCCACAGTCAGGCAGACGTTTATAAAGGAAAATATTTTCTCCCTAGACTGTTATGGAATGTATTTATTCAAAATTAATTTGGCAGCTGTATGATTCTCAAGTGGTAGCCCAGTGTGACGTCTGTATCCTTTATGATTCCATTTGAGGTAATACTTTCCTTGTGTTAACCATGTTTACAAATTCCATATTCATTGCAGGATGGGAGTCTTCATAATATGTATGTCGAGGCAATGGTAGTATTTCATGTACTAATTTCTATCGAAGTCATGTCGTATTGCACATCTTAATATCCACTTCGCAAGCACTAGGCATGACATTTAAGAACTTGACTTAGTTCATAGTAAACTGTCACTTGAGAATGGCAAAACAGGCAAAATTCCAGTTGTGAATAATTACATTTAATAGCAGTTCAGGCAGAAAATGTTCTCATCTCCATTATGTGCCAGATTGAGGATAAAAATGTAATTAAATTTTGTGTTTTCCTCTGGCACTTCATCAGATGCTCCTCAACATTGTTCTCAGGACTGTTTTACTTCCTGCATTGTTCTTGTTATCCTGATTTATTGGTGTATGTGCATTAATTATTGTGTAACTCTCTTATAAATATTGAATGATTACAGGGAGAGAGTCCCTCTCGATGTAACGGAAAATTACTGTACCTATTGCAACATACATTTGCCATTTATTATTGCAGAGCCTTGTTCTGGAGTAGTTTCATGAATTTCTTCCCTGTGTTCTCTGTGAAAAATCTAGAGTTCTCTGAATGTGGTATTTCTTTATCTGTGTATGTGCTATATTGTAATGCCAATTTTAACTTCTTGTACATTTACAATGTCTGGAAGTATTTTGAGTTTGTCAATATTTGTTAATGTTGGTTATTTTACAGTCCAAGGCTGTATGTAGTTTTGGCTGTGAACTTACTGAACTGCCCAGTGTGCCCAAGCAGTTCTAGGCACTTCAGTCTTGAACTGCACGACCGCTACGGTTGCAGGTTCAAATCCTGCCTCGGGCATGGGTGTGTGTGATGTCCTTAGGTTAGTTAGGTTTAAGTAGTTCTACGTTATAGGGGATTGATTATCAAAGATGTTAAGTCCCTTAGTGCTTATAGCCATTTTTTTAAACTTATTGTTGGGTTTAGAAGTCACTACTCACCTCTCCAAGTCGGTCTGGGCTACTCAGATGATGGAGGTCCAAATGTTTCACTTATGATGGTCGATTCATCTGTCAGTGAATGGCATTTTTCATAATACAAAAAGGAAATGAAAATTTTACACAAGGCATAAGTGCATGACAGATTAAAGATGCTTATGGTCACTTTTATTTGTGAAGTGTCTAGTAGGAAGTATGGCTACAACTGACTTATTGGTTTGTGTAGTGATTTACAGTACTGAAGAGAAAGTGAGGAAATGGAGAGTGAATTCTCACTGACATTCTGTTTCATTAACTGCAACAGTTTTCAAGCCTCACTTACAGCATTTTGTGGACCTATCACATGTTGGTGGGCATTAATAGAACGCTATTTACTGTCTTATCTGTTGTAAATCACTGGCCATTTCTTCAAATATTTCAGGTGGAAACCTCAACAAGATACACGTCCAATAGTGCAAGGTAAGTTTTCATAATTCACTGCAGAACTTTTTGAGAAATATAAATTTTTATTTATTAATTGTGAGAGTACTTCAGATATAAAATGCAGTACTGTAATTATTCAGTATTACCGATAAGCGACAACATTACAAGACAGTATGATCAAGTAATGCTATTCTCTGCAACAACCATTATGTGACTGCTTCTAGATAAATACAGCAAATCTAATATCGGTACAGGAAAATAAAAGTTCAGGTGGAATGTCAGCAGCTCTATTATGCTTAATGCACAATGTCACATGAAAATCACTGAAATTCAACAGATTAGTGTTGATGGGCACAAACTAATGTCATACTGCAGTAGAACAAATAAGAAGAAAGGGTGAGTGGCTATATACCCAAAAATTGCAGCTGATTCCCAGCCTTCTAGGTGAATGAACATAGTGTTGAACAGCTCTATCAATGCTGTGCCACAGTGGTGCTCAGGAAACACACAAGTTTGTATGGTGACAGTTTATGGGCCACCAACAAGAAGAAACGTAAGTAGCTGGTGCCAGTTTCAGTAAGACTGTGAAGACTTAACTGGTGAATCCTAATTCTCTTTGTTTCTCCTTCATCTCAGTGTGTTCCTGAAGAATTGCCCATTCATTAGACACATTAAAGGTAACAAGGTAATGCATAATTCGCAAGGTAATGAATAATTCCCAGCTCCATGTCAACAGGTAGGGTTTGTACATACCCTCTGATACAGGCAAGGTAGAGAGAGGGGGTGACTACCTAAGCTGTTACTTTCCCAAATATTGGTCCCTCTTTCAGGAGTTCGGGAGGTGTGGCCTGAGGTGTGAACCGTCATCTACAGTGGGTGAATCCTCCTCTGAGTGGACCCCAGTTGGAAGGAGCATGCCATTGGAGATGTTGGCAATCATGGGGATTTTTTTTTCAATGATTCAAACACCATCTTAGTGTGTGTCTAATAAACGTAAAGAGAATGAGGCTAAAGATTTGAAGGCCCTCCCAGCTGCACATCGATTCCTTATGGTATCACGTACCGGAGGTGGTCAGTCTTTTCCTATGTTTTATGCATGCATTATTCTGAAAGATGTTCTTGCAGTTGCAGGCCCTGTGAAGTTCTTTTCTCATTTATGTAATGGTACTTTGTTTCTGAAGATGTATTGCGATTTTCAAGCCCAACAACTGCTTACACCATCACTCCTCCAGAGTTATCCTGTCCCCATCCAGATCATCTGAGTGAAGGACATAAAATCCCACCCTGTTACTTGCAGTTGTTAGCTTGTCAAAATCCGTGCATTTTACCATCTGACATTTACAGTACGAGACCTGAGCTTCTCCTGGCGTAAACTATGTTCAAAGTACTTACGGGCATTCAGCCAGGTTGAATTTTCGACAACTGCCGATATTTCGGCGGATGCACCCTCCGCCATTTTCAAGGCTTAACTGCAACGACCAGACGAAGTGCAGAAAACACGAGAGCTCGGTTCTGCGAGTCTAACAGAAAAGATAACACACCTAAACAAAAGCCACCAAAGACAAACGAAGTCAGAGCTATCGATAGTAAGAAACTATGGACTGGTAGTTGAGGAAACGTTAACTCTGTCCCTATGTTTTTTAACAAGTGAAAGAGCAGGATTCCAGGCCGAGTTTAAACAAAAGCCTCCATCCCTATTCACAAGGTTGCTAGCCAATTTAATTTCAACAGACTCCTTAATCACACTATCCCAATAGCCGGACGTGCATGCTAATATCTCGGTATTATTATACCACATGGGGTGACCAGTGTCCAAACAATGTTCGGCAATAGCAGATTTGCTAGGCTGCTGTAGTCGCGTGTGCCGTTTATGTTCAATACACCGGTCCTCCACGGTCCTGATGGTCTGACCAATGTATGCCATGCCACAGCCACGAGGAATGCGATAAACACCTGCCTTACGTAAATCAAGATCATCCTTAACAGACCCCAAAAGCGCTTTAATCTTAGATGGAGGTCGGAAAACACATTTCACATTGTATTTCCGTAAAATACGACCTATCTTGTTTGAAGTGCTTCCTATGTAGGGCAAAAAGGCAATAGATTTAGGAGTCAACTGAGAATTATCATCAGTCACCTGGCGCACAGTTGGTTGATATCGCAACGCCCGTTCAATCTGTCTTTCACTATACCCATTGTGGCGGAAGGTAGCCTCAAGATGGGCCAGCTCAGCAGGCAACGTCGGAGATGACATGTGCCCTGTGTACCAGGGTACGAAGTACCCCTTCACTTTGGGCCGGATGATGACAACTGTCCGCCTGCAGATACAAGTCAGTGTGAGTACGCTTCCTATAAACTGCATGTCCCAACGATCCATCCACCTTCCTCCTAACCAAAACGTCAAGAAAGGGAAGGCAACCATCCTCTTCCACCTCCATGGTAAAACGAATGTTGGGGTGGATCGAGTTTAGATGTTCTAAAAAGGCATTCAAATTCTCCCTGCCATGCGGCCAAACAACAAAAGTCTCGTCAACGTATCTGAAAAAACAGGCAGGTTTCAATGGCGCCGACTCCAATGCACGCTCCTCGAAGTCTTCCATGAACAGATTTGCAATCACAGGAGATAACGGGCTACCCATCGCAACTCCATCTGTCTGCTCGTAATACTGGTCATTGAATAAGAAATACGTGGACGTCAACACATGTCGAAACAAATTAGTTAGTTCCAATCCAAACTTCACTTCAATTAACCGCAACGAATCAGACAAAGGAACACGAGTAAAGAGCGAGACCACATCAAAACTTACTAACATATCAGAGTCATTCAACTGCATTCCCTCCAAACATAGGAAGCACTTCAAACAAGATAGGTCGTATTTTACGGAAATACAATGTGAAATGTGTTTTCCGACCTCCATCTAAGATTAAAGCGCTTTTGGGGTCTGTTAAGGATGATCTTGGTTCACGTAAGGCAGGTGTTTATCGCATTCCTTGTGGCTGTGGCATGGCATACATTGGTCAGACCATCAGGACCGTGGAGGACCGGTGTATTGAACATAAACGGCACACGCGACTACAGCAGCCTAGCAAATCTGCTATTGCCGAACATTGTTTGGACACTGGTCACCCCATGTGGTATAATAATACCGAGATGTTAGCATGCACGTCCGGCTATTGGGATAGTGTGATTAAGGAGTCTGTTGAAATTAAATTGGCTAGCAACCTTGTGAATAGGGATGGAGGCTTTTGTTTAAACTCGGCCTGGAATCCTGCTCTTTCACTTGTTAAAAAACATAGGGACAGAGTTAACGTTTCCTCAACTACCAGTCCATAGTTTCTTACTATCGATAGCTCTGACTTCGTTTGTCTTTGGTGGCTTTTGTTTAGGTGTGTTATCTTTTCTGTTAGACTCGCAGAACCGAGCTCTCGTGTTTTCTGCACTTCGTCTGGTCGTTGCAGTTAAGCCTTGAAAATGGCGGAGGGTGCATCCGCCGAAATATCGGCAGTTGTCGAAAATTCAACCTGGCTGAATGCCCGTAAGTACTTTGTACATTTACGGTACGGTTTTCACTATGCCATGCATAATGGAGGATGTACCCACTCTCACTTGCAACTTCATGTTCAGTATTGTAGTAGTGAAATCATCCAGCTCACAGTAGCATCCCCGTCTCCTCCTACAGCTGCGTAACAAGCCATCAGATCCTTGCACCCTGATAGCGAAATTACCTGCTGCACAACTGTCAGGCTCAAAGGACAAAAGCAATACTCCTGCAAAGACTTTCTACAGCTAAAAACAGTCTTCATCTTCCAACTACAAACCTCTAAGAACAGTCGGTTTTCTTCTTCCCTGGCTTGGAGATCCCCTTCAGTGCTTTTGGCTCACATACCCTCACCTGGCTGACGTCCGTTTTGCTGGTGCCCACTGCCTACTAATATTCTGCCATGGAATTCAGTGGCTGACAAAGGGAGAATGCCAGTATGTTTGTAGATCTCATGGAACAGGATTCTCGAGCCTATGCCCCCTGTAGCAGTGAATTTTTTGAGGCTGGCACCCAGCAGCCACCAGAATGACTAACCTTCCTTTGTTCCCTCCTCCCCAATCCCCATTATAACTCTTCTGCAGTGGGACATTCCTGGCACTAGATCCAACAAGGAGGAATTACAACTGCTCTTGGAATTGCAGTGTGCATTTGTTTTCTACTTCCAAGAAAAAAAATTTCCTTTTGATCCTTGTAACCTTTCCCCCAAGGACACCATTCCACCTCACAGGGGAACCATGCTGGTCATCCATCTCATTAAGCACTTCGCTGCTAGCTGTTGCAGTCTGCATTTTCCTTCCTCATTTCACCTTTTCTCTTTGTAAAATCTACAAAAATCGTTGAATTGGCTCCGAGCACTATGGGACTTAACATCTGAGGTCATCAGTCCCCTAGAACTCGGAACTACTTAAACCTAACCAACCAAAGGACATCACACACATCCATGCCTGAGGGAGGATTCGAACGTGCGACCATATTTGTCGCGCGGTTCCAGACTGAAGCTCTTAAAACCGCTCGGCCACTCCGACCGACTAAAATCTACACCCCTCCATCATTTGCTGTTACCAAGACGGAATTACTCCAGCTCATTGTTCACCTCCCTTACTCCTTTTTGCTGCTTGGCGACTTTAATGCCCACCATCTGCTTTGGGGCTCGTGGAGAGCCTGTCCATGAGCTGACCTGAATCATCTGTTACCAGTGGAGCACCCACGTTCCTTTCAGATTCCATGCACGTTTATTATCATTTGGATATCTCGTTCTGCACTGTCCAGCTCGCCCATCGTCTTGAATGGTCCATTCCCTCTGACACATACTAAACTGGAGCTTTACTCCTCCCTCCAGACCTTTAAACAGCTGTGATTACCAGGTAAAGTATCTTCCAAACGTTATTTTTACAGCAGAGGAATTTTTCATACCATGCACTAAAAGTGTACTGTAGCATGTCCTGGTCCCTGGTGGACTGAGGCACGCAGCAATGTGATATGCTTGCAGAGATGTGCTCTTCACATTTTGAACCTTCATCCAGATGCATCTGCTAGAATGCTGGTATCCTCTGTAGTCTTTACATTTGGGGCTTCAGAGGTATCATCTGCCCCATTTACTAGAGGAAGTTTGGAAAGACAGTTTTCTCAAGGTTTATATGGTTTGGCTTTGTCACACACATTTATCCAGGAAAATGAGATGCCTGAATGCTCATACTGAGTATCATTGTCTTTGGTATCCCCATTAACCATATTGTGGATTCTCCCACCAGGCACCTCAGCTCCCTTTTTGTCAAGGATTTTACATTCTGTTGCTGTTCTACATCAACGTGTCTCGTTGAGTGGTGTCTTCAGCGTCGTTCCTGTCGTCTATTTTCGTAAAGCATGGGCAGTGGCTTTCACGTTTCCACTGGCAAAACCGTTTATATGAGTATTTGGAGGCGGGATGAGTTTCTTACACCCTCTTTACATCTTGCGCCTTGTGTTCTTCCACTCGCTGAAACTAGAAATTTCGTGGGGCTCATGTCTGATAGGAAACTTCCTTGGTCATCCCATGTATTATTACCTGGCTGTACACAGTATCCAGCCCCACAGTGTCCTACATCTCCTAAGTGGTACTTCCAGGGTAGCGGATAAAACCACCCTCTACCAACTTTTTTATACCATGCCCACTAATAACTAGATTGTGGGTATTTAGTTCGTTCCTCTGCATCTCTGTCCATCTTTTGCTGTCTTAACACACTCCACGACCATAGGATATGTTTCACCACTGGTGGCCTTTTCACCAGTCCGGTTGAGAGTCCATGCAGAAGATGCTGAACTACTAGTCATACTGGCATGATGTCCTCAGTGGATAGCTATGCCATTTCTATTTCACACCTGGTCACTCATCCTATTCCCTCTTATTCATTGACTCCCTAGCCTGCCAGTATGGGCATGCCATATTTCTTTGTTACCTCCCAGAGTTCACTTTTGGATTCTGCTTTGGCAACATATTTCTTGATACCTGCCACAGTCCTGATGGTAGTGAACTCTTCGCCACCTTGGCTTCATGTAGCAGCCTATGTTCATTGTGGACTTCATTTTCTTCACTTTTATAAGCAGGACGCACTATAGGAAAAAATGCATAATTAGTAAGGACTAATCTGTCGCCAAGTTAGAAAATTCATTGCAATATTACTCTACACCAATTGTACTGACAGGCAGTATGTCCACCAGTTGTTAAGTCAAAAATTTTATCATTACTATGCACCATCACTTGCCCCTTCGAGAAATCTAGTAGCCATCCTATTAAATATTTGCAACGGAAGTCAGCAATGTGTTTTCTTTTTATCTCTGATTAAAAACATATTAATGTTTGCATGTACCTCAAATCCTTTAACAAATAGTTTCAAGTATACGTATGAATTGCTAATGTCACAAGAGCCCGGATTTATTGCCACAACTTCCCCAATCCCTAGATGCAATTTATTATTAATTGAGTGGCTTTTGTGTTTCCATACCAGTCAATGCTGCACATAAGTACCTCCAGCTCATATATTGGAAGAAAGTAGTTCGCTTTCAATTTAAACCAATTAGGAGTAGAGTGAACGTGGTTACATCTCATATTCAAATGATGTGGAGACTTGCATACTGCTGGTTTTTATGTATATTTCAGGGAACATGTCGTGCAGAAATATCCTCAGAGGTATGAACTGAAGTCATGGTAGCGTCGAACATTGTACAACAGCTGGTTCCTATTGGTGAAGTGACAACACAATTCTTAAGGGGGCCTTAAATCAACAAGAGCTCCATACCCCGAACAACATCTAAATTGACTGCTCCACGTTTCTTGGATTTCCACATTGTCTCAGGCAGTGTATCCTCCATAAAAACGCTGTGAAATCTCGTTATTTTAAATTTTCTGACGAGTTTAAGCAGCTCTTATGTTTTTAATCCTTCTTTAAAGTACCATTGCTGTGGACCTTTTTTTAATGTACAACCCAAGCTATTTCCTATATTGTAAATATACGCCTTTACCGATAGCGATGGTCTCCATGGTCATACTAGGCCTTTTAGCTGCTTGTAATTTCTTTTCACTTTTCCGTGTGTTCTGTACTGCTTGAATTATGATACAGCTTTCCTAGCTAATGAAACCAGTTGCTGACAGCCCGGCAAATGGAGGTATCGGGAACAGAACTATTGCACCAGATGTCTTTGACATTGGTAGGAACCTGAGCGTTTTAACACATCGTTTCCTTCCTTCCTTCCCCCTCAAGGTACCTTTTGTCGCTCTCAACAATTTTGTAAACATCCCTTAGGTTTTTCTTCTTTAGTATGCAGTGTGCTGCATTCAGTATTGCTTGAAGATCAGTCCAGTACCCAATTTAACTTTGAGCATACATTGCTGAATCAACCACATATGCAGAAATAGGTTGTCTTATATGAATATTCTCCTCTTGACATACATATGTAGCCTTATCAATAAACATTTGGCCTGCAATATGATGAGCTTTATTTGTAGTGTAGGTAACGTTGTCCTCTTTGCATCCATTGTCCAGAACCTTAAAGCCCTTATCAACATAAGCTAGGGACTATTTCAATTTTGTTCCAGCTCCGCAGAAACTGTATCCAGAGATAAAAAAGTTCAAATTGCAGATGTTCGAGAATACCACCTCCAACTTTGTTGATACATTTCCTAGCGCTCATGTCACACTACTGCATGGTTTGAGCTCTTCTTTTCATATTACATTGCAAATTGTGGGTGTTCACCCAGCTTTTGAGCTTTGATGAGAAACTAAGCCATTTCATCAAAGCCCTGTTCGCTTGACATCTTATGACCTGCTCTATGAGGAACATATAGGGTTCAAAGCTTTCCTGTAATTCATTTGTGACATCAATAGGTTTGTTCTTAATTCGTGGTGAACAATGCGATTATACCTGTGAATGACTTGTGGCTGTATCTTCAGCCATTTGCACATATGTTGAAGATTAATTTCTTCCACATTCGGTTTATGATTGTCCAGTTCAACTATTTGGCAATACTAGGTTCCAAATGGGAGAATGATGAATAGTGATTTATCCTAAGTCATTTCAATTCTGCTGTGATATGTCTATCGTAAAATTCACTTCCATCATATGCCTTCAAGCTTGTTGGGCAATCGAGTTAGTCCAGTCTGCAACAATTCTTCAGAAACCTCTCAAACCTTTTTCCCCGTCTTTACTTTCAAAGGTAAGGCCCAAGCGAAAATGGAATGTGTGACTGTGAGAAGGTACTTGAAACCATTATTTGATTGTAAGTAGTCTTGTGTATCTGAGAGACCAGCATACCATGCATAATCCATTCCTCGTATTATCAGAAATATTCTGCATGGAGGTCTGTAAAGCTCATGAACAACTATCTCCTCAATTAGTCGACAATGCATAGTTTTCTAAGCTCAGGTAAGATCGATAATATTTTGTTCCTGTGACCTGCAACCTCTTCACCAGCTAAAGCTGTAAACAGCCATAATCGATCTATGATTCCATTTAGTTACCATAATTTATATATTCTAGATGTAGACTGTTAAGTCTTTCAGTCTGTACTTCGACTATTTTACCTGCACTAGGTGGAGCTGCTAATGCTGGTTCAGTTAAAATCCTGTATTTGTCTCTCTATGAGACTTCCATTCATCCTTTTGAGGTTTTACATGCGTTGGTCATATGTGATATTGGACCACATGTTTTTATAGTTTCTGGGTATATTTTTAACATTTGACATTTTCAAAGTATTAACTGTAACATCGTAGGCAATCTTTCAAATTCCTGGTTCCCTATTCTTATTGCCTTCTTGGTTAAGCATATTGAGTGCTTACCCATCAAATTTGGTTTTGTCCTGATGACCCCATATGTTAACTCAGCCCTGCCCCCCTCCTGTTTCTGCTTTCATCCACAGTCCATGACAGTTGTTCCAGCCTGTCAATTCCTGGCTTAAATATTACAGAGAGATGCTGGTCCTGTTGCAGTTGACCTAACCTTCACAAAACTAACTTCTGTCAAATTGACCTCTGCACCTCAGTTTTTAACATTACAGTTTTTCGACAAATGCTGCTGCTCACTGAGCCATTTTTGAGACAGTTTACAACTTACATATACTTTGAGACAATCGGTGGTGATGGGAGTGAACCGCCTTAGCTATCACAGTTTTGTGCCACACATACGTCAGTTTTGCATTGACTTCTTTAATTTCTCATTGACACAGTACATACCGCTGTATTCGAGCATTCAACACCTCAAGATTCATAGAACCTCCTTTGACAAGACCTTTAGTTCCATTAATTTCGTGTTGACTACCTCCATTTTTTGGGAAATTCACGTGCTTTGCGTCCTCTGAATGAATGTGCAACACATGTGCAAATTTGTATATAGTGTACAATATAGTGAGAGAGGTGCGTTTTGGTGCATTGCCTTTCTGAAAAATGTTGTTGAAATTTTGCCTGTATTGTCCCTCATTCAATTCACTAGTTTTTTGTAACCTGCAAGCTATACTGGGAGTTACTCTGGCAATCCTCACATATAACGAATTCATTGAGTGATATGTCAGCTCCTACATGCGCTAGGAAATTCAGATTGTCTTGTTCAAAAGTTAAAAGGTTGGTGTATCCCAGACCAACAGCTGTGATATGCTGAAGTATGTCTCACTGAAATAAAATACATTGACTTTCGCATGTGGCAAGTAAAGCAAAATTATCTGCAGATATCCTGATTTTCCTCTGAGATGTCACCAAATAAGAATGTGCTGTTTGGTTTTATGTTTTCAGGTGGTGGAATATCACTGCTTTTTCTGGCTTTTTCTGACTGTTGTCCCTTTACTCCTTGCCAAATCTCCTGCAGTAGCTGATGTTCAGACTGAAACAGAATTTTTGAGAAATATATACATGCTCTGAGTGGACTCCCAGAGGATATGTCAACAAACTAGGTTATTTTCTGCAGAATGAAGCCCCAATAACCAAAGCACTTCTAATATCAGGAAGTAATGATCCATTCCTCTTGTTCTTCTGGTTTCTACCTTCATCATTGCAGGACCAGTCATTTAAAGACCCTTGTAGTGAGACAGCTGTGTCCACTTGGTTAGGGTGGTAACTGTTTATTTACATTGAAATGGAGGGTTTTTATAAACTGTAACTTATAGCTGGGTATATCAACAAACATAAATAAGATCGTAACTCAGTGTGCACATCTGGTAACGTTGAATCGAACATTTCCACTTCCATCAATGCACAGAATGCATCATCGAGTCGAACTATGGTAGTTTCCAATGGGTGTAGAATTTGGCAAGCTATCGAATTGCACAGTGTTCCGTAGAATTCGTGGATATGTGACTGCCATCTTTGCCAACACTCTAGCTCATCCTGTACTGCAGATAATTAAAATGTTAAAAATCTACTCATGTAGATCTGTGTTCCCTCTGTCAAGTAATTTAAATGTACCAACTGAATCCCCTACATAGATGGTATGGTCACCTGGTAACATCAGGGGAGAGCATGCTTTTCTGTTGGACAATGCTGATATCTGCTTTGACACATTGCATGGTCAGTGTCAGCAATACAAAAAGAATATTGCTTTGGCATCACTAAATTGAGGTTTTTCAAATAATGCCACTTACTAGAATACCTTATTCGATATTACACTAACATGCTTACACCCACTGGTATTCAAACAGTAGGTTTGATTGAACAGCATTATATTGATACCAGATGCCTGCTGCTGCAACAACTTCACCTTTCTTGCAAGGAAACCACATAGTGTTAGTTAGTGGCTTAAAGGCTTATTTTCTCAATTTCTCTGTTCATGAGCATTAATACTTGAACAGGCTCACAACAGGGAACTTCGATACATGACTTGACATCCTTATCCTATGATGTTTGTCAGAAGTGAACGAACTATTGATCAATTCCTGTAACTATATTTTCGCAACATCTACTACTATTATAATTCTAATTGTATATTATTATTTTATTATTATTATTTTATTGTTGTTGTTTAGCTTCAAATCCCGTGTTTTGTGCACATATTTGTATTTATTTATCAGACACATTTACACGCTTTATTAACTGTGTACTGCATAGAACCACTATCTACATTGCATCACTCGTTTGTTTTGTGTTACTTGCAGCACTTAGATAGCTCGATCCAGTGGTAGCTCTCATAGTAGCAGCAGTAGCACATCATAGTACTGTGAGCTGACACATGTTTTCCTAAGAAGTGACTTATTTGAAATTTTGTCAGTGTTCCTTACCTTCAACTCCTATATTTCGTGTATGTCTGTGTATTTACCATGCGAACTCTGATATGGATTCATATAGTAATTTCTGTGTTCAGATGTGAATGAAGTTGGTCATTCTTCGCTCACAGCTTCAGGTAGTGTTGTCCACCAATCGGTCCACTGCTGCAGTCACCTTGGGTACTGTCTCTGTGTCTCTCTGTCTCTGCCTCTCTCTCTCTCTCTCTCTCTCTCTCTCTCTCTCTCTCTCTCTCTCTCTGTGTGTGTGTGTGTGTGTGTGTGTGTGTGTGTGTGTGTGTGTGTCTGTCTCTCTCTCTCTCTCTCTCTCTCTCTCTCTCTCTCTGTCTCTGTGTGTGTGTCTCTCTCCCTGTCGCTCTCTCTCTCTCTCTCTCTCTCTTTCTGTCTCTGTGTGTGTCTGTCGCGGTGCTCTGTCATTCTGGTTGTTTAGTAAAGTATACAATTGACAAGGTGCATAATACCGCCACTGCATGGTAACAATGGTAAAGTTAGTGACGACAGTGCTACGAAAGCGAGTTAGTGAAGACGAATTTCCCAAATTTCTTCACAGGAAAAGCAAGGTAAGTATTCCAGAATTCTAATAAAGAATAACTGCCTACATGAGTAACTTAGAAGTGGGTATCCTAAATGTAGTGGAGCAGCTTAACACTTAAGAGAGGCAATGCCTCTGGTCCAGATTGTACACCATTCAGTTTCTTTTCAGAATATGCTGATACAATAGCTACATACTTAGCAGTCATGTACAACTCTTCAACTGCAGAAAGATCTGTACATGAAGTTAGGAAATTTACACGAATTACACCAGAACCCAAGAAAGAAAATGGGAGTAATCCGTCAAATGCAGACACATTCCACAAAAGTCGCTTTGCAGTAGGATTTTGGAAAATATAATCAGTTCGAACATAATCAAATGTCATGAAGACATCACTTATTGACAATAGCCTACACATTTGGAAAAAGCCTCTTTATTCTCGCAAAGTAGTGACTGATATTGTCAGACGACATTACATTGATTTCATAATTTTGATATTGAGAAGGCTTTTGACTCAATTCCTGACAAGTGACCTCCGATTAAATTGTGTGTATGTGGAGTATCATCCTAGTTGTGTGCACTGATTCGTGATTTTGTACCAGAAAGGTGACAGTTTGTAATAACTGACAGGAAGTCATCGAAGTAATATCAGACGTTTCTCAAGTGAGTGTTATAGGCCCTCTCTTGTCCTTGATCTAAATACACGATTTAGGAGACAATCCAAACAGCTCTCTTTGATTGTTTTCAGATTATGCTGTCATTTACCTTATTGTAAAGTCATCAGATGATGAAAACGAATTGTGAAGTGATAGACAAGATATCTGTATGATATGAAAAATAGCACTTGACTGTAAATAATGGAAAGTATGAAGTCAACCACATGAGTACTGAACGGACTGTGCTAAATCTCGTTCACATGATAAATTATACAAACCTAAAAACTGTGAAAACTAAATACATGGGAATTACACTTACAAATAAATTATATCATAACATTGATGTAGATAATGCTCTAGAGAAAGCAAACCAAAGACTAATTTCTTGCACACCACTTCGAAAACGTAACAGGTCTACTAAAGAAACGGCTTACACTATGCTTGTCTGTCCTCTTGTGGAGTATTGAAGTGTGGTATGGGTCATCATAGAAATTCGAAAGAGAACACCTAGTTTGTATTATCGCGAAATAAAAGAGAGAGAGCTATAGATATGCTACATGAACTGGGGCGTTGGTAATTAAAACAAGGGCTTTTTTACTACAGCAAGACTTTTTCGTGAAATTTCAAACAATCCCCATCAGCCCGCCCGCCTCCTGTGCCTCCCCAACTGCCCCACCAGCACGCCCGCTTCCTGTGCCTCCACCCAGTACCCACCAGCCTGCCTGCCTTCTGTGCCTCCCCCCACTGCCCACCAGCCCACCCACCTGCTGTGCCTCCCCCACTGCCCACCAGCCCACCCACCAGCTGTGCTTTCCACCCACTGTGCCTCCCACCCACACCCATAACTGATTCCCGGACAGGTTCGGGACTTTCTCTGCCAGTGACTAGGTGTTTGCATTCTCCTCATCATTTCGTCATCATCCGCAACCGTGGCCACATTTTACTGTGTAAAAAATAGAATGCGTAAAAAGTTGGACTTTATACAGGTGCTGATGACCATGTAGTTTAGCGCCACACAAACCAAACTTCATCATCCGTGAATTCTGAGAGAAAGTGAACTGTAGTTCAACTTATATTTTGGATAAATGATTTATGGAGTTCTGGATGACAGTAATATCCATCGAGATTACACAATCGAAACTGGTGATACAAATTCAGAAGAGGGTGGTGGTGGTGGTGGCGGTGGTGGTGGTGGTGACAACAGAGGACCTAGTCATATCACCATGATTCCTGCTTTTTATGTTAGGGAAAACTCTTTCAAATGGTCAAATGCACAACCCATGCAATGTTTGTGCTAGACAATATAACATTTGCAGATCCCTGCCCATTGACTTAGTAGTAATGCGTTCGGTAGAAATAGAGACATTGTACAAGAAATTAGGTGTACTTTTCCCTCTATATATGCAATTTCCCTTCGCAACCAGCCTCGGCCAAAAGACCGACTAAAGGTGGCGAAGTCCCATTTATCGCCTGACCTGGCTAGTTCTTGGTTTAGAGGGGTACTGGAGTAGATAGCTCTTTGGTTTGAGAATAGAGAGAACAAAGGAAGAAATAAAGTAGAGGTAACAGCTATAGTGCCAAAATTTTTAACAAATGTGAACTATCAGTAGTGTTACTGTCCAGGCTGTGGCATATGTGTTGATAAAATACATGTGCACTTCCATAAAAAATGCGTGAATAATTTATGAATGTACCTGTCACAAAAATTGTAATGCAGTAGAGATTAAGGATTTGACACAGGTACCCAATACCTACACAATGCTTACATGGAGGTCTCTAAAACAATTGATAAATAATTAACATCAAAATTTGTTGTTTGTTGAACTTTTCCACATATTCTCTTTCGTATTCTGGTTTGTTTTAGCATAAAATCTCAATTGTCAGTTTTATTTCTAGTACTTTGAGAAACAAAGGCATATGTTTCAAACCTTACTTGCATATGTTTTCCATTTCTTTCTTTGTTATTAATATTCAGTTACTTAACTTTCCTATGCTGTATCCTAGTTTAAAAAAATTACAAAATCTGGTGATTCAGTTGTCAACTTCCAGAATCTGACACACACTATGATATCAGTTATATTAAAAAAGTCGCGTGATCCCAATTACAAGTTTAAAAATACTCAAAATTTTCTAGAACCAAGCCAGACAAAACTATTTACCCAAAACAATGCAAAAAAGTCAAGAGTTAGTCAGAACAAAAGAAAACACCAGAGCACGAACGCCTTCAGTAGTTTGTAATCTTTCATTTCCAACATATTGCACATACTGGGGACCTGAAAGACATCAAATTTCTGATCTGTGGTAAAGGGTTTAACTGTAAGTGGAATAATGGGACACAGTACAGGGGTAACTCATGCATCAGCTGTTATCACTGCCACTTAGTATGAAGTGTCAGTCTGCAGTGTTTAATGTGTGATGATGTGGCCATTGATATTTGTCCTTCAGTCTATGGTGTTCTGCAATGCTAAGAGACCAGATGTTGCGTAGATGTAAAACTTTTCAAAAAGACTCAGAGCAAATGTACATGACAAATTACAACAATTCCCATCCTTTCAGACGGTATATCTATTTGTGCCAGGCTTCATATAAGTTGCAGTGACGAAAACGGTCTTAATTTGAATCCATCTGGCATTGTGCCATTCACATTCAGTCATCAGTTTGCAAATTTCTTCTCTTGATTGCTGTGACATTGATTCTGGTTCATGAACAGTCATTATCCACTTAATTAAAATCCATACTAGATACCTAATCAAAATATTGAAGTTTGCACTAGTTCTTGAATCACTGGGAAACAAACAAAAAAAATCTAATCATAGCATATAAGCATTCATGGCAGGCGTCTTCATTAATTAAATCTTCCAGTCTGAATTACCGTGGTCCATATACAAAACTTCTATGAAAGTTTTAATTAACGAAAAAAATCTGTTTACTAGGTGGAATAAATTTATCAGTCCCAAAGGTAAAAGTATCTGCAAAACAAATAAAAGGCTATTACAGGGCTAAGATGATGGACAGGGAAGATTTAAAAATTATTTCTCTTAATTAAATCTTAAATGCCTTCGACTAAAGAATTTTGATTTATAACATGCGACTGATGCATCTTTTGGTACATTTAATAAATTGGTGTTGACTATTAACTTGTAGCACTGTATTTTAAAAAGATTGTAAAATATGTAATTATTTTAGTTCTGATCTAAAAATTTCAAATCAAAGATTAATCATTATTGAATTTCCTCCAGTTACTTTCGTTTTCAACAACATTTACCACGTCAGTTCTTTCCTTCTGGTGGAATATTATAATTTTAAATCACTTAGAATTACTAAGTATGTAATTTATTATGCTGTTTTATGACTTGTAGCATATAGTACTGGATTTATGGACACTCAAATAGTGTTTCTCTGCTGTATATATATATATATATATATATATATATATATATATATATATATATATATATATATATATATGCTCCCCACTCTTCAGATTGACTCAGAGTACTGGTGGGAAGTGTGGCATATCATGTGAAGAAACATGTCACCATGGACTGGTCCATGATGAATTTGTGATAGACATGGAGAAGTCAACACACGAATTTGGCACCTATACAGAAGATGTGAATGTTGTTAAGAAATGCTCAGTTGCCACCCAGTATGACTGTACCAAAAGGGAAAAGGAATTGCATGTATATAGCTGTAATTTCTGCCAAAAGGGCTTTCCTTCAAAATACAGACTCATAATGAATGTGTTTATGCACATTGATGACATGCAACCACCTTTGTATGTTTGTGAGTGGTGTGGTGAGGTATTTCACAGTAATGTCAGTTTGAAACAGCATTTGAGAACGAGCGAGAATTATCATGTCTTAACTGCTGACGACCATGGCTATAGTGATGAACATCAAAGCAGTATCCTCTTGGATAGTTTGCCAGAAGTTTCTGTTACAGAACACAATGTGCAGTCTTTATACAAGGAAACTTCAAAATGTTCAAAGAAGTCCTCTAATGACATGTGTAACACACATTAGAAATAATGCATAGAAAATAAGTGACTATGGAAGTTTGTCCACAGCTGTTAATGTCAGTGCCCAGGCTGATTAATTACTGCAAACAGAACCAACAAATGTGGCATTTCTGGCAAATTGTTTGGTAGGTCAGGTCATCCCACGAGAGATAAATTAATTCACACTGGAAAGGAGCGCCACAAATGTGAGATTTGTGGGAAATCCTTTACTATGTTAGGCAGTATTAGGAAGCAGTCATAAATTCACACTGGAAAGAAACCTTATCACTGTGAGATTTGTAGTAACTCTTTTGCTAGGGCAGATTACCTCAAGACTCACAATTTAATTCACACTGGAAAGACACGACACAAATGTGCGATTTGTGGGAGATGCTTTGCTTTATCAAGCACTCTCAGGTCACATGAATTAATTCACACTAGAAAGAAACCTCACAAATGTGAGATTTATGGGAACTCTTTTGCTAGGGCAGATTATCTCCAGACTCACAATTTAATTCACACTGGAAAGAAACCTCACAAATGTGAGATTTGTGGGAGATGTTTTGCCTTGTCAAGCAATATCAAGAAACATGTGTTCATTCACACTGGAAAGAAACCATACAAATGAGATTTGTGGGAAACCTATTACTATGTTAGACGTTCTCAAGAAGCTTTCATTAATTCACACTGGGAAAAAAACTCTCAAATGTGAGATTTGTGGGAACTCTTTTGCTAGGGCAGATCATCTCAAAACTAATATTTTAATTCGCACTAGAAAGTAAGCTCATAGATGTGTGATTAGTGGAAAATGATTTGCTGGGTCAGACGATCTCAAGATGCATGCATTGGAGCACATTGGAAGGGGACGTCACAAATGTGATATCTGTGAAAAGTTTCACTCAGTTGGGTACTCTCAAGGCACATGCATTGCTCCAAATTGCATTACTTCACATCTGAAAGAAACTACAAGTAAGTGTTAGTTTACACAAGTAAGGTTTCTCGGTTGGTGCCTTCAAGGCCTGCAAAATAATGGGTGTTGTAGGGGTGCAATAAACTGTAATTCCTCTGAAATAACATAAAAATGTGGTAGAATTTTGGAAAAATGTGCAGTAATGTGTACTATAGAGTGGTAACAGAAAATGTGACAACATAAAAATCCATATCTACAGATTGAGATGTCAAGAACTTGTATTACTAATACTCCTGAAACAGGTATCAAACGTGTTTTTGTCATTAACACTACTACTTTTTCCTATCGATTTTGAGACATGAAGATTGTGAATTCTGATAAATCCTTACTTTCGTCAGTAATCAGAAGTACCATGAGATATTCATTATAAGGCCAAGGAAATGTGATGACCTGATTCTTATTATTCCAGAGAAAGTCATCATGTAGAACTTGTAACTCTGTGTTTTAGAAAGAATGACAGAAAAAATATATTCATGGCACTTCCTTCACAAAGGCTAGTAAACTCAACACTGGGAAACATGATTATGGCAATTATTTTACTGAGGTATGTTTTCTCAAGAGATTTGCTGTATGTTACATTAATAGTGTGTTCATTTATGTTCTGTTAGTACTAATCCCACATTAGTAAACATAACAAGAAATATAACAACCTATTTACTAGCATGTTTGGCCGCCTTTGGACCACAATACATGAACAGTTCTACATGATATGGACTTGACATGTCATTTTCATGTTTCTGGATGTGTATTGCACCAGTTGTATGCCACACATTCACATCAGCTAAATGGTGTGGTCGAGACATCAGTGTTAGTTATCATGCTATTCAGACCACTGTGGAGTTGTTCTGCACATGTGACGTGGACATTTACCTGCTGAAAGGTGCCTTCACTATGGGAGAGCACATCAGGCATGAAGGTATCTATGTAGTTTCAATAAAGGTCTCACAGTCTGCAACTGTTATGATGCCTGCAATTATTACCAGATATCCCAAAGGAGTCAAAGTGACCTGCCTCGTAGCGTAATGGGCCCTCCATCTGGTGCCATTCACCTTGATGATTTCGTATCTGGATGTGGCAACTGCCTGGTGTAACAGGAAATGTCAATCATCCTGACATTTGGCAATTGACATTGGCATTGACCTTCATTCCAACCTCAATGATCCCTTGCCTGCTGCTGTTGCTATTTAATACTACGGTGGATTGGTATGGAAACATACAGTGACAATATGTTGTGGAGCCCCATGTTCAACAATGTACATTGAATTGTGGGTTCAAAAGCGTGTATGGCTGCTAAAACATTGTTTTCCTCTTATGCCACATATTGCCACATGTCCAGCTTCACAGAGCAGGCAAGCCTCTGATCTCCATGATTTGTGATGGATAGGTGTATTACATGTTTTCATAAGGTTATCGATTTATAACCTTTCAGCCACTTTCCATCGATGTTCACAACAGTAGCACAGATCCAGCGAACCAGCTTCACCACTTTTGAGGTGCTACTTCCCCACTATATGGCCACTGTAATCTGCCCTTTGCTAAAGTAACTTATGTCATTGGATTTACATGTTCATGACCCATTTAATTCGTAGAACAATTACTTCTCTGATCTGCTATACTTGTAATCTGCTTACTTCATCATGTGTGTACAACATGGCATTCATTCTCCCCACTGGCAGTGTTCATGACCTTTTTGCTCATCAGTGCATCTTCATGTAATTTGGTCAGATGCGAAAAGGTGTAATCTAACAATAATTGTGCTTGGTTACCAATTACACCATTACACAATAGCCATATTTTTTGTGATTTTTTTTGTTTCGCAAAGCTCTGTACATAATTCAGAGATATTGTAGATAAGTGTTATGCACCAAAGCTCTTAATTATTTGTTCAGCATTTAATACCATGTTAGTTATACACAAGAACAGCACTTGGGAGAGCTGAGAAAGTACTAAACATGTCTTGAGTTAAATTCAAAGATGTTTCCATTCTGGATATTTTTCTTAATGTGTGTAAATAAACAAACGTTTTACGAAATCTGTACTTATACTTCATTTTTAATTTCAGAACGATTGTATTTATTTTTGATTTCCTACCTACTTGTTATTGGTGAAAGTGTTTTAGTATGTCCCATAATACGTGTAACAACTGGGGATAGTTATAATTCATGGGCACTGTTCTGTTTTGCTACACTTTGTAGTGATGTGATCACATTTATTCCATCTGTCTCATGATAGGACACCCAGACGCATTTTATAAAAGATTTTCCAATAAAACGAAAGAAAAACCAGGCTTCTCGAAAATAGACTTATATTCAGATGAATCTGAAAATGCACTAACAAGTATGGCGACAATACATATTATAAATCTCTAGGTACAGCAGTAAAATTTGTAGTAACATGTTAAAAAAGGTACAGAATATCGACTGATTATCTATATGTGTTAGCTAAAGATGGTTCTTGTAGCATTTCTCTGGTACAAGAGATGTAAGCAGAAAATAAACATATGCAGTGATTGTGTGGAAAACCACCCACAGAAATGAGTCTACAGAAACTCGGTAGATACCCATAAATTTAAGAGAACAACTGCAACTAATAAAATCATGACCTAAGCTTATCATGACAGAATAAACTGTTGTAAAAGAATTGTCAAAGACAAGTCAATAGTAGGATGTGGATCCAGGAACACGTGGCAATCGAGCATATTGTTTAAAAGAACAACTATGGAGAGTGCTTTAAAACAACTGACTGGTGTTTACATCACAACTCTACCTCTGAGGCCACTAACAGACTGAAGGGCATAGTGCAGGAGAATGTGGTGGAAGGGAACATGTGATCACTGAAAGCCAAATTGAACCCAGCTATGCTCTATGACCCAGCATGGTTATTAACAGCTGTGTGATTGGTTGCTGGGCGGGTTTCTAGAACTTTTCCTCACTAGTAGTGCTTCTTGGAAGTGTCACGCCATCGGCATCCTCACTGTCAGAATGGTATGAATGTGAAAAAGGCATATACAGCAGTAACTGGTACAGAACCAGCCCCTGCCTAGCCACAGCTCTGCAGTGAAACATATTTCATAAAGTGTTTCCCACTCAGTCTATCAGTCTACCTCGCACACTTCACTCCCACGCCATAGCAGCAGGCTAACTATTTCAAAATTACGAAAGTACTAGTTTAATGTTTGAAAATGCTCCTTTGGATGCGTGGCTCTTGCTAAGGGGTGCAAGGTTCTAATAGGGGAAACAAATAATTTCCAAAATGTAGTAAAAAAAGTGGACAGGGATAGAAAACTCAAAAGTATTTAAGAAGTTACAAATAATAGTACAGTAATTTAGAGTTCGAATTGGCTGACTTTGTTATTGTAGAAATATATGCAGGCGACTGAGATGATGCACTGGTAAAGTGGTGTGGTAGTGCAGAGGCAACAGATGTGGCGACCATGTTCTGAGTCAGCAGGGACAGCATGAGAGCTGTCAAGATGCAGAAGCTGGGCATTGACTAGGCTGCTGCAATGGTGATGCCTGTGGGTGGTGACGGAATATTGTGGTCGGGAATGGTAGCATTGGGGGTGCCAAATGTTGTTACCAGTCGTGATGGTCTAGCCTCACAAATCATGAAAGACTGTAATACTGCATCATAGGTGTGCATCAGCGAAGGCTGGCTGGGTATTTCAATACAAAAGGAGCTCTAGCTCGATAATATTGAATAGATTCATTACTTTTCCTATAATATGTGCAGATTGTAGTATAAAAGTAAAAATTACAAGGTTATTGGAGGATACATTACAGACTGATTATATATCCTAATAAACTAATCTTACTAAGACAACTGTAGCACTATCATTGTTTTATTAAATCTTATTTCATGTACTCAATTGATACTGATTGTTAAATCCTACCTCATTGATTTGATCCTCAAATGAGCGGAATGTAGCTCTCCCATGTTACAGAATAAGAAAAATGACAAAATTATACAATGGTAACAAACTAATACATATTGGCATCCCTTCTCCTAATGCTTAGTCGTAAACGAGAGTCGTGACTGAATTGCGCCTGGATCCAAAATACACTTAAGTATAAAATTACTCAACAGCTGCTGCTTGTGCATCACTGGTTTTGGTGATCTACATACATGATAGTATCCTTGATTACATATGCTCCATATAACCATGCTGAAGACAACTACAATGACTGCAAGAGAGATGACATGAGGACCACCACAGTATGTAGATATTCCAGCTTACTCTACTCAGTGAGGTGTGCATTGCTGTGATCAGTGGTAGCTTGAAATTTTCCAAAGCTAGAATTCATCAGTGGTTTGCAGAAGGCGAGTCTTTGTTTTTTTTTTTTTTGGTAGTGTAGGCAGGCTGTCGGTTAGGTGCCATCACAAAAGGTGTTTCAGGCAAATTGGCAGAAAAAGTTCTAAGCTGTTGTGTGTGTAAGTTAAATGAGCAGATAAACTAATAGGAAGTGTGACACATCATAATAAGAATGTTGAATAAAAGTCTACCGTTAGAGAAACTCCATAAGTCGGAAGTGTAAATGTATGGTCACACCAGAGAACTGCTACTGTAGTGGACTGTGCTACCAAATATGGTAATTGTTCCAGTGGGCATAATTTGTGCATTGCAACAACGGTGTAAGAGCAAGGGAATTCTTTAGTTTCCCTTAAAAGCATTACAATTTCACAATGCACGACACTAGCGCAGAGTAATAAGGTAGGACTCTTGTAATAATTAGTATGAATGCACAGTTGAAAGTTGAACTACATGACAGTCTGATGGACAACCCTTGCAAACAAACAGGACGTCAATTTGCCAAACATAGCGTTCATAAGCAGCTACACAGATGACAAGGAAAGAGAAGGTGATAACATTCAAATTTGCAACTCGTGCAAGTAATGGGCAGGGATATCTGCACATTTAACACATCTATAGATCATGACAGTTGTACAATAACAGCAGCGCAATAAGACAGGAAGCTTGATTCCTACATGGAGTAGATTATTTGCATGTGTACTGATGCATTAGATGAATTATTAGTTATGGTTTGCTGGAAGGTTTCAGCTGGCACTAAGTTAGGGCTAAGTCTCCCTTGCAGTCGCCTGAATGGTGGTGGGCATGGTGTTAACATGCAACTGTTGTGTGGGTGTTATACAACAAGATCTGTACAGCTTTGGTTACTTCCAGAGTAGTAGTCACTTCGACAGTTCCCTGTGTATCGTTATTAAGTCACGCTGGATCGCGGTTTTACGTCTCTAATATTGGAGTATTAGCACAGAGGCTCTATTACGGATTTGCCAGCTGGTAGCCAAAAGGTTGTCTTCATTGTGAGTGAGCCATACATGCAACTATAGTAGGATTTCATGATACCTCGTAGCAAAGAATGAAGCTCGCTGGAGAGCTTTATCACAGTAATCAGCGTCAGTCTGATCAGGGACACCAAATTTGTTTTGAGCACAGCTGCACTTCCATTAAAAGAATCTCTCATAGCATGGCGGAGTGGTACTGTGACTGGTTGTTCACAGGATGAACAGTGTCTGTAGTGCAGTGAAGGAAAATTAAATCAGTATGAAAAGAAAGAGATGCTAGTACAAATTGTCTGGTCGTTTCTGCTTGCATCCAGCAAAAGTTAGCACACATGTAGAGCCAATTGCAACAGGATACCAAGGTTCGATTACTTCACAGTCAAGATGACTGATCAGCAGTATTTATAGCTTGTTCACAGGAGCTAGTTGTTTTGAAACTTTGCACAAGTTAAAAAGTTCGGTATTCTTTCGAAAAAATAGTGATGATTTATGTTGAGTAGGGCTCAATGTTGAGAGGACTGAATTCACAGCCAGTTGCTTTTGGCATGCATTTAGAAAGAATGGAAGACGTTATAGCCTGGAATATTGCAGAATTAGGTCAACAAGTGGCTAATGTGTATGATTTATTGTAGCTGTGCTAATTATATACTTTGTTGCGAAATCGAATGTGAGTTACTATCCCCACTTTTCTAAAAATCTAATGAGAATGAAACCACATTTTGGAAGTGTCCTTTATGTAAACTGGTATGAGTATGGAGATGTCGGGTTTAGGACAAGGATGTCAGAATTTGAGCCAGTACCCAGTAGTGATAACTGCCTTGTTGAGCTATGGGAAAGAGTAGAGGGCTTAGCAGTTAGGAAAATGGCCAAACCAGCTTCAATTGTTGAAGTTAAAGTTGAGAGTATTGGCTACATTTATAATTATAATGTATTAAAATATAACGGATAATGCAATAAGGATGGGAGGTGAACTAGGAAGGGAATCACAATCAGCTGTCCACACTTGTGATGTCTCAAGCAAACTTTACATTGTGCACCATGCTGGGTAGTGTATGTAATAAACTGAAAACAGGTGTTCACAATAGCCAATTTTTGAAAAGGATTGTACTCTTGTGAATGTTGAGGGGCCTAACTGGTCCATGCCAGTCCTAATTAAGCAGATGAACAGATTGCATGAAGCATTCTAAATCTTTCCATAAACAGAATGGTGATCATCACATGAGCTTGCATTCATGTCATCAAAATAGCAGAGCCTGACTCAAGTAATACACTGGAGGAACAAATGCAGAAAACTGTGGGTTAGTGAGTATTTAATTAGAGTATGAGTGTAACTGATAACATTGGTGGCGGCCACATTGGGAAAAAGACATCATTATTCATATTTCTTCTTGAAGGAGTGAGCAACGCTGCAATTGGTGTGATGCCACGTGCATCATCCAGGAACTGATTGATAAATGTGATTCTGGACTGCTGAATCCCACATTTTATTCAGTGGAGAATGTAGAGGTAACCTTTTGCTCAGTGGATACGAGTAATGTAGGACAAGTGTTCATAAACATCAGGTGGGGGCTCCAGTATTATTATGAAAGTGTACTAAACAGGTACCAAAGGGCAGATCAGTGTTCAGACTGGAAACAATGTGGAACAGTATTGCCTGTGTACACATAGTATTCAAAGCAGTGTCAGTGGTAGGTGAAACATGAAGAATCAAAATAACATAGTAGTGTATGAAGAGATAGTTACCCATTCAGGGAACACTTTGTAAGCGTTACATACATTGTGTTTCATAGGTGTTTGTGTTGTGCGTGAGTGGAGCCACTACAACTATAATTGAGGTACTGTAGTTCTCAGTGTGCAAGTGGAGCATGCATGTTTTTGTGTGACAAGGTGAATGATGGTAGAATGGACTATAATACAAAGACGAATCAGAAGTAAGTGGTGTGACCAGAGCAGATTCTCTGTGATGGTTAACCGCTCCATGTTAGGACGATGTCCATGAAGGAACCAGAAGGCCAAGCAACATCCTCCTATCCCATTTGCTTGGGGCAGACGTTGAAAAACGCTGCCTATTTAGGTAGCCCCATCGGTTGCTTTCACACAAAAATTGTTCAGTTGTTAATGATATGGAATAAAAAGGAGGGCTATACATCAATCAAGGCGTATCACATTTCTCGCACTGTATCATTGTTTAATGGTCTTACATCCTCATGCTAAATGTAAGTGGTTGTAAAAAAAAGACAGTGTAAAACATAGCAGTACTATTATCTTTCAGATTAAGATGCACACTGGCAACAATTCTAAACTTGATGGAATCATCTTTGTCCAACTGAAACATACCATATGAATATCTTAAAAGAATGAGTAATGATCTGGATAGTTCTCTGATGCAGTGGTAAGTCCATAATAAACAGGGCATACTTCTAATTTGTAAAACACATGGAGTGACGATATTCCCATTGCCAAAGATATACAAGTCAAGACGATGTGGATAAATCATAAGAAGGTTTAGTGGGGGCCTAGATGAAGTGCTTAGCGGTACTCTTGTCACTGATCAAAACACTTACTGTTCGACAACTGATGTGCCAAATGATTCCTCTGGAAAATAACATTGGCTCCTTGCTTAACTATCCAATTGAGAGACGGCACATACCATGCAGTAAGTCTCTGGAGAATAGCTAAAGCAGACTGTGCAACAAGGCAGCAGCGATAACTCTCTAGTGTTGGTTGGAATAGTGTAACAGAACTGGAACTATGGTACTATGAGAGTCACATTGTCAAGATGAGTTCAGACTAATCCCTTCTTAACAGAAGAAGAACAGAACAGATTGAGGGACATTGCAGTAGGGACATGAATAACAGAGAATGGCTAAGAAAGTAACTGCAATGATACGTTACTACAGAATTTCTCTAGCAGTACAGGATGGTTGTTCATCATGCCATTGCAGTAGAAACCATGTCATTTTAGAAGTGGTCTTTATGCCTCCTTGTTTACTGAGGATGAGAACCAATGACTCTACATGCATTTTTTTAGCAGATAGCCAGGTTCAAAGAGGTTAGCATGATCTTCATTATCACATGCCAGTACCATAGGATTGTCTAATGGCAAAATGGTACAACTATACTTCCATACTTTAATTCATATCTGTGGGGTTGCATCAGAATTGTATCCACTTGGACTCTAATCATTTGTAATAAAGGTAACTCCCACCAGGTCTTGTGGGAACAACTCGTTTTAATTATGGGTACACATTTGATAGTCGTAGACACAGTAAAAGCGCAACTACAATTAAGAGATAGTACTATATTACTTGGCCAGAGTATGCTCAGTGTAGTTCATGGTACCAAATGTGGATTAAGAGATAACATGCTTCACTGTAGTGCACGTAATAAGTAAGCTTTCCTAGAAGGATATTAAATCACAATCACTGGATTACCCATAAAAGGAAGAAATAAAATCATTGTTGTATACAAATAATGCACACTGACGATTAGAGTGTTTCAAATAAAATACTGTGTTGAAGTTTAAAGGAAGGTAATCTACCACATATTAGTACAACAAACGAGCGTACTGTTTTTGGCAATTCTCAGGGAACAGTGACTATCATCACATCATTTATATCACACATGAAATACAGTAAACAAAATACAGAAAAAGGTAACACAAAGCATGAAAAGAGGTACTCTTGGAAATATTTAAAGTGAAATGGAAATGTACATTTATATGAATGGCATGCTTTCACAGTAACTGTCGGAATGACAAGAGCCCATCACTGTGTAATTACAACAATCAATGCATCTACCCTTCTTTGCAGAACTGTAAGTAATTCTTATTCATCCATGCAACAACTGTTCTTTGAAAATTGTTTGTCTCTTAACTTCATATAGAACTGGGCATAATTAAACATTACCTTTCACAAACCAATGCTGGGAAACTACATTTGACACCCTCTGTATCTCTAGTGTATTTCAAGTATCATTGTCTGGTAATGACGTTCAGTCATTTGGGATACAGAAGTAGTATGTAATTCAACTTCTCTATGCTTTCTTGTTCCTGACCTACTATTGCTACCCTATATTTTTGTCACACTGGATCTATGTTCTCGACATGTTGCAGTGTCTTCAGGCAATGGACTTACCTGTGATGTTCAGTACTTAACGTCTGAAGTAAATTAGGTGGAGGATCGTGAAAGTGTAGTTTTTAAATGCGTAATACATTTCCTCTAATGGCATATTGCTAAATTCTTAACCATAAATCGCTTGTTTCACCAGATCAATCCACATGAGGTACGATATATTCCACCACAAATAACGAAGACCAGGATTTATTTTTGTTGTGTTATCCTTTACATACAAAGAATATAGATCATCTGACGCGCAAAGGTGCTGCCAAACAGTAACGTATGCTACAATATATGAATGCGTTGGACTGACTACTAGTAAAATTTTGCAGTCTGAGTTACTCTTTGTTTACAAAAAGCTAACACAACCTCTTTTTTTATTGTAATTTTAAAACCTGTACAACAGGCAGGCTGTCAGCAGCGTTCTGTGCTGCTCTTCAGCCAGTGGATACAAGATGATAAAAAACAGAAAGAGTACACATCGGTTACCGAACGGTGGGCAAAACAACAGTTGACACAGGAAGGCAAACACGGAGCCGTTCACACTTGACGATAGTCCACACTTATAACTGGTGACACGACGCACAAACACGGAAGACGGCGATGGCACAGGTGAACGATGGAGTGCGACGGTGAACACTGAACACTAAACACTACGGCACACACGACACACTGATGGCTATGATCTCCGGCGCGCGAAAGTCCACGTAGCGTGTGCGAATCCGGGGACCTGCCAAGAGGGAAAGGATGGGGGGGGGGGGGTGGAGAGGGGAGAACAAAGACGCCAATGGCTGAGGACACGGGAGGAGGAGTAAGGGACAGAGGAAGGGAAAGCCTGGGGGAGGAGTGGGGAGAAAGGGATGAGGGAGGGAGGATGCCCAAAGGAACAGAGACGGGAAGAGGGAAGGAGAATCAAAGTTGGTAGGAGGGCACACAACCTCCAGATTATGCTCTTTTATACATAAATAACTTCCCACTAGTGTGAATCTTGGGTAATTTCAAATAGCTGTGGTTTCCAGATTTTTAGGCAAGTGTGTCAAGTACATGATCTCTATAGGATACTTATTGTATGAATTGATATACAGGGCGGTCCATTGATCGCGACCAGGCCAGATATCTCACGAAATAAGCATCAAACGAAAAAACTACAAAGAAAGAAACTCTTCTAGCTTGAAGGGGGAAACTAGATGGCACTATGATTCGCCTGCTAGATGGCGCTGCCATAGGTCAAACGGATATCAACTGCGTTTTTTAAATAGAAATTCCAATTTTTTATTTCATATTCGTGTTGTACGTAAAGAATTATGAATGTTTAGTTGGACCCTTTTTTTTATCTTTGTGATAGATGGCGCTCTAATAGTCACAATCACATGGCTCACATTTTTAGGCGAACAGTTGGGAACAGGTAGGTTTTTTAAATTAAAATACAGAACGTAGGTACGTTTGAACGTTTTATTTCGGTTGTTCCAATGTGAACGTATCATTTCTGAGAACGCATGCTGTTACAGCGTGATTACCTGCAAATACCACATTAATGCAATATATGCTCAAAATGATGTCCATCAATCTCAATGCATTTGGCAATATGTGTATTGACATTCCTCTCAACAGCGAGTAGTTTGTCTTCCATAATGTTCGCACATGCATTGACAATGTGCTGAAGCTTGTTGTCAGGCGTTGTCGGTGGATCACGATAGCAAATATCCTACAACTTTCTTCACTGAAGAAATCTGGGGAATTCAGATCAGGTGAACGTGCGGGCCATGGTATGGTGCTTCGACGACCAATCCACATGCCATGAAATATGCTGTTCACTCCCACACGCGATCTATGTGCCACACATCCATCACGTTGGAAGTAAATCGCTATTTTGTCATGCAGTAAACATCTTGTAGTAACATCGGTAGAACATTACGTAGGAAATCAGCATACATTGCACCATTTAGATTGCTATCGATAAAATGGGGGCCAATTATCCTTCCTCCTATAATGCCGCACCATAGATTAAGCTGCCAATGTCGCTGATGTTCCACTTGTCGCAACCATTGTGGATTTTCCCTTGCCCAATGTTGCATATTATGCCAGTTTACGTTACCGCTGTTGGTGAATGATGCTTCGTTGCTAAATAGAACACATGCAAAAAATCTGTCATCATCCCGTAATTTATCTTGTGCAAAGTGGCAGAACTGTACACGACGTTCAAAGTCGTCGCCATGCAATTCCTGGTGCATAGAAATATGGTACGGGTGCAATCGATGTTGATGTAGCATTCACAACACCGACGTCTTTGAGATTCCCGATTCCCGCGCAATTTGTCTGCTACTGATGTGCGAATTAGCCGTGACAGCAGCTAAAACACCTAATTTTGCATCATTTGTTTTCGGTCGTGGTTGACGTTTCATATTTGGCTGAACACTTCCTGTTTCCTTAAATAACGGAACTATCCGGCGAACGATCCTAACACGTGGATGATATCGTCCAGGATACCGAGCAGCTTACACAGCACACGCCCGTAGGGCATTTTGATCACAATAGCCATACATCAAGACGATATCGACCTTTTCCGCAATGGGTAAACGGTACATTTTAACACGGGTAATTTTTCACGAAGCAAATACCGTCCGCACTGGCGGAATGGTACGTGATATCACGTATTTATACGTTTGTGACTATTAGAGCGCCATATATCACAAAGCGAAAAAAGTGCTCCAACTGAGACATTCATATTTCTTGACGTATTACACTAATATGTAATAAAAAATGGGTGTTCCTATTTTAAAAAAAACGCAGTTGATACCCGTTTGGCAGCGCCATCTAGCAGGCCAACCATAGCGTTATCTGGTTTCCCCCTTCAAGGTAGACGAGTTTCGCTCTTTGTAGGTCTTTGGTTTGATGCTTATTTCGTGAGGTATTTGGCCTGGTCGCTTTCAAAGGACCACCCTGTAAAGGTCCTCTGATTGTTCCAAATTTGATTCTTAACTGTTATATAAATGATTGCTCTTACCTCTTGTCTCTTCATGTATTTAATTAAGAACTTTATTTGCCTATTGTGGAGAAGAGAACTATGAATTCTAAAGTAAATTTTCATAATAAAGTGGAAATAGCGTGACATCTGATAATGAGTGAAAATTTGATGTTTGTGTTTTTCGGACGAAACTCGGTAAAAGAAAAATACGTATTACTGTAAAGAAACCATTCGATTAATAGCATCTACTGGAAAGACATTTTGTTTTTAACCTTTCCAATTATCTATTTCACTTCAACGCTGCTTATGAGTTGGTTACGTAAAACGTTCTTCTACCTCAAAACTGTAACTCTCTTCTTATAACAATGTAGTACTGATTAAACCTCGCTTTTAAGAGTGTAAATGCGTTCGTAAGAAGTCAATTTCACAGGATGTAAAATCTTTAGTGCACATAACGCAAAACTAACAGTCGTTTCATGCATCACCACAGTGCGTCTCTCACTTAAAGGAACGTCAAAATCTTTACAGAGTAGCATTATAACCTCCTGATGATGTTGAATAGTAGCCCCTCACAGTCTCTTTCACTGATACATTATAATTATAAAACAACTGATCTCTCTAAACTCTTGTCCACTGTATAAGCAATTATTTATGGTCACACTTTAATCTTTTACATTATCACTGCTCTCGTTACTTTGCTGTCAATATACAGTAACTTATAATACAGAGAGGCACAATCCTACTTTAGAAAGCAATTCTTGCCGCTTCTTGCATAAAAAACTGCAAAAGAAAGATGGCAAACTAGCCTCAACTGGAGACTGGTTCTACAGAGTAGCACAATTCAGTTGCACTAGTCAATCAAAGTGACTGACTGAACGACAGAATTGTTACTCACAACTGCATCAACAAAATACATTTCTTCCCATAGTGAAATCACTCCTATACAGTCACATGAAACTCACTCAAATAAACAGTACCTCAGTTCCATGACATCAAGGCATAAGGGTACTTATTTCTCAAGACATACTGACGATATGCTGACAGTAACTTGTACTTTTTTCCTCCATTTCTGCATGACAGTACTTGTGCCTTGTTATAAATTATTTTGAGCTGGACTAAGTGACACTGCAGAGGGTGGCAGAGCTTGACCATGGTACAGCTGTAACCAGTCAGAATGTACTACCACTGCATGGACAGAAAATGAATATCTGCATAAACAAAAGTCACTCGTATGACGGAATAAGGGGTTTCGTATTGAGGCTTAATTTTCTTAATCTTCCCTTTCTTAGTCATGGGCTTACGAATCAAAAGTAGGTCCCCAGGTCTATATTGAGAAAGTACAGCCACTTTGTTACCTCGCTCATCTTGTTTCTGGGTTGCTTATATTTATTTATCTGTATCTTCTTCCACATAGCATTGAGGTGACAACTTCTGTCAGATAGACGACAGATGGGAGTTTATCATGTTCAGATGGGGAGCTCATAGGCCGTCCATATACTTCCTCGTAGGATGTATACCTAGTTGATTCATGTATATGACTATTTTACGCAGAAGTTACATAGGCGACCTACCTGCCCCAGCCACTGAGTGGTTTATGTAGTAAGACAACAGCCGAACACACTGGAGGTGGCTATTAGCGTTTGGACGAAAAGGAGTGTTTCTCTGTTGTTTTTTTTTTGTAATAATTCGTACACTTGTAAAGAAAAAGGATGAACATGAAATTAGTCTTCTGTTCAGTCAAAATATCGTCAGGACTTTCGAATGATAAAACTTAAATATTGAAAAAGGCGCTTGTTACTGTTCCTGTAGTCATATCTGCAACTTGTGCTGGAATTAAATATCTAGCAAAAAGATCAGTGATAGGATATATTTATCATTTTGTGTGGTCTGTGGGAACGGTCTGACAATGTCTAAGGCAACATTCTGAAACGGGTTTGTAAACTCTGTGCCTTCTAGAAGTGTTTGCAAGGCAAATTAAGTTCATGGTGGGACTGACCTCTGACCACAATGCAAGTAGTTTTGTATGTACTTCTGAGCGTCTTCCCAACAATACCCTGTGTCTGTTATGGCATTCATGGCTTTTTGTCTATTATGACATGCCTGAAAACTGTCATGATACTGAGCTATTATACATGCTTGCATCTCTTTCTGCAATTATGACTCTGTTGCTGAGGGGGATTTATGTGGCATAGAATATTCAACTGTGTCAAAATGTAGAAGAGAACTGTACCAGTGACATTCTACATTTCTCAATGCTTCTATGAAAACATTGTCAGTCTGAATCATTTTGACCTTATGGCTCAATGCATAAGCATTCAGGCGTGAACAGCTTGTTTTGTGACATATGTCATAATCCTATTTTGATGGTTTTAATGCCCAGCGAACCAAAT